>NC_070609.1:56091538-56394230 GCF_027172205.1 Podarcis raffonei | reverse complement strand
TGTGTAGGGAGAAACCACCACTGTTGATAGTGGGTGAGAAAAGCCTATGTGCTTAGCTCAGGAAGGATGAGTCATATAGGTTTGGTTGGCACATGCTTACCTGGAAAAGGGGTGTTGTTGTTGTTGCTGTTATTTAGTCCTTTAGTCGTGTCCGACTCTTCGTGACCCCATGGACCAGAGCACGTCAGGCACTCCTGTCTTCCACTGCCTCCCACAGTTTGGTCAAACTCATGCGGGTAGCTCCAAGAACACTGTCCAACCATCTCATCCTCATCTCATCCTCTGTCTCCTTGTGCCCTCCATCTTTCCCAACATCAGGGTCTTTTCCAGGGAGTCTTCTCTTCTCATGAGGTGGCCAAAGTATTGGAGCCTCAGCTTCAGGATCTGTCCTTCCAGTGAGCACTCAGGGCTGATTTCCTTCAGAATGGATAGGTTTGATCTTCTTGCAGTCCACGGGACTCTCAAGAGTCTCCTCCAGCACCATAATTCAAAAGCATCAATTCTTCGGCGATCAGCCTTCTTTATGGTCCAGCTTTCACTTCCATACATCACTACTGGGAAAACCATAGCTATGCTGAGCAGGGAAAGGGGTACTTTGGCTTAAAGACAAATGGCACCTGGAAAGCTGGGAGCTACAGGGCACAAGAACAGAAGAAGAGCATTCTGGATCAGGCCAATGGCCCATCTAGTCCACCATCCTGCTCTCACAGATGTCTTTGGGAAACCAGCAAGGAGGACTTGGGCACATCCACACTCTCCCCTCCTATGGCTTCCAGCTGGCATTCAAAAGTATTATTGCCTCTGACCATGTAGGCAGAGGAAAACCATCATGGCTAGTGTCTGGGTCTGAGTTGACATGTCCCTCCTCCTGTCATTTTGTCATTCCAATTGAAATTGGAGGAGACATTTTAGTGACAAGGGCTGAAACGGGGGCCTTACCAGCTGATATTGCATTTCTCTCAGCAGCTGGAAGTTGTCATCTTTTTCCTCCTGCAGCTTTCCACAGAACCTTGCAATATAATCATAGAACATCGTTCCAAAGAGAATTGTGTGTGTGTGTTGGCAGCTATCAACTGCTGAGCAGAGCACCATTGATGGGAAACATACTACCCCTGCTTTTCACAGTCTTTTTTTTAAATATCAGAAGACATTTTGAGTATTGTTATGGAAAACAGCAACAGGATAATGTCATTAAGATATACCGGTAGATGTAAATTAAAGTAATAAATTATATCAGAACCACAATCCTAACAAGCACAATCATTAGCATTCTTCCTCTAATGGACAAAGATCCTAAGAACATAAGAAGAACCTGCTGGATGAGGCCAATGGCCCATCTAGTCCAGCATCCTGTTCTCACAGCAGCCAAATGGATGCCCACGGAAAACCTGCAAGTAGGACCCAAGTACAAGAGCCCTCTCCTCACATGCAACTGATATTCAGAAGCATTACTGCCTCCAACTGTGGAGACAGAGCCTAGCCATCATGACTAGTAGCCACTGATAGCCATTAGAGAAAAAAAGCATTCCATTCATGGAAGGGAACTTTGGCTCTTACTCCGGCTTGTCTCCAATTCAGTTTTTTTGTTTGTTTGTTTTGCAAATTCATTAAAAAAAGAAAATCTATTGCATTTTCTCCATTGGAAAGTCTTGCAGAGAGAAGAAGAAGAAGAAGAAGAAGAAGAAGAAGAAGAAGAAGAAGAAGACTGTGCTAAGGTAGAAGCTCCCTTTCTTTTGAAGAAATCCATGGTATGCTTGTCGAAACATTCAGGGTAGAAAAATTGGAAGACCAGATGCTATAACTGTATCTTTTTTTCTTTTTTAAAGGAAGGCATTATATGTAGCCAGCTGTCCCATGTACACTCAGATTTGTATAACATGCTGTGGATGTAGCCTATATCCTAATTTGTTTGCAACATCTGTTCATACTTGTCCATATATATATATATATATATATAGAGAGAGAGAGAGAGAGAGAGAGAGTTATTAATTACTTGGAAGGGGCTTGTACAAAGAACAAGGCTCCTCTGTCTTGTGTACTTTCCTGTATGTTTTTCTAAGGAAAAGCACGTTATAATGTCCATTTAAAGAAAATAAACAGCTTGATGTTTTCTGCACAGGTTGAGATTACACATAATAAAAAAAATCAGACATACACACATACACACATCAAAAATTATTCCCACACAAAATGGATATGAGAATAAGATTTGGGGAGGGAGGTGTGTGTGTGTGTGTGTGTGTGTGTGTGTGTGAGAGAGAGAGAGAGAGAGAGAGAGAGAGAGAGATTATCCTTGGGAACCATTCAGTCACCTGACCTACCCTGTCAAAAATTGCAGGAACTCTTTGGGGTGGGAAATACTTTTATTATAGTGTACACACACACACACACACACACACACACACACACTGGTGAGGGGAAGTTGGGAATTGATGGAGGAAAGCCAGGAATTCTTCTCCCATTTAGATTTTGATTTGAAAAAGAGGAGAAGTTGAGGGCTTGCATCACTTGGTTACAGGGAGGGCTTATAAGCCACATCTAAAAGGTCCATCCCCACCCCTAGCCTCACAATCATCACTGATATTTCTTCTTGTCCATGCTCTTGCTTATCCATAGATCACAGATTCCCCCGCCCCAAATATCCAGAGCATGGTGAATCTCAAACATCACACATGCTGGAGTACAGTTACAACACTTGATCTTAGCCAAAATGCCAAGAAATCATCTAACCCCTTTTGCCAATCAGGTTTATTATCAAAATTTGCAGACTTTCAGCTGTTTGTGGTGAGCAAATCAAACCAAAGCAATTGACATAGCTCAACACAACGGATGCTTCAAGTGGTTTCCCCAAATTCAGCTGAAATTGCAATTTAGGAACATAGGAAGCTGTATTATACTGAGTCAGGTGATAGAGTTGGATTGTCATCTGTCAGGGATCCTTCAAGCTGTGATTCCTGCATTCCAGGGGGTTGAACTAGATGAAACCCAAGTCGTCCCAAAAGGTCACAGGCTTCTCCTTCTCTGTGTACACTCTGGTCCTGCATAGTCTTGCTGCTGCTCAGATGAGCTGTTGGGGGTGGACTTTTAATACACAACCTTTGCTTACTGCACCCCAAGTCTGGGTCTATACAGGGATCACAGGTTTAGAATGTCATGCCTTTTGGGGGGTGTTGCAATGGGTCTGGTCAATTGAAATGCAGCTATATAGATTATGCATCCAGCTTGTTTAAAACCGTATGTTTGGGAAATGTATTTTTCCTATGTTATCTCTGTTTTCCCTGTTACTAATCCACCAACCAAATGAATAATACAGCACTTCTTATATATGTCTTTCACCCCCTGGCATTCATTGTGGTGCTTATGAAAGTCTAAAATGCATTTATGACAATGCATATGTCAGTCCCCAGAAGTGTGAGCTGCGAATGCCGTGTGACCAAGTTAAAGTAGGCAGCCGGCTGCTGTATGACAGATTAACACTGATTGAGCCTGTAATAACTATGCAAATGTAAAACTATTCATTTATTTCCAACACGTGTGAACTGAAGGAAGGATATCTCCTATAATCTAGTGTTAGTCTATTCACTGCATCATAAAATTAATTTGTCTAATTAATGACATTAGTCCTTTTATACATGCATAATTCATATTAATTGATACGTTGGCCCCCAAAAAGAATACCTTTTGGAAGAAAAATGATCCCATTAGTGCAAGTTTAATCCAAATCAGGACTGACAAAGCATGGTTCTTCCAAGGCTTATCTCCAGCTTTGTTAATTGTCATAAGCATTCTAAATTGATTATTCTTACATTAGCATAGGACATTTCATTCATCAATGTGTTGGCTGTAAAAGAAATTTGTCTAATGGATTTGGGTAGCGGTGCTAAATAAGTCTGTTGGTCCATTTTTCCACTGTGGCTCAAGGGTACTCAAAGCATATTAATTCGCTCATACCGACAAAAAATAACCCCCCAAATATATAAAAATATCATACAAAATGAGATTTCTGACACTGAATAATTTTTGTGATATTCATTCCGTTGGTAATTGAGTGCACACACAGCCCCGTCTTTATTGCTTGTCTGTTTTGCAAATGTCTTGATAAACAGCTAATGTTAATATTTCTGATGAGCGATGCAGCTCAGCCTTCCGGGGCTACAGAGGTGCAAAAAGTGCAGGAAGAATTAGTTAAATATGCATTTTAAGGAGCTGCTGGGAGGAACAGAAATTATAATGTAGCCAGCCGATGTAATGTACAGCCCTGTAGTTAACATTTTAATAATTCATCTGCAGAAAATCAAGTTTATGGCTGGCTATCCAGAGGGCTGGAGGGATGGAACGAAGATTTAAGCAAAAGCAACGGGCTTCCAAATTTTCCCTTTCCCTTTAGGCTTACAATAATGCCTCTTAAAACGTATCCATAAACAGAGAAAGTTCTGTTTCCAAACAATCCCTCTGGCTTGTGTACAGAATTGCATTGCACTTCATTGCACAATCTTTTCCATGAACATTAGCTGGGACCCTAAATGGAGCTCGCTTTATGTGCAGTCTTAATGATACCCCAGTTGCTTCTCTCCTCTCTGTTCACCTGATCCGTTTGTCTTCCACTCGGAGACTTTTTGTTAATTGCGGGCAGTTGTTGTGGAGAGGGAATGCTGAGACGTTCAGAAGCCTTATTAGATCCTTTGTAATAGGAAGAGCACTTAATGCATTGAAAGAACAGTAGCATCGGTGGGAGCTATCCAAGAACTAGTTCCAATCCCCAGGTCATCAATAAATGCACTTTCCCCTTTCTGTGCATTGAGTCCATTGTGGTCCAGAAGATGGAATAATGGATCCCTTCCCTTTCCTGTCCTTGACTGTGTATGATCCTGGGAATTCTCAGGCCTCGGGACAAGGGCCAAAATTTATTTTTACTTGCTCAGCTGAATTACTGAAGACAGTGTTGTGATCCTGGTTTTCAAATTACGAGGATCGACATTCTAAATGTTAATTTCAACTTCAGTACATAAAGATTGTTAGGTGATCTTGTGTCCAAGATGCATCAATCTACCAGTAAAACACCCTTAACCTAAAACAAGTTTAAAGGTAAAGGGATCTCTGACCATTAGGTCCAGTCGCTGATGACTCTGGGGTTGCGGCGCTCATCTCACTTTTACTCAAAGTTATTATGACGGAATTTATTTCAAGGCTTAAATATCAGGACTATCATGGCTTACCTTGCCCAATTTTGTGTGTTCTTTTGCACCATGTAACACATCAATACCCACACCACACAATCTGTGCACTCTGACTTTATAACGTGCCGGTTACAAGGCTCTGTTTACATGTAAGGTACAATGTTTGGCCCCTATATCAATGTGCTATCCAATGTTCACATGCCATTTGTGGGGACTGATGTAGTAGAGAGAACGAGGTCAATTGGAGCAGACCTGATTTTCCCACATGTTTTCAGTCGATACTGTAATTTGCACATGGTTCAAGGATTGTACCATGAAGAATTGACTGATGGTGTAACTGGTAATGTGCAGGCAAGCCATCGATGCTCTGGCCTCCAGGCAATGCAAATTCTACATAGGGTTGCCATATTTCAAAAAGTAAAAACCAGGAAGTCCCCAAAATTTATTTTTATTTACACCCACAAACACCCCCCCCCCAAATGCAGTTTTTTAATTGACTTGCTTAAGATCCAGGACAAAGCACCACCTTTCGGAAATCCCACCTCCACCCCAGATGTCAGTTCTGCCTTTGAAATCCTGTTAATGTCTGGGAAAATCTGGAGGTATGGCAGCCCTATTTCTACATCTCATAATTTCTCTTTCCTTGGCAACACATAACTTTGGGCTTAAGATTTATTTTTCCAAAGTAGAAATTCTGTACTCAGAAAAGAACCATAGACTAATACTGAAATCAAAATGCTTGTATATCAAATTTGAACCTTGGCCTGGTTCACACACACATGCACATAATTTGATTATGGGCTTGATTACTGCATACTTGACTGCTGGTGATGAATGTGTAACTTGATTGTTGAAAGGCATAGTAATGGTAGTGATGGGAGGTTTTCTGAAGCTTCTGTTTTTGGTGTTATATGTGTCATGGCCCCTTACAAGGCATCGTCTGATGTTACAGTCATGCACGTGTGGATCAGACCCTCACCCACTCTTGAATTGACCACCTCCAAAAGAAGCTATATACAAACAGATTCCTCAAGCCTAGAGCAGTAACTCCTTCCATATTTTTTTTTAAATCATGCAACATTTTAAATAACAATTTCTTAATTGCACAAACATCCTGCACGCAGTTTTACAAACATGCTATGTGCAGACCATGCTGCCTGGGTTTCACAGGACATTTCCTAAACTTGTTCAGACTTGGTTTACAGTAGGCAATGTTTGTGAAGAGGAGAGGGATTCAGTATCCTACTGTTAAAATATACCAGATGTGCATGCAGCTTAGGAAAAAAATATATAGATACACATTTATTATTTTTTAAAAAAATATTCCAGTAAGTAATTCAATATGCTGCTTTGCACAATGAATCTGGGCCTTTAATCTGATATGGTAAGAACTGGGACAAGGAAGAAAGAGAAGAGGGGTTTGCATGACCCTCTCCATGCTTTGAAAGAAGGTGGTTGTGAGCAAGGGCTCTCACAGCTCTGCATGCAAAAGGTCCCAAGTTCAACTCCCAGCATATCCAGGTAAGGCTGTGGCTGTCCTTCATTTGAAACCCTGGAGGGCTACTGCCAGTCAGACAATACCAAACAAAATGATTCATTATAAGGCAGCTTCCTGTGTTCCTCCCACCACTTCTACTGCCTACGAATTCATACATTCAAACTACATCAGAAAAAATAACCACGTGTAACTTTGGCCTTATTCACCCACTTCACTAAACCTAGTACAGATCATCTCTACACATGACAAGCGTTCATGTGAAAGAGTGTGTTTGACTTGTGCAGCTAATCTATTGCGTATACAGGTACACAGACAATACGCTCTGTGAAGGTTGCGTGTGAATCACCGTGTTGAGCATACAGCTCAACTCTTTGTGTACACAAGCACACATTCTACACTTGGATTTCATCCCTTCATCCCCCTTTGATCACTGAATTTCAAACTGATTGGGCCAACACAGTGGCAGGGGCTTGAAATGACAAAGAGACCCCCGAGAAAATAGGGGGTGGTAAAAATGCACTTGAACAGGCATAATAATAAAAAAGCAAGAGAGAGGAAATTTGTAAATCTCTACACAGAGTCCCTCGACGACAAATCAGAAGATTTGCACCGAATGTTATCCTCTGTAATTATCCCTAATTTTAGTGTCTACCTAAGCCTGACATACCGGGAGGTAAAAGAGGAGGCTCTGTGGTGTAAAATATCACAACAATGTTGGCCCCAATCCAGTGGAACAGCGGGAGGCCACATGTCCACAGCTGCACTTGTGACACCTCAGCCCCCGCCCCATTATTAGCTCTGACAGAACTGATCACATGTTAGGTTACCATGCAGTGGGGGTGGGGGTGGAGAGGGTGCCCGGAATGAAACTGGAACTGTCTTCTCCACCCTCTCCCTGCTGATGTTGTTGACCATCTTTTAGAGTATACAATTTAGAAGCTGATGTGTGCTGAGGTGCCATGCATTCAATTTGAAAGCAGAATGTAGAATGTTTTGGTGAAGGCAGATGGAAACTGAGACTTGCTGATTATTCTTGAGGGATTTGGGTATTGCAGTTCATTTTTGGTATGGAAAATAGGATTTCTCAAACACACCCCATCCCATCCCTTTATCGCTTCAGTGCATATTTCACAAAGGTGCATCTGTCTTCTTCACTGTACAGCTTTGAAGGGATACGAACATGAAAAGAGCCTTCTGGATCAGGCCTATGGACCATTGGTCCAGCATCCTGTTCCTACAGTGGCCACTCAAATGCATGTGGGAAACATGCAATCAGGACTCTGCATTACAGGAGTTTGAACCAGATGACCCTCAGGGTCTTTTCCATCTCTATGATCCTATAATTTTATGACACGAATACAAGAGCAATCTCATTTAACAGTCAGTCTCTCTTCCTGGAGAACGCTGGTTAGAGGGCTCTGTGAGGGGGAATAGGGGTCTCCTAACAACTCTCAGCACTCTGACAAGTTCCCGTTCCCAGGATTCCTTGGGGGAAGCATAATTATTTAAAGTGATGTGGCAGTGCTTTAAATGTACAGTGCACACAATGTAGGAGGAAATTCATTTTGGTGAACCTACTTAATTTGAAATTGCTGAAGCCATACACAAACTGAAACACAGCTATCCTTCAAACTTCCCAAATTTTGTGATTTGCTCTCCTACAAAATAAAAAAAATAATTGTGCACAATTATGTACATTTGGAAGAACTGTGCATAAAAGTGCATACATATCTTAGTGAAAACATAATACATCAATGCTTTATATTAGGCACAATTGCATACAGATCTAGAGACACAACTCTGCTCTCCAGCAGAAAGGAATAAGGGGGATCAAGATAAATAGGGTGGATTGACGCTTTTATTTTCTTTCTTTATTTTCTTTATTTACCATCTTTTTCTACAAGGTGCTTAGGGTGACACAACAGTTTTCTCCTTCCTGGTTTATTCCCCACAACAACCTCATGAGGCAGGTTAGGCTGAGAGGCTTTGGGGCTGACTGGGGATTTCAACCCTGGTCTCCCAGTTCCTAGTCCAGTACTCTAACCACTACACCATACTGGGTTTCCAGTGCTACCCACAACATCTGCTGCCTGAAGCCATTGCTTCAGTCTGCCCATTGGAAGGGCCAGCCCTGCACTGGACAGAATTTGGCAATTAAAAAACCCTGAAACTGCAGAAGACTCCTAATAGTTCCTAGTTCTAGCTTGGGGGGGGGATTAAGCAATTTGGAGTGTCAAAATCAGAGGAGAAATAATTCAGAAGCAGCCCTAATTTTAAGAAGCTCTATGAAGACTTCATTAGATGAAGGAGCAGAACTGGTCCCTTATATTTGTGCATCAAATAAAAGGTTCTCCCCCCACCCTATAAATCAAGTAATCAGCGTTTCTCAAGCTCGGTCCCATAGCCAAGCCTTCTGCTTCTAATATGCTTTTGAAAGATTATCTGCTTTTTTGTTGTTAGTTTTTGTTCCCTGTGCAGGGCACTTTCAAAGGGAATGATAGCCTACTACCAAATAAGAGTTTAGTACAAACAAAAAATTGAATTTAGCCTTCCTGTTGACAAGCTGATTGATCTGCGAGCTCTCATGACTGAATCCTCTGCTAAACGCGCTCCCATTTATCATGTGCAAGATTGTTTCAGAATCAATAGCCACAGAGGCATTTCTTCCACGGACATTCTACACACACACACACACACACACACACACACACACACACACTTTAAAAAACAACAGCCTTTCTCACCATTAATATTCCCCCATCTCACCTCAACAGAATTACCTGTTCATTCAAGCTCAGTTTCCAAAGCTCTGCCAAATAATGCTTTGAAGCAGAGGCTGTTCACAGGCATTTTGTTAAATTGGATTTTCAAGGTGACAAAACATAGTTTAGAAGTAGCTTTTGTCTTTTTTAGCATCAGGAGAAATCACTGCATCCAAAAAGCCCTGGGCAGCTAGTCCACAAGACTACAAATGTTTCTCAGGGACAGTCTCAATTCACACCCATCCATGGTCAATCACTGTCCCTGTTTTGACCCTAGACTCCATCCCCATGCCCTTTCTTGGAGATGGTGTGTGACAATTTGATTAATCTGAGTCCCTGTTCACAAATCCTTAGCAGCTGGTAAGCAGGGGCATATTAATTTGTTTTGTTTACCACAAATATTTGTATAATGCCCTTCAAGCATATTCCCAGGGCAGTCCCTGCCCCCCCAAAAACACATAAAATTTTAAAAATGTAAATACAAAAACAAAAAATCTGCAAAGAGCCACAAAATTATAAAGCCAACAAGGTTAGAACTACATCTAAAAAAGCACGCACGTGTGCACACCCACCCACCTTTGCCTGGCACTGAAAAGACTATACGGATGGCACCAGGTGAACCTTTAGAGTGGAGAATGGTTCATTACCAGGACAGCATCACTGAGAAGTCCCTGTTTGGTAGCTACTTGCCACACGGATGCTGAGAATACCTGCTAGATGCCCTGCACTGAAGATGTTTCTGTGTATGCTTATCTTCACTGAGTTCCATGGAACATACAACCAGACAATTTATATAAGGTTGCTGTAGCCTTAATGTATAGGTATTGGATACATATAGGATCATGGACTTTCCGCCTTTCTGATGAAAAATATGTCTGGTCTGAAGCACGGTTAAGAAAACCTCAGCAGCTGGTATTCAGGCACATAATACAGCAGCCCGGGCATTTAATTCATTTGTAGGATGCATGCTGTGCCCCTCAATCCAGTTCCCAAGGCCTAAGAATGGGAAAGCCATGCAGGATCAGACCAAAGGCCCATTTAGTACAGCATCCTAATCTCCCACTGATGAACAAGAAGCCTATGGGGAAACCACAAGCAGGAATAAATATTTCCTATCACCATCCCTCACCAGAACCATCACAAGTCACTGCTGCCTTCTAAAAAAATAATTTTACGTTTACTGTGCATTTTGATTACTTAGTGCCAACCACTCTGGAAGACTTTTATTAGACATAAAGGAGGGGTATCAATATTTTAAATAAATGAAGTATATAAGGTGTGTCTCTGAACCTTGGGTACCACCAGGATCAGTAGTTATTGATAAAGAATCTTCCTCCATACATTAATCTGATCCAACAACCATCTAAGCTTAGGGCCATCATATCTTGTGACCATGAGTTTCGCATATGAATTAGGTTTCCAAGCAGAGTTTCCTCCTTTCAGTCATCATGCTGGACATATGGATGCTGATGGATGGATCCAACAGGAAGCCAGTGTAGCATAGTGGTTAGAGTGTTGGACTAGGACCTGGGAGATCAGGGTTCAAATCCTTACTAGCCCATCAAGCTCACTGGGTGACCTTGGTCTAGTCCACTGCCTCTCAACCTAACCTACTTTACATGGTTGTTGTGGGTATTTAATGAGGAGGAGGAAAATCAAGTACATCAACTTGAGCTCCTTGGAGAAAAAGATGGGATATAAATGCAGTGTGTGTGTGTGTGTGTGTGTGTGTGTGTGTGTGTGTGTAAATGTCAAGTTCAGCAACAGCATTCATTCATTCCCTCTCCTCATGTTTAGTGTATACTAAAACCTTCTGTAGGCCACATTCACATTATATATTTGAAGTTCTGTGTTATGACTTGAAATAGTTATGGCTTCCCCCAAATAATCCTGGGAACTGCAGTTTGTTATGGGTGCTGAGAGTTGTTAGAAGACTTCTATTCCCCTCACAGAGCTTCAGTTCCCAGAGTCTGTTCCCAGTAAACTCACATGACCTCGCTACTCCTCTCAAATGGAAGCATAAAGAAAAGAAATAATTTCTATGAAATTCCCTGAGTCTATGTGTGTGTGTGGGTGGGTGCGTGCCATAAACTGCCATTAGGCTTCTTTCTGGAATGGGAAATGATGATAATTTATACATGCAGACAGATAAATGATTCAATTCTTAGTTACAAGAAACTGTTGACAGTGATTACTGATGCTCATTTTCCCTTTCCACATTAAGTGGGGAAGTCAGCTCCAAGTTTAGTTACCTCTTCCTGCATGTCCTCCCCCCCCCCCACAAATAAATACATCATTTGCACACATAATAATAATTATTAATTATGCCATAGATCCAGACAGCCATACGGCGTTATGACAGTTAGAAGGACCCAGCGAAGCAGCTGATAAAATACTTTGCAGCTCTTAATGATAGCACAAGTAATTACTGGCACCTTCTAAATAATCAGGGACCTAAGCATAAATCTTTGCTGTTAAGAATCAGTTGACATCAGCCCAGATCTTTGGTCTAGTTAGTGGTGAATAGCTAAACATTTAGGCTGAAAATCATAGTGGGTTTTTTTTTTTGCGTTCCTATGTTACTCTTTCCGCTTGGATATTAAAAACATATGTGGCTCAACAATTATTATGCAAGGTAAACACGCGCAGGGCTGTCCCGTGCTGCCTTGATGTTGAATTCGAGTCCTTGGCTTGCTGCGCTGTGGTCTTCTGAATACTTCTGATTTTTATCTCAGCTTCTTTATCCCGCTGTGTTTTCACACTGGGCTCTGACATTCTCCAGTACGTTGAAGCCTCCATCCATGAAATGCTGAGGGATCCTGGCTATGGATCACAGAACTAAGAGGAGCAAAGCCAAAATCAACAGAATACCTTCATAATCATAGATATGATGCATAATGCCATAACACAATGTGTCTCTCAGACATCTCCCTTCTCAGGTTGTCCTTCTGAAAGCCCTCAGTGCTTCCCTCAATCCATTCTACTTCAGGGTAGCCAACATGGTGCCCTCCAGATACTGCAACTCCCATCATCCTTCCCTTTGCTGGCTGGGGTTGAGGGGAGCTGGACTCCATCCACACCTGGAGCACACCATGCCAGCTATCCTGGTCTATACGCTCTGGATTCCTTCACTCACCTTAGTCTGGGTATATTTCCTAGTCAGATCCCTACTCCTTGTCCTCTCTGATTCTCTTCTGCCTTCCGTACCAACATTCTATCATCCTCTTGCCCCTAGCTCTACAGAGCAACAGAACAAGCCGACCGGGAGCTTGGGGTGGCGTGCGTGCCCTGCGCCCAGGGGTGGGTCGAGCCGGGGCAGGATGCTCCATGGGGCCTTGGAGGAGTCTGCCTGCCTCCCCCCACTCAGTTGCCTTACAGCTGAGGGGGAGGTGGCGGGCAGACTGTTTGGGGCAGCGTGGAGCCTGCGGGCACCCAAGCCACCATGTCACTTCCATGAAAGACCCGTGTCTTGAGTGCACTGCAGGCCCCGCAGTGAGTGACACCCGGCATTTTGTCCCCCCCCCCCATGGTGACACCCTAACCCTAACCCCCACCGCACCCCCCCTTCTGCCCCTGGCTCTACCTGATGTTTTTCCTACCAAAATTGATCATCTGTACCATTCTATGACAGACTGTTTTACCCTGAGCAGTTAAAATGATATAAAGGTTCCATGATATAAAAGGCAATGCAAACCGTGGTGTTGGGATGCTCACAGACTTCTTAAACCTATTAAAACAGAGAATATTAGAGAGAAAGCTTTTCCCCCCAGCTGCATTACGCTCAAAGTCAATGTATCTAAGTCAGTTTTGTCCATTTATTTTAATCCAATTCTGTATAGGATAAACACTGGTCACAACCCAGAATATCCAATGAAGCTGAATGGATTTCATTTCAACTCTGCTCCATTAACTATGATAAATTTTACTCCTTCTACAAAAATAAATCCCTATCTTTACCCAATGTTGAAGGCATCTCTTTCTTTTTCATCTTTGTTTTTTTTAAAAAAATTAAAGTCTGTATTACTTGTCTTTGTGTAAAATGATTGTTCATGATATCAGTCCGGATTTGCCATAGGACACGACTGGGGCCCACCTAGCCTTTTGATTTCCTTGAAAAGCTTCCCTGTGGCAGCAGTGAATGTTATTCCAATTGTTTTCCTGTGTGTTGTTGGCTGATTTGCTAACCTTTCTTTTCAAATTAATATTTGGCTTTTTAGATCCGTCTAGTTGAAATAATGAAGATGGAGCAATCTGATGTTTAGATCTCTTAGTCACGAAAATGCTCCTTCCTTGGCCACACACATGTAATCACAATAAATAGCATCTAATATGTTTACAGTAATGGAAGGATGAGGTTAACTTCTGTTTTTATATTGATAGATTCAGCTGGATTTTAAATACTATTGTTTACAGCTAGTTACATTTTTGCTGTTGTGCTTCCCCCTTCGAATTAAATCTTTCGCTCAGCAACTAACCCCAGGGATTCTGTTATACAGAATATGATAAACAGCATTAGCTAGCAGCCTATGGCTGATGCTCATTAGACATGTGTGTGTATACCAGAATTATTTTTTCCCCCTGGAATATAGGACAAATCATCTTCTCTCCGATTTATTTGCAAAAGCCTGGATTATAAAAGTTTGTTCCAGTGAATTTGCCGAGTTTCCACATGTCTATAAAATAAGGTCATTCCAGTTGAAGATGCAAGGCAATTTCTCCAACAGAGCCCACAAGGCTGTTCCTTTTTCTTTGCCCCATTGCTATGTCTGTGTCACTCCCTACAGCCAAGTATGGAAGGTCCTTCCAAAGTTAGCGCCACAAAGAGCTTTAAGCAGGACAACTACTGACTGTGTCAATGAGCAATGAATTGTGTAGGTTGGTCTGTGGAAAGTTGATAAGATCTATCAACCTTCCATGGTCTCACCTCCTGGCAAAGATATTACCGTATTTTTCACTCTATAAGACAAACCAACCATAAGATGCACCTAGTTTTAGAGGAGGAGAATAAGAAAAAAGATATTCTCTCCCTCTTCAGCACTGAAGAGGTGCTGCACAGCTCTCCCTTTTTGGGCAGCGCCCCTTCAGCGAAGCGGCAAGAGAAACGGAGCCCCTTTCATTTCTCCTCCCGCTTTGCTGAAGGGGCACTGCGCAGCTCTCCCTCTCTGCACAGCTCTCCCTCTCCCACTGACCCCTCTTGCTCTCCTGGCTTCAGGGATAGCTGCCTGAAGCCTCCGGAGAGCAGTGAGAGCTCCCATTGTGCTCCAGAGGCTTTGCGTTGATTTTGCTGAAGCCAGGAGAGCAAGAGGGGCCGGTGCACACCAATCCCTCTTGGTCTCCTGGCTTCAGGGATAGCCGCCCAAAGCCTCCGGAGCGCAGCGGGAGCGCTCCTGCTGTGCTCCAGAGGCTTCACCTTGCTTTCGCTGAAGCCATGGAGCCTGCATTTGCTCCATAAGACACACACACATTTCACCTTACTTTTTAGGAGGGGAAAAGTGCGTCTTATAGAGCGAAAAATATTGTATCAACCAGATGGCTTTTTTATTCCATAGCCAACTAAAGCTGAACTGAAACTACCCCAAAAAATATTTCAACTGTGCCAAAAGGGGGTGGAAAAAGCCTCTCATTTCTGACAATTCCCTTATGAAAACATTTGTTCATTTATATTGCCTTCACTCTTGGGGTCCTTGAAGACCTTCATTACATATCTAAATCTGATTTGCCAGGTTGGCTTCTTCACACATTATGCTGAACACAGGTACAAGCTGTTTCTGCATGTACAAGTGTTTGTGTACATTTGTCGATCTGTTCAGCTCAGTTCTTCTGTAACCAAGGTGTATACTGATCAAACATTAGATGAGGATAACTTTATGCATGTATATCTCAACCATCTTCTGAAGTCCTGCTGTGAGGTTATTGATATTTAACTGCATGTTTTAGTTATGGCTTCTCTGCTTTTACTGATGCATTTCTTTGTATTTTTGGTTTTAAAAGTTGCATATGCATTTTTTTAAAATCTCACTGTCTTTTATGTAAACCACTAAGATATTTTGCATATTAAGTGGTATATAAATATTGCTGCTGATGAAGAAATTTTCACTTGATGTCAGCAGTCATCACATGGGGGTTGCAGATGCGTTCAAGCCAGTTCTTAGTCTCTCTTGCAGTTCAGCCCTTTGAAGGGGTGAAGAGAAGCCTCCATCAATTCCGCAGTGAGGCCACGAGTAGCTTCTCTCTTGCCTGCCACGCGTTGCTTCTGTCATAATTTCCTATAACTGCACCCAGCGGACAGATTTACTTGAGGTCTGTGTCAACATTTCATGAAGCATGAAAAATGTTTCGTCAGGGGATTCCAGCCCTGTGAATTATGGTGACCTGCCCGGGATGCCTCTGTGCAATCCAGTTTGCTGGGAGATTGTATTACACATAAAAGGAGATGGAAACCAGAGTGTTCACAGCTACCCATCTGTCAACAAGTGATAAGGAAGTGATAAGTGAGCATCATATTCCCTTTTCCTTTCCATAAATTGGTCAAGGCTTCCAAATCATTTACTGTACAGAAGCTCAAAGCAAGTGCTGTGCTGGGGTCAGGGCCACAATACATAAAAGTCTGGATTAGCCTGCTGAAATGCACATATTGTCATCTGTGAGTGACATGCAAGCCACAAATGAGCTTATCCTTTTTGTCCCTGAGGGGAAACATTTAAGGGTGTGGGGTATGGGGGTGGGGGTGTTTAATGCAAGGGGAAACAAGTAAGCAAAACTGTGAAAACACACACAAAAAAAGCCACCACCAAGTTATATGGCACAAAAGGGGGGAATGGATTGGGAGGGAAGAGGAAAGAAGCAAACTCTGGTCACAAGTTATTCTGGTGACCAGCTGCAGTGGAATAGTTCAAGGAGCCAAACGTCACCACTCTTTCAGCTCCAGCAATGGAGTAGCTTCTCAGTAGAGGTGGCAGCTGCCCTGTATCACTCCTCTGAGCTTTTGGAATTGATGTGTGTTGAAAATGGAAGCAAAGAGAAGAAGGAATGGGTGTGATCCAACCCCTTAAATTAGTGGTTTCCAACCAGTGTGCCACAGCACCCTGGGGTGCCTTGAATGATGGTCAGGGGTGCCATGGGCAACACTGGCCTCTGTCCTTCTTTCCTTCCCTCTCTTCTCTGATGCCTCTTGCATCTCTGCCTCCCAAAGGCTTGCACAGCTGTTTGTTGCAGCAGCCCTGGCTATAAGCTCCACAGGCGAAGGGTGCCTCTGGGGCTGGCCAGGGGATGCTGGTTGCCAGGAGCAGAGGTGGCCTCAGAGTAAGCAAGCAAGTGGGTGAGGGAGCCCAGTCAGTCAGTCCGCCAGCCCTTGCTGTTGGGAATGGACAGACGTGGGAGGCTGGGCAGGCTGGCACTGTGCTGGCCTTTCTTGTGTTTGCTGTGTGTAAGGCCTGCCTGAGAGCTGCATGTCTGTTACTGAAAGAAAACCTTCCTGCTATGCAGGCCTGCCAGCTCCTGCTGCTGCCACTGCTGCCTCCCAAGGTAAGATGCTAGCCTCACGTTCACCTTTGGCCAGTCTCTGTTGGGCCACTAAGGCTAGGGACATCCTCTTCTCAGGCCCAAGGGGCAGTGTGAGGAGACACCTCTCTTTGGGGCAGAAGGGGCAGCTCAGAGACCAGGGGCAGTGGCAGCAGCAGCCCAGAGGACTTCCAAGGAGAGGGGAAAGGGGAGGAGGCTGAGGGAACACCCCACAAGGGAGGGTGTTCAAAAAAGGGGTGAGAGGCTACTAGCTCTGCAGGCAAGGGGTGAAATAACTGGGATCCTGAGCCCCACAGCGGTGCCTCAAAAAGAATGTAGTTGGTCAAGGGAGCAGTGGACTCAAAAAGGTTGAAAACCTATGCCTTAAAGTATCCTGGAGGGGGGTTATAGTTGGGGGCAGTGCTGGCCACCACAATGCAGAAATGTGATGCTTCCTGACAGTCGTGTCACTATTGGGATAAGTGCATCAATTGCCTATTGAAACCCTTTTGGTATGCATAGTGAGCATTGCTAGACTAGTGAATCTGATTAAAGAACAGACTCTACACGTTGCAATCACACACAGAGAGATGTTTGTAGAGCAAGAAAAATAAGAAAACAGTTCATTGTAGGAAGGACATAACTTGGATTTTAAAAGTTTCTAAGAAGAATAAGGCAGCCAAGCTTGCTCTTTTGTTTTCTCAGAGGATAGGTAAAGATGACTTCTCATCTTGAGGTCTGAAGTGTGAGGAGAAACAAGCTGTAAATAAGATGCAACCTAAACAACAAGGAGATAGAGAGATAAGCTGATAGTTATTGGGAAAGTCTGGGAATGTGAATGTCCTTCACTCTGTCTGCCCTCAATCCAGGAAAACCCCTCTGCTGCAAGATGAGTTGCACACAAACTTCAACCAGGCACCACCATTTGCCTGGGTTGGACGTGGGTGGGGCAGAGATGATCTGGAGCTCCTCAGAGTGTGCCCTCAGAGCCCTGATTTCATGGTCCCTATACTATCTGGCTCGGTGCCCATTCCCCACTCCCTTCTTGGGCTTAATTCCCTAATTTGTTTTAAAGAAGAAATCTGGGGGTACTTATCATAGACCTCCAAGGTCATATCACCTTTGAGCCTGACCCTCAGCAGCTGCACTGATGGACATTTCAGAAATCAGTCAGCGTCACTTGCTATGGTTGGGATTATGGATGATTCTAACCATCAGACAAGTTATAAGGATTCATTGACCTGTTTCATCATGGCAGCACTTTTGGAAATTGCGATATGTTGGCTCATGGCTGGAGGATTATCCTTTGATTCTTGGTAGATTCATATTCAGTCTGTTGCCTTAGCAGAAAAAAACACACTTAACTTTGCCAAGTACATGAAGCCAAATGGAAAAAACAAATCCATTATCCTTTATCCTGGTACCCATTCATCCCCTATATGCGCCTGGAGGATCAACCAAGGTGACCCAGTCCCACCCCACAGACTCATGGGGCTCTAATGGAGAGACTTGTTTGTTTAAATCATATGCGTTACAATCTGTGCTTCACTTTCCATGATCTGTTGAAGGGTTTTGTTTTTCTTTTCAGGGCAACTACCAAATTTTATTTTGTTATACTTGCATATTATGTATTTGCTTGTTTACAGATGAAAAATCAATAAAAAATCTTTTAAAGGTGTAGAGAACAAGCCTTGCTCTTCAAATGTGGAAGGATAAAGAAAATGCATTTAAACTGTATTCAGATAACAATATTTATAGCTTCCAATTTATAGTAAATACAACAGCTGCGGCAAGTTCTCTTTGACTGCGAGGCATCTTGGAGTATTTGTCAATTTAGTTTTCTTTCTCTCTCTCTCAAGAAAGGTGTCTTCGCCTCTTGATTTAACTCTGAATAATTCAACGGAATCTTTAATAACAAACTTGCATGTTATAAGACCCTATGACACATGATAGCTCAAACGGGTGAAAAGAAATGAAATCGGCAGTCGGGCGGGTTACAAAGTGTAGGCTTGTCATTTTTAACAGGGCTTGGGAAACCACAAGAGCGAATGAGCAAGCAAACCCAGAGCAAAACATTATGGAGCTCTGTATGTGGACATACATATTGCCTGAAATGGGGAGTTGTAATTATCCCAGCAGGAGATTCTAGGAACCTCTAAGTAAAGAAACCATTTGCCGTGATCCCCACAAACCTGTCTAAAAGTCACTAATGACACTGAGTAAAGTGATGGATTTATCCTGGTGAAAGGGCATATCCACACCATACATGATGCCATTTTCAACAATCATGGCTTCCCCCAAATAATTATGGGAGATATAGTCTGTTAGGGCTGCTGAGAGATGTTAGGAGGCCCTTATAGTCCAGTCTCAGAGCTCCAGTTCTCAGAGAGATTTAACAATTAATCCCTCTTCCCAGGGAACTCTGCCAAGGAACAACCATGACCGCTTAAAGTGGTATCGTAGCAATATAAATGTATACATATATAACGTTATTTGTATTCCACCTTCCCACAGTTCAAACTTTGCTTAAGGCAGCTTACAACCTGAAAAAATAGATAACCACAACACAAAAAAGTAGCCATGAACAATAAACAAAACATTAAAAAATATACAACCAATTTTCACACAAACCACAAAATCTAAAATAAAAATACAATACCCCAACAACAACCCCCAACCCCCTAGTCTGTTCATCAGCCACTGCTTTTGTAGCTGGAGTCAGTCAGGGCCCTGTCCCCACCCCCACCCCCAACCCAGGCCAAGTGGGGAAAGGTCTGCAAGGCAGGGAGCAGGTCTTCCAGGACTCACTGCCAAGATAGTATGGTGTGAATGTGACCTAGGTCTTCTGACTTAGACTGCCATAGTATAAGGGGGTCCTGTGTTTTTTACCCCAAAGTTGTATGCTGCTTACTGACAAGCTCAGCAGGGTTAACAGGGCTCTCCATTCCAGTAAAGTGGCTGTCCACAGTATGGCGTCCTCCAGATGTTGCTGGACTACAACTCCCATCATCCTTGACCATTGGTCTTGTCAGCTAGGGCTGATGGGAGTTGGTGTCCAACAACTTCCAGAAGGCATCTCTATGGCGTTGGGCTCTTTGATTCACAGGAACCGTCACAAGAAGGGAAACGTCTGTGTTCATCAAGCCTGCAACCGACGCCACAAAGCTTTCTCAGTCCTGTTTTATGATGAAAAGCCACCGGGGGCCCGTTTGAAAGGCTGAACGTGTTACAGGTGTTACATGTGTAAAACATATCACCAGTTTAATGATTTAATTGGGCCTGTCCATTTCAATCATAACATGCTCCTGAGAAGGAAATGCACTCAGGAATTCATTTTTTCATTGGCTGCAGTTATTAATCTGCTTTGACTGATGCTAGAAAGGGAATTAAATCATAAATGTGATGCGTGCATGCTTGGATGCTGTCTCAGCGATGACTTCCTGCTTGTCACTTTTGAACGACTGGTGGAAAGAGGTGACATATTTGTGTGGGGTGTAGATACGTACATATGCTTAAAGATTTCAATTTATCATCATTTGTCAAGAAGCATAAATCCCTCTTTTCCCTATTAATATTAAATCTGTCATAACTCATTGCAGGGTAGAATAGCTATCTACTTTACAGAGGAGATCAAGGATTTATTATTGCTGTTGTTGTTTTTAAAGTGGCAGGTTTCTGTCCCCCTCCCCCACTAAAATGACAATGAGATATACCACATGATGGGCAGTAGCAACAGATGCTTGAGGGAGGTAAATCAGACTTCTTTATCTAAGAATGTCTATATCTCCCTCCCAAAGGAACACAGAGAACTATGGAGAACCAAAAACAACTCTACAACATCCCTGTGATGGACTCAAGTTCCAGAGAGGGAAAACTTGTGGCTCTCCATATGCTGGACTTCAGCTCCCATGAATCCCAGTCAATATGGCTCCAGGTCAGAGAACATGGAAGAATACTTCCATGGTTGGAAGCAGTAATGTTTCTGAATACCAGTTGCTGGAAACTAAAGGAGGGGAGAGTCCTGTTTTTCTCAGGTCCTGCTTCAGGTTTTCCAACAGGCTTCTGGGTGGCTATTGTGAGAAGAAGATGCTGGACTAGATGGGCCATTGACCTGATCCAGCAGAGCTCTTCTTATGTTCTTAAGAACATTGTTGGACCACAGGCCCTTAACCCCTTGTTATTGTCAACATTTCTATCCTGTCCTTCCTTCCAAATGAACTCAGAGCAGCACACTGCAAAGCATCAAAATGACATAATTTATCTAACAAGTAAATAAATTAAAAGCAGTGAGACATCCTCACAGCCAATAACATCAAGATTACTGGGAACAGCGTGTTCCCTGACAGCCATCCAACCCCAATTTAAAAACTTCCAGTGAAGGAAAGCTTACCCATTTTTGAGGTAGTCCATTCCACTGTCAAACAACTCTTTCTGTCAGAAAGTTCTTTCAAATGTTTAGCTGGAATCTCATTTTGTGTCGTTTGAAACCATTGGTTCAGGTCATCCCATCTAGAGCAGCAGAAGAAAATCTTGCTGCACCTTTCATGTGACAGCCCTTTGGATAGTTGAAGGTTGCCATCATATCACTTCTCAGTCTTCCCTTCTCTAGACTAAACATACCCAACTCCCTCAACCATTCCTCACAAGGCTTGGTTTCCAGACCCTTTACCATCTTGGTCACTGTCCTCTGCACACTCTGAATAAATAATTTGTGTGATCGCACTATGTTTTACTCAGTAGACTTCCTGAAATTAATGAATCTAACTTAGTTGTGTTCATGAATTTGAACAGGTTCACTCTGAGTAAGACTTAGTTGAATTACTCCATACCCTCCAACATTTCTCAGATGAAAATAGGGGCATTCTATTCTACACCAGGAAGCTTCCCCCATGTCTGATCTCCTGCGCTGTCATATACACATATACTTCTGTCATCTTGAGCCAATTACAACCTTCCCGCCTAACCTACCTCCACAGGAGAGTTGCAAAGAAAAAAATGTGTGAGGAAAGGGCTCATGTAGAACACATTCAGCAGATAAATGGAATGAAATAAAATTTTAAGCTGTAAGCTGCCTTGAGCCCCTGTCACGGGGAAAGGTGGGAAATAGTAATAATAATAATAATAATAATAATAATAATAATAATAATAATAATAGAAACTATGAGAATGATCAGGAACATTCCTGGAAGTAATTCAATGGAACTTACTTCTGATTGCAGTGTAAGGCTGCACAGTCTTTACCCAGTTATCTAGGAGTAAGCTCCATTGAATACAGTGGGACTAACTTCTGAGTAGACAGGTAAAGGCTTGCAATGTCAGGCGCCATTTACGATAAAGGAATACACACTCCATGCATTTCCTCAAAAATTGCTGGCTGCTGAAGCAATGCAATTGAAGTGGATTGGTTACATTTCCCTTTAACATTATGGGAAGGGCTTCTCATGTTGGCTTCACCATTTCCTTCATTTGGTTGCAGATATTTTATTTTCTGTATAAGCAGGACTCTACCCCCCACCCCCACACAGAGCAAAGGCTCCTATTTCCAAAAAGAACAGGAGGGGGACGGTCTGAGATCTCCACAACTTCTAATTGTTCTCCAAGATGTGTAGGGGAGGAAAAAGAAAAATTGGGACATTCCAGAATCAAATCAGAAACCAGGATGGTTTCTCTTTACATGCATAGTGATGTAAAAACAGGATTTAGAGCCTGTTTTCATGTCTTTAACAGTGAGGCCATATGATACCAAGTAGCCTTTGCATCATCTGATGGACTTCCTTTTTGATTTAGTGGAGGAAGGTGAATGGTAATATAATTACCTTTGATCAGTGAAACCAACATAGAGATCCCCCCCCCAGTTCACTTTGATTGTCTGTGTACTTAAGAATATTTCATTACTTTCAACTTCCTTTGAAATAAGGACGTGATCTAAATTGCTGGCAGGGAAATAACTAGCAGTTGTGACATTTCGTTAGAGTTTAATTACATGAATCATAAAATATTGCTACAATTTTCCAAACTGTTAAACCTTAATTAATATGAACCAACTGGGACCACCTCAATAGTTCACATAATACCTTGGGATCTGTAACCCTATAGATGCAGTTCATATGGGTGAAGAAGCCCTTTATAATTTGCCAAGAGTGATCAATTATTGGAAACGACACCGGACAAATTAATTTCATATAAATGAAGTTGTACAAGGGTTGAGTAATTCTTTTTAATTACATCTATGCGATTCCCCAGCCCCAGCCTCCCAATTGTCTTACAAAAGAAACTATTCTTTTCTGTCCTCCGTGTAGAAATTCATTAATCTCATTACTGTGTGGTATTAATATAATTTTATCGCTAATCCTGAATTTGGAAGGGTGGGGGGAGAGAGAAAGAAGCACACCAGCGATCCATAATGAATTACAGTATTAGTGTGGTCGTATCACTACATTAATTTCAGGACACAGACAAGTTCATCTGTAATTTACTCAGAGGTCCCAGTATTAAAATTGAGCTGAATAAGCTTATAATTATGACATCTGTTTCTTTTCAGGTAGCTCTTTGTAAATCAGTGACAAAGGAATAACAGGTTTAAATATGTGTTAACACTCTGATAGCATATATAATTGCAATATGGCAATGTGTAATGAAGATTAAATTAGACCGTAGTGTACCTGACATATGCAACTGCATAATTGAGCTACAGTAATTGTGGTGGGAAGAGAGCATTAAAAAACTGCTTCCCAATATTTGAATTTGGGAAAGCAAAAGCATTTTAAAGAGCTAAAGTGAAACAATTTGGCGGGGGGGGGCATTTTCTCCAATGTCACTGTCCTCAACCTCTTGGTGTCTCTGACTTGTTGCTTTTTCATTCCTCTTTTTTATTGGGGGGGGGGACATTTTTATGATGCTTATGTATTTATTTTATTAAATTATCATCATCATCATTATTATTCAGGTGGAGTCTTTATTCCACTCTTCAACCCCAAAGGCTCCCAGAACAACTTGCAGTGATCAGTAATAAGACATTCCCCAGTTCTCAGGTTTACCAACTAAAAGACATGACACAAAAGGAAAAAGGATCAAGAGGGAAGAGGAAGAAGAAGAAGAGGAAACGAAAGCCAACTCAAGCACCCATTTGTAGTTTCAAAGTTCCTACCTACCAGTACTCTTTCTGCCACAAAAAAGAGAAAGGAAGCTTCCTGCAGGGGCTCCTTCTTTGGCAAATGGAGTGGGCCACATTGGTCTCCCCTTTGCCACAAGAATCTTTCTGAGAGGCAGGGAAAGCATTGACCCAGTGGGCCTCAGTCCCCTGACCAATGTTAGAATCTAGAAGGTGCTGCCCTTCAGCTCTCCAGAATCATAGCAGCTTTCAGTTGAAGCCCAGCATTATTTCAATCCTTCCAGATACTTGAGGCCTCAGTTCACTTTCAAGCTTCGTTGAAGCAAGTTGCTCACAATGAGATATCCTTGCTGCTGTGACAACTGAACCACCTGGCTGCTTTACTCTGTGGGACCAGCATAGGAGACTACCTTCTCTTTCTCCAACACTCTATGCAGATATCATACCACTATAAACAGTCCTGACTTTCCCCCAAAGAATCATGGGAAGTGTAGTGCTACAAGTGGTTAGGACACCCCTATTCACACCACAAAGCTACAGTTCCAGAGTGGTTTAACAGCCAATTCTTCCTCCCAGGGAACTCTGGGAATTGTAGCTCCATGAGGGCGAATAGGGATCTCCTCACAACTCTCAGCACCCTTAACAAGCCACAGCTCCAAGAATTCCTTGGAGGAATCAATGGCTGTTTCAAGTGGTACCATAACTCTTTAAATGTAGAGTGCAGATGGCACCTTACTGCACAAAGATAAGAACCATATCTCCCATCTCCAGTTCTGCCTGACAATGGAATGTGGCCCCTGGAGGATTTCCCACAAAGGAACGTGGTCCTTGGGTTGCAAAAGTTTCCCCACTCCTGCTCTACAATGAAGCAACACAAGCTTGTTCCTTTAGTTGACTTGTGAGGAATTCCTCCCCCAACTGCCTTTCCCGCTTTGTAGATCCTCATAGGCAGTTCAACCACCTCTGTTCACTTGGGATATATTTATCTTAGATGTGATCTTTGGATAGTTTCCCCTCAGGATTATCCATAGCGTGGATTTATATGCAATAGGCAAAATGGCACATTTATAATTTTTGTTAAAAGTATGTATGTATTCCCACAGCTACAGTAAACAAATTAAATGTGCAGCATTTCTGAAAAGAAATGGTGTTGGGTTTATTTTGGTTTCATTTATAGTTGTTTGCCATTTTTTATGTTTTTTTTATTCGTTTTCTTTCTTTCTGGTTTTCAATGACTGCCTTTTTATTATTCAGCAGCCCAAATGAATCTCTCCCCCTCTTCTGAGGTCATTCCCATAAAGTCAGGTTAATCCACCAGCTACGACTCTGCTACATAAGAGCAGGTTTCAACGGCAAAGGTGGAGTCTGGTTTGGTAGGAATTCACAACACAGGAAGTGTGCCGAGTTTCACACGGCAAAGACCTGTCGGTGCTCATTTGGGTTGGAGAAAGCCCTAAGAAAGCACAGCTCAGCAAATAGTTTGACTTTTCTTATTTACAAGTTGCCTTAGTTGCATATATTTATATCTACAGATAATCTGGGCCCCGTTATGTGTACACACAAACATACCACTTTACAAACTACATTTTGGAAGCCACTCACAATGAAACCATTGCTGCTGCTACTTTTTATCATATTTTTTAATTTACAATAAACAACAACAGCAATATCGACAAGATGCAATAAAGACAATGTTTACATACGTGTTGAGTACAATGCTGTGAGACTCTTCAGTTGGAAAAGGAAGGGAAGATACAGCAAGTACAAAATGCAGGGGAAAGATTACAGTGGTATCATCAATTATCAGCAGATACATTTACTCTTGGACTGTTTGGTGAAGTTAAGTATACCATAACATTATCTGACCTGACGGGGGCCTCAACAAAGGTTCACTGATGCTAATATATGTTATAAATGGCTACCAAACAATATCAAATTTGTCTTTTTCAGCAAGGCCCCTAACCTCTTGGTTGCGATATGCTAGATGTTCTGAAAGTGCTATGTCCCTTATCACATACCTTCCAAGTGCCCTGGGGAAAAAAAATGGGTCATCCCATTTTTATCATAAGATCTCAGTGGCCATTTCAGGGGCTGAAATCTTGCACTCTCTTGCCTTAAGAGAAAATATTATGAAAATGATATACAGGTGGTACATGACCCCAGTCAAGCTTGCAAAAAATTACCATTTGCCCGATAATAAATGTTGGAAATGTAAAGAAAATGAAGGTACATTTTTTCACCTTTGGTGGACGTGCCCTAAGATTAAGGCTTTCTGGGAAATGATCTATAATGAATTGAAAAAGGTATTTAAATATACCTTCTTGAAGAAACCAGAGGCCTTTCTCTTGGGTATGGTCGGCCAGTTGGTGTCAAAAAAGGATAGAACTTTCTTTATGTATGCTACAACAGCAGCAAGAATACTTATTGCAAAGTACTGGAAGATGCAAGATTTACCCACTCTGGAAGAATGGCAGATGAAGATGATTGACTGCATGGGATTGGCAGAAATGACTGGCAGAATCCGTGACCAGGGAGAAGAGTTGGCGGAAGAAGACTGGAAGAAATTCAAGGACTATTTACAGAAATATTGTAAAATTAATGAATGTTGAATGATGTCGGATAGAAATTAAGGGGTTTTTTAACTGTAATGCTTTGAGATAAGGATTTGCTGAATAAATAATTTGAATTGGACTACAAGAAGGGGAGGTATGAGGAGGTCAGGGAAATATGTCATTGAAAACTAAGTATTGTGAACTATATGTGTTTTTTAAACTTTTTTGCTTTTTGTTTGTATAAAAATTGGAAATTTTAATAAATATCTTTAAAAAAAAAGAAATCTTGCACTCTCTTGTGCAGTGCTCTCACCCTGAAAAAAAGTGGTTTTGGGGGGTGAAAGCAAGGCACAAGCCATGTGACTCCCCCAGGAGTGTGTCCCAGAAGATGTGTGTCCCAGTTTTGCATCAAATAAAGTTGGAAGATATGTTATCAAGCCAACCCTTCATGGAAAATCCATTGGATTCCCATTGACTTGCTATTTGTAACTTGGTTGATAACAAAATACATCAAACGAGGGGCTCGGAATAGCCAAATCTGTCTATTTTGGCTTCTCTCTCTTTTTTATTTTGCTACATTTCCATATCAGGTTTGTGAATACAACCCATTCCCCGCACACACAGGCCACATTCACACCATGCCTTTAAAGCACTATGGTACCACTTTAAACTGTTGTGAATTCTGGGAAATGTAGCTGGTTAGGAGTCCTGAGTGCTGTCAGGAGACCCCTGTTGCCCTTATACAGCTACATTAGGGTTTCCAATGGACCAGAAATGAGCAGACGGTTCATTTTGTTTCTAGTTTTTGTTTTTATGGCCAGTGGTGACTGGTGCCCATTGAGACTGGTAGGGTGGAAGACAAGGAGTACGAGGAAAAGGAAGATGACAGCCAGGGCAGTTGAGAAAGCAGACGTGTGTGGGGCTTGCAGACAGCGAGATTCCTTCGGCAGTGTTCGACATGAATGGGAACTACTCACACAGCAAGGAGTTTCTGGGGCATGGCTGAAGACAATGGAAGCCACTCTGCTTTGGCTCTGTGACCTCTCCAAAGAGTTAAGCATATCACACGCTGGATGTTTCCCAGCCCATTCAATAATCTGTCTGAGCCAAGAGGTTGCCTGCTGTTCTTGCTAGCTGGCTCAGCAGAATATGAGAAGTTGCAGAGGAAAGCGTCTGATGGAAATCCTAGGTAAGAAGTAATTGAGCTTTAGCCCATGAACCAAATCCCCAGCTGACATCAGGACCAGAGTTCGATCTAGGCCTGTGGAACTGTGCTAATGTACACCAGCTGGCAATCTGATCTCTGTTCCCTTTATAGACAGGGAAATCTGCAGAGCTCTACGGAGGCCATCCTGCCAGGAGTGGTGATGTCCCACAGCAACAAGAATATCCACCCCTGTGGTGAGTGCTGTGACTATGGAAGGAGGAACTACCATGGACCCCTCCACATAGGATGTGCCTCAGAATATATCCCAGAATCCTCTGCAATTTGCTTTAGAGACCCATTGTCAGCACATCAATGTACAAAGCAGTCCCTGAAGGTAGAAAGCAAAAAGAATACCCCAGCACTGTTGAACATCCTGAGTAGAGATGGGGGAATATGTCAGTTTCAGTTTCTGTCAGTTTCTTTCCCAAATTTCCACTTCAGAAAATTCACCTGCATTTTAGTGCACAATTTTCCTGCTGTACAGTGGTACCTTGGTTTACAACCATAATCCGTTCCGGAGGTCCGGTTGTAAACCAAAACAAGTTGTAACTTAAGGCACACTTTTGCCAATGGGGCCTCCCCAAAAAATGGGTTGTAATCCAAAAAAAGGGACATGCACTTCTGGGTTTGACGTGGTTGTAATCCAAAACGGTTGTAATCCGAAATGGTTGCAAACCAAGGTACCACTGTACTCATTTTTGTGAGCAATTCTCCGTCCAACTTTTGCTAAGTCATTTTTCCTACTATAATGCATGCTTGTATGCTGTTTCTTAATGCCCACTTTAGCCTTTCAATTTTGCAAAAAATTGAAAAGTGCAAATTCTGAAGGATGGCTGAGTTTTGCTTCCCAGATGGTTTCAGAAAGTGAAAAAATTGATAAGTTTGCCTTTAAACGAGACCTGAATCCAATCCCCACTCCAGTGCCTCATGTCCCCAATCCTGGGGAAGATCCTGTAATAACAGCAAATGAGCAAACACCAGCTATCCCTGGATTTCTACATGTGTTCCTTATGTGCTCATATTTGTCTGCCTGTGAGATGTGTAAAGTCCACTTTATTTTACAACATTTTGAAAATTAGAAGTTGCTGTAGAAACGAGGCTGTAGCTTCAAGAGCAATAACTGCTGCACGTTAGAAAATGAAATGCCAATATAACGCCTTAATGGAGCAGGAGGGAGGAGGGAGAGAGATAGAAATATGGAATCACAGGGAAGAGAGAAAGGCAAAACCACAACAGGTTGTGATGTTACGTAAAGAAAAACATGGTTGTGCAAATGCCAGTGAAGTGCCTTATTGGACAAGAGGCTGCAACTCATCTTAATCAAAGTATGTAAAGAGGCTCATGGGAGCATTAAATTTAAGGTGAGAAAAATGGTAATGGAAGGTACTGACAGAAGCTATTATCTAAGGAATGCTGATATATACAGATGATAGATGATACAGATATCGATATCGATATCTATCTATCTATCATCTATATAGATATATAGATATATACATATATATACATATATATTGATATAGACATAGACATAGATATATAGATATAAATAGATAGATATAGATAGATATATTACTCCCAAAACAGAAATTCTTGTTAAATTCTTACTGCAAAATGTTTAGCCTTCCACCTTCATCAGTGATTAACTTTTAGTGATTAAATTGCATCTTACCAGGATCCAGAACAAACTTGTCTAAAGTGCTGTTCAATGCTTCCATTACTATCCATCCATCTACTGCAGAGACCACAGAAAAGGTGGGGTAAGCATTGTGATGGGGTGTTTGTTTTCAGATAATCAGCTGATTTTCCGCCTCCCCCAGAGAAGAGAGGGGGGAGGGAGGGAGGGAGGGAGGGAGGGAGGGAGAGAGAGAGAGAGAGAGAGAGAGAGAGAGGACACATAGTGGGATAAATACCAAATCTCTAAACATACGAAAAAGAAAATACCAGGAATTCTGGCTATCTCTTATGCAAAAACAACAACAACTTGGACATGAATCCCATTGGACTAAGTGGGACTTACTTCTGTGTAAACATGCATATGATCAGACTATAGATCTCATTGAGATTTAAGTTTTAAGTTGGTCAACACTAAAGCTTCGGTCCTCTGCATACTTCCATGGGAGTAAGTCTGACTAAAATCAGAAAGTCCTACAACTGAGCAAACATTTTTTAGAGTTACCCTTCCCATTCCATCCCATCCATGGGAATTACAGACAGATCCTATGCACATCGACTTGGAAGCAAGCCTCACTGTGCTCAGTGGTATTTACTCCCAGGTGAGTAAGTATAGGATTGTAAGTAGTCGTGCCAAATTTTAATCTATTGTGTCCAGACTGTTGCTTGGCAAAGGTCTCAGATGTTACACACTCAAAATGTGATTGAAATTTGTATTTTTCTGTTGTGAACCACCCTGTGATCTTCAGATGAAGAGCAGTATGCAAATTTAATAAATAAAATAATAAAGTATTTTGCACCCAATGCAGGAACATAGAAAGATGCCATATAAGGAATGAGAATTTGAGGCCACCCAGCCGAGGGTTAGTGTGGCCTTCTAGATGTTGCTAGACTACAATTCCCATCATCCTTTACCATAGGCTGGGGATGTTGAGAAATGGAGCCTCAAAAGATCTGAAGGGACACAGGTTCCCCATCCCGACCTACCTAAATCTAGTCTATACCACAGGAGCAGCTTACCAAACATGGAGAAAGAAAAAGATGAATGAATGAGAACAGATGGATAAAGGATAAATGGAAAGACATTGTGTGCTTGTGCATCTTTGTGGGAACAGATGGATGTGTTTGTATGTAAAAAAATGTGAGATGGAGAGAGACAAGGGCTGCATTCAGACGTGGGGAATATTGCTTTCCTCTTCCTGTCTCATTTTCAAACGTTCCTTTCACACTGCAGTACCTGTTGCATTATAGAATTGTGGCTTTTTAGCTGGCATGTTGTGCTAAATTTCATTCACACCAGTGGGCATGCTGCAACACAACAACAAACGTCATTGGACAATGTCACTACTCCCTTGCCCTTTTGTCACATGCCTGCTTCTGTTCCCCAATGAAAACAATAGGGAAGAACTGTATGCTTCTATGCTGCCCCAAATTTCATCGCTTTGCTCCTGCAATGAATTTTCTGAGTTGATGGGGTTGTACACAGAGCATTTCTGAAACAAATTAGCAAGGAAATGAGCACTAAACTTCCACTACATTCCACCAGATTTTCAGAAGTGCCTTCTACGTCTTAGGAAAGCTCAAATGAAATCCAGAAATTAAGTCAGGGAAACAGAATTACCTGCCCTGTGAATGTGGCTAAGATGCGTTCTATCTACTTTCTACTGGTGGATTTTTACTCTTCTATCTCTAAGCAAGAGATGCTGAATCAGAAGCCTTTCCAACTGTTGTTGGATTGCAACTCTGAATGACCTTCAGCCAGCATGATCAATGGTTAGGGGTAATGAGAGCTGTAGTCCTTGATGCTATGCTATAAGGACTCCCAAGATGTAAAGGGTCTGCACCAGCTTCCAAATTCTAATTTGTTGCACAGTTGCTAAAAGGCATGGGAGCACTTCCCCTCCCTCAAATGTTGGCAACCTTTTTCTCAAGGTTGGCAGATGCTTGGGAGAGCCTTTGTGTATCTCCCAGTAAACTTGAGCTGTGCTGCAGGTGTTTTTAGTTTATCACAGAGAGGAAATGACTTTTTTTACACCTAATTTAATCTGAAGCTATTCACCGTTTTAAAATGCTCAGTAACAGTGACCTTTCTAATGACTAACACATTGCAGGTGGTCCAATTGCCAGCCCAGTGGTTAATGTTTGCTATCGGAGAAAAAAGGAATTAAGTGTTCACCCTGATCCTGTTGTCTTCCATTTATAGTTTTGAAACAACAGCTGGCACAGAAAAGAAAAGGGGGAGAAAAAAAAAGCCTAGTCCACAATTAAAGAGCTTCTCAAAACTTGCCACTAATTCTCCCGCCCATGACAAGGACTCCTATTCTTTTCTTTCTTTTTTAACAGACAAACCATAAATCTTAACACATGTTGCAATCCAAACATGTATATTAAGTTTCAAATATTACGGGTCAAATCCTTCAAGTCTTTCAGAGAGAGAGAGAGAGAGAGAGAGAGAGAGAGAGAGAGAGAGAGAGAGAGAGAGAAATGGCCCTCTTTCGATGCATTTAGTGAGACCGTGACCCTTTGTCTCCAATGTGGAAAAACTTCTCTCTCTCTCTCTCTCTCTCTCATAACACTACAATTCACAGACATCCAAGGAAGCTGAATGTTGGAAGATTCAGGACAGGCAAAGGGAAGTGCTTCTTCATGCAGTACATAGTTAAAAAGTGGGACCCGCTTTCAAAAAAAAAAGACAAATTCATGGAGGATAAAGCTATCAATTGCTACTAGCCACAATGGCTGGGCTCTGCCTCCACTGTCAGGGGCTTGTGAGTGCCATTACGGGAACCACAAGTGAGGAGAACACTGTTACACTCGGTTCCTACTTTTGGACTTCCTGGTCTGATGCCTCATGGGAACTGTTTCAGATCACCACCATCATGATTGGCCACTGTGAGAACAGGATGCTGGACTAAATAGGACATTGCTTAACCCAGCAGGCTTATGATTCTATAATCTTCTGCAGGTGGCCTACATCATGTAATATTTTTGTCTTAATACTCAAAATGCCCCTCTTTACCAGGAAGGAGGGGGAAGCAGGTGGCGGTTCGAATCCCCATGACGGGGTGAGCTCCCGTTGCTCGCTCCCTGCTCCTGCCAACCTAGCAGTTCGAAAGCACGTCAAAGTGCAAGTAGATAAATAGGTAGCGCTCTGGCGGGAAGGTAAACAGTGTTTCCGTGTGCTGCTCTGGTTTCGCCAGAAGTGGCTTAGTCATTCTGGCCACATGACCTGGAAAAACTGTCTGCGGACAAACGCCGGCTCCCTCGGCCAGTACAGCGAGATGAGCGCTGCAACCCCAGAGTCGTTCACGACTGGACTTAACTGTCAGGGGTCCTTTACCTTTACCATTTACCAGGAAGGAGTCCCTATTTTTTTTATCCTTGTGCCTGGCTGATCACTATTACCCTAAGTGAATGTAACTGACCTGTAAGAAGGACCATGTGATCTGAAAACAGAGGTGCTGTATATCCTTTCGTTACCCAAGAAAAGTGTTTTATATAGGAAAAGTTCACAAACAGATGCGTAAATGTGGAGAAGTGAAGTTAAGCCTGGAAAAATGAGAAACGGAGAGAAACCAAAATGGATGGATTGGTCCCTTCTCTACTTCACATTCACCCTCAGCATTGCCTCCCCACCCCCTTTGTGTCTTCCTGGGCTGGAGCTTCTGAAAAGCAGTTTTTATTTTTCAGATACATCCAAGTCGGGGTTTATTGCCTTGAAATGAAAGTGTTTGAAGTTTCTTCCTCTCTAAGACACAGGAGATACTTTACATCAAAGTGAAGATATCCTGCTGACTAGTAATTATGGCAGCTTAATGTTACCCCATCTCCACCCATTTACAAGTCCGCCTTTTCTTTTTTCACCATGCCTTTTAGTTTTCAACAGCAACATCAGACTGAAGTATATAATATTATTTCGGTACGTAAATTTGAGGACAAATGCGGCTTATCAGTTAGGGAGATGGGGGCACAATCCTTACCTCTGACTGGGGGAGCAATTCAATTCAGGTCACATTTATAGGCGAACCTTCCCAACTCACACTTTCCAGCACAATACATGAACTGAAACACAGCCAACCTTTCAAAATCCATGCCACTCCAAATTTTGCAGTGCAGTTCTCCAGCCAAAAGCTCATGTATTAGGATAGTGTGTGCCTAGAAATGGGTATCTATATTAGTGAAAATAATATTTTAAAAATGCATTACATTAGGGAGAATTCATTTGCAAAAATGTGTTTATTAAGAGAAATTCTGACTAAAATGATGATGAATTTTCATGTGGTCTGGCCCTTCTCTAAATGGGCTGGGTTTCCATCTGGTGTTTAAGGCCTTTCCCTCAGGCTTGGGCCTCAGTGTCAGAGGTGATTAAACTCACCCTGGGTTTAGACAGTTTTTCCTTGGCCTTGTTGTAGGATCCCAGCTCCTCACCTCCAAGATGGAGCCTGAAACCTTCAAGATGGTGAAGACTTTCCCTGGTTAAGACATTGCTACTACAAGCTGGGATTTTACTTTCTTGGGCTCCATGATCACTGCAGATGGTGACAGCAGCCACAAAATTAAAAGACGCCTGCTTCTTGGGAGGAAAGCAATGACAAACCTAGACAGCATCTGAAAAAGCAGAGACATCACCTTGCCAACAAAGGTCCGTATAGTTAAAGCTATGGTTTTCCCAGTAGTGATGTATGGAAGTGAGAGCTGGGCCATAAAGAAGGCTGATCGCTGAAGAATTGATGCTTTTGAATTATGGTGTCGGAGGAGACTCTTGAGAGTCCCATGGACTGCAAGAAGATCAAACCTCTCCATTCTTAAGGAAATCAGCCCTGAGTGCTCACTGGAAGGACATATCGTGAAGCTGAGGCTCCAGTACTTTGGCCACCTCATGAGAAGAGAAGACTCCCTGGAAAAGACCCTGATGCTGGGAAAGATGGAGGGCACAAGGAGAAGGGGACGACAGGGGACGACATGGTTGGACAGTGTTCTCGAAGCTACCAGCATGAGTTTGACCAAACTGCGGGAGGCAGTGGAAGACAGGAGCGCCTGGCATGCTCTGGTCCATGGGGTCACAAAGAGTCGGACACGACTAAACGACTAAACAACAACAACCACAAGCTGGAAGGCAGAATGTGGTCCTTTCCTCTGAGAGGCTAGTTTTGCTATGTTCTGTATTCAGGAACACTCAGTAATGTGAGCCCCCACCTGCTCTCTGAAACTGCACAGTCCAAACACAGATTTAGCAGTAAGAACTAGGGCAAGACCAAACTTTCAAGAGGGGCACCTCCTCTCTTTCAAACTCTTTTGGACAGCTCCTCATTACTACCAGCGATCTTTCTTTCACCCTGCTCAGAATGGAACTCAGAATAATGCTACATTGGCATCATTCTAAGGCATTGGGGAGATGGATATTAAAAATGGCGTATTAAAAATTACAGGTACTAATTCAGGCCATTTGTCAATCTAGCTTAGCAAAGTTGACACTGGCTAGCAGCAGGTCTCTGTGGCTTCCCTATAAGTCCCAGGGATTGAAACCAGAAGGTTTTGCCTGCTACTGAGCTATGGTCTTCTATTCTCAGGTTTACACTCACCCCCCCAAAAGAAAAACCCCAGCCACAAAGCCCTCTTTCCACATCACACAACTGCAGCTGTGTGTTGTCATTTTGCTCAGTCTGAGTGAGACTAGGCCTCAAAATGAAGCTCTCTGAGTGGCAGCAGCCAGTGAATTTGCTCTCTTAAAACTGTTATCAATGGACCAGACTTGCCGTTAAAACCTCCTTCCAACAAGCAGGCAGAAAACACAGTGATGAAATACACCCTAATTTGTCCCGGAGCCTCCTGGGGTGTATTTAAACATCACTAAGTGCTTGGATAAGGAACTCAAGTGACGTTTATTTTTGCTTGGGTGTTTTACTTTTTTTAAAAAAAGTTTGTCAATTCTCAATTCCCCCACCCCTCTCTCCATTGCCCCCATCCTTCTTCATAGGCTACAACACTGGCTAAATTGTTCGAGCTCACATGGCGGCTAGGGCTGAACAGCTGAAATAGCTCAGTGTGTTGACCTCTTTACCCCTTGTATGTAAGTCAAGAGTGGGCAGCAAAAGCAGTTTCTCTCAATAGTTCCTCTTCAGCTTGCTGCAACTGAGGGAAGGAGAAAATGGACAGGGGGAGACCCTTATGCCTTGTGAGTAAACTGTCAGGTATAGTGAGTAAACTGTCAGGTATAGGGAATCTGTGGCCCTTCAGACGTTGTTGGACATCATCTCCCACCATTGACTACAATGCCTGGTGTTGACGGAAGTTGGAGTCCAACAGGATTCTATACTATTGCAGCGTCATGACAGAGCATCTGCATTGCAGGTTGAATCCCTGGCATCTCCAGGTAGCACAAGGTTCCTTGCCTGAAACTACAGTGTCAGTACAGACAATACCGAGCTAAATGGACCAAAGGTCTGACTCAGTATAAGGCAGCTTCTCATGTTCCCTATCCCAGTCATTATTAATTTTAGCCTATAGGTACGAAAGCTTGTTGATGTAGCACAGCCAAAGGTGTCTCTTTGTTTAGAGCTGGGTTTCCCGAACTTGGGTCTCCAGCTGCTTTTTTGGACTAAAACTCCCATCATCCCTGACCACTGGTTCTGCTAGCTAGGGGTGATGGGAGTTGTAGTCCAAAAGCAGCTGGAGACCCAGGTTTGGGAAACCCAGATTTGGAGCATATGCTCTTCAGTCCAGAAGCCTCCATGCATGGCCTAAGGAAATCAAAACAGTCCCTACCCTCAGGTTTATCATCTGAAAATACGTGACGCACAAGGAAAAAGGGACAGGAAAGAAAAAGGCAAACGCATGGGCCAGTTCTTAAATAATGATCTTATAATGGCCAGCTAGCATTGAAACAGCTCAGGATGTTCTGGCTCTGGATTCCATGCAGCAAAGGAAGGTGTTGGAGGAAGGGTATTGCAAGTCTTCTCCAATTCTGTGACTCTCTGTGTGTGCTTATATAAGATGGGATCTCCCTTGCGCTGTCTTATTCCGTTGCTTCTCTCCTGTTGATCACTGGAGTGTTGTCAGGGCAAAACTGTTTTTAACTGTTGCTTTTAAATGTGCTTTGATGTATCTTCATTACTGTGTTTAACTAGTTTGTTGTTATTACTTTGTATTTTATAATGTTGTGTTTTTAAACGTTGTCAGGCTGGCTATAAATATAATTCATGAATTAACCCACTATGGGAATGAGAGAGAATGAGCATGTCATCATATAAGAATCATCCCAGGGGTCATCACCTTCATTGAAAGGCTTTTAAGCAGAGGTTGGAAGGCCATCTGCCAGGGATTCTTTAGCTGTGATTCTTCCATTGCTGGGGGTTGGACTAGATGACCTTTGGGAGTACCTTCCAACTCTACAATTCTGTGAATCTAGGTAAGTATTAGTACCAGAGTGTTTTCTTCCTGACCGAAAGTAATGCATTTGAGGTTGCGTTTTTGCAAGATTATTAACACTTTCCAGGTAACAATTTATCACCTAATTGGTATTTTATACCTATGTATCCAAATCTTTTTCTTTCTTTCTTTTTTTGAACACACACACACACACACACACACTCACTCACACACACACACAAACTGCTTTCTCTGTACAGTTTCTGATTAACAGTGATGGGATTCATTTTCTTGGAAGGTAACCAAGCTACACAGATCAGGTATGTGATTTACTAGAGATACTAAAGTTTTTGTCTGTGGCTTGTTGCTAAAAATGAGCTGTGTCCAGAGGGTGGTTTTCTTCATATTTTATTAGAATTTCAACTCTTTCTATGGAGGAGGGGGCACATTGCAGATGTTATTGTCTCCTTCCCCGACAACAAAAGTTATAATACGCTATAGTTTAAAAGCACAGTTTTTTAATTTTTATCTAAGCCCCAAGGCTATCATACATGAGTCAATGTGACGTCTCTGTGGCTGCTCCCAAACTTTCAAACTCCCTCCCTAGAGAAGTTAGACTGCCTCCCTAATTACTATCCTTTGGCTGGCAGGTGAATATCTTTTTATTCCCACAGGCCTGTTTTCTGGGAAAGGGCTGGTGCTGTGAGGTTTTTCTTATTGTTGTTCTGTCTTTTCAATGGATCTTTTAAATATTATTTTAATTGTATTATTGTTTAATTCAGCTGAAGATCACAAGGTGGTTCACAACATAAAAATACAAAAGGAGAACACAAAAGACATGATAAAATGAAAACAAACCAATAACTTCCCTCTCACAAAAAAGCAAACAAACATTTAAAAGGCCCTAGAATGTTAATCAGCCAAATGCCAGGTTATAGAGAAATGTTTTCACCTGGTGTCTAAAGATAGGCAGTGATGGCGCCAGCCAAACCTTCCTGGGGAGAGCATTCCACAAGTGGGGAGCCACCACAGAAAAGGCCAATCCTTGTGTTGCCACCCTTCCTAACACTTCCAAATTACAGTGAATACTCAGCTAGGAATTTTGCTTCTAAACATTGATTCCCAATAGAACCATCCACCATAGTACTCCTAACCTGGTGCCCTCCATAAATTCCTGGACTTCAAATCCCACCATCCCTGACCATTGGCTGTGCTAGCTGAGCATGATGGGAGTAGGTCCAGGTGGCAGAGGTTGTGGTTCGAGGACCCGACCCCCGCGAAGTGAAATTAAGACACAAGGACAAGTGATATAAGGTTGATGGGCTAGAAAAGGCCACAACTTTATTGATTACAGCAATGAAAAGGTATTGGCTTAGGCATTGGATCGAAACAAGTGGGTTTATTCACCAGTAGGTGGAGCCTGTTGATGCTCATCCAACTATAGGCTCACCCCTGCTGTCACCGAGGGTCGTGCCATGGCCTCCCGCCAAGCAGGCATCGGACAGAATACACGACCGCCAGATTCCTTTAACGGAATACCCCTAAAAATTGAAGGCATAGGCGATGGCCACACCTAGCACTTCGACACACAACACATTATTCCAATGCCTAACCTACCCACCAATACCACAAAAGTTGTGACGATTGCTATGAGGTAGGCGAAAAAACCAAAAAGCCTAATGCCAAATGGAAAAACTCCTACCAGGCCCCCCGGGCAACCAGGGCGACCAACCTAAGGTGCATAGCAAGGCCAATGAACTAAGCCCTAACTAAAAGGGAGTGGAGGGTGGGTGACTCGCGATGGGACGACAATGAAGAATGAGGCCAGGGAGAGGCTGGCACTGCAGCAAAAGGCTGCTGAACACGCCCCCTCCATGGCACCTGGTTGGGTGGCCATCGGGGGGGCGTGAGCGCCAGCCAGGTGAGCTGGAGGCAGGGGGCAACACCCCCTGCTGGGCGGTGCTCGGGCTCCCGCCCACAACCACTCCCCTCTCTTTCAGGGAGGAGAGTCTTTGTGCCAGGATACTGTGATCATCATTTTTTTTAAAAAAATGCACATTTACCCTAGTCTGTGCATTCTTGCTCCATTTCCTTGAAGGGAAAACTACCCTGAAAAATTCAGAGAAGTTCACAATGTCAAAGGTTGGCTGTGTTTTGGTTTATATATTGTTTCAGAAAATGCCTTTACGTGTTAGCTGAACTGAATATCTCCCATATCCTTGCTTCTGAGTAAATATGTATAAAATCTCACCATGAGATCCTGCATCAGAGTAGCACTGTTGGACCAGACCCATCTTCATCCGGCATCCTGCTCTCACAATGATCAGCCATGAGAACATTAGAAGAGCCTCCTGAATTAGGCCAGTGACCCCTTTGGTCCAATATCCTGTGCCCACAGTGGCCAACCAGATTCCTGTGGGCAACCCACAAGTAGGATTCAAGCATAGGACCATTCCCCACCCCAGTTGTGCCTGCCAGCATCCTCCCTACTTACTCAGCTTCTGTGTGCATCAACCAGCAGTAATTTATGTGATTCAAACCTATCCTTGCCCTATTTCTCATCCCCCAAATCCACTCAGTTTGAATAAATACTATTCAGATGTTAACCTTCGTATGCCCTGTGCTGTCAGTTAAATGTTTGTTGCCAGTCCTATTGACCCCCATTGAAAGGTGTTGTGTTCATGCACGTACGTGATAGTTTAATGGGTGTGTATATCTTTATTCAGAATTGTTAACCTACTAAGCGCGACTTGTAAAGTACTCTTTTTAAATACCAGCTCCTAATATAACTGCATTACACTTGTAACATCCTATGAAACCCTTATGAATTAAAGGATAATTAGTGGTTCAAAACATATAGGGCATTAAGACCAGAGGTTGCACAAAAATCTCACGAAGGTTCATAAATCAAGCCCTGCCTGCAATTGATCTCTCATAGAGCTAGTTTTTAAATCATCTCTTTAACACCTTGTAAACATAAAAACATATCTGTGCCCAAGGGAAACTTTAATATGTTTTTCATCCATATTTTAATTTCATCTCAAAAGTACTGGCTGCATAAAAATTAAGGCAGCTCACAAAAAACTCATTGATTTCGTCTGGATAAAACCCATCTGTCCAAACTAATTTAGAACCTTTTTGGGTTTTCTTTTTCTTTTTCTTTCTGAAGCTGTAAAGTTAGTCATGCAACACTGAGGTCATTATGGACATCCTGTACTGTAGGAACTCTGGTGTAATTTTAAGAAGGTTCATTTTGTTATATTTACTGTATTTAAATAAAGCGCTACTTTTTTCTCTCTCTCCAAAAAAATGAGGAACAAAAGCTTCACTGTGGAACTGTATTGAAAGCAAACCAGAAGCTGTGAAAAGTGAGATCGGTTCTTTTGCCTTGTGATTAATACACCTTTCTGCCAAAATTGAAACTTCTTAACTGAGCTCATTTAATACAAAGTAAATGAATTCTGCCCTTTTGGATTTGATCTGCTGGCTAAGCTCTATAGATAAGGGTCTAACAGTGAGTCGCTTTCATTCCAAACAAAGGATGTTTTCATAGAAAGGTCAGAGCAAAGGTCTTTTATATTGTGATAGCAGGAAAAGGAAATAGCATATTAATGGCAATTCATGCCATGGTGGTCCATAGAATATGGTGAAACACTCTCCTCCCTCCCCTCAGAAAGAAGATTCTGTAGTTTTGTTTTGTTTTTTAAAGTATTCTCTAAGAGACTGCTTTCTCTGCAACAAAATATCTTTCATCACACTAAGGAAAGGCAAATTCTATCTATCCTACAGTGACTAACAAAACAGAGATGTTTAAGCTTTGTAGCAAGATGCATTGATGCCTTCCTTCTTTAACTGCTCTGAAGTGAAGATGGAGAAGACAGAAGCAGAAGTGTTTTCTATGAATTTAGTATTGCTGTTTTATTAGTCTGTAATAAATGTATGGCTTTAGGGACTAATTATGCCATTCCAAGATCAAGAGAAAACTTGTCCGAAGTGTGGTCTGGTGCTTTTAAAATTGTGTGTGTGTGTGTGTGTGTGCGTGCGTGCGCGTGCGCACGTGTGCGCACACACCTACATGCATGCTGAGTTATTTTCCCATGAGAAAGAGAATTGTGACAGATAGCACCTTGAATCTTGCTATTTGCAGGCTATTTATTAAAAAAAAAAAACCCCAACCAAAAAAACCCACAAACCCAGCATGAGCATTCACAGATGACAACCTACATCTTCAGATGCTAAGTTCAGGCATTGGTGACTTCAAGATCGGGTTACTGCATTGCAGCACTCTGTGTGTGACTTTCCTTGGGCTTGGCCCAGAAACTGCTGTTGCTGCAGCATGTGCTGGGGCACCTGACTGTTTCTGCTTCTTCACTATCCCTCAAGCTCCCTGCCTCCAGTACTGGCCAGTTCATCCCTCCTCTGGAGTGTGGCTGGTTTCCCACCACCAGGAGCCAGGAGCCAAATTCTCTCCCTCTGTGCTTTCCCTGGGGGATTCTTGGTCAGACAGCTTCCACTACTCCCCCTCATCCAGCCAGTCCCTGACATCTTATCATGTCATAGAAACGTAAGAAGTTAACTCATACTAAGTCAGACCATCCATCAATTTTACTCAGTGTTACTATAACCAAGGACAAGATAATCTCTGGCCCTCCAGACAGTGTTGGTTTCCCATTACTTGCAGTCATCATGGTCAGAGATAATGGGAGCTGAGCCCAACAACCTCTGGAGAGCCACAGGTTCCCAGGTCTTTGCATGGCTCCAGTTCACTAGAAAGGGGGTTGTGCAGGAGAAGCTCATGCTGCACTGAACATAAGAAGCTGCATTATAACACATCAGTCCATTTTGTTTAGTGGATCCCCAGCATTTCAGCCCAACCTGAAGACACCAGGCATTGAACCTGGAGTTTTTCTGTATACAAGAGAGATGTTTCAGCACTTCCACTGAACATTGCTAGTAGTTATTCAGTGGTTCATGTACAGCTGGCTCCTCCTTATTTGCAGTGATCCTCTTTTTCACCTATTTATTTCAGTCATGCTCTTTTGTTAAAATGAGATGCTTAGCTTCAGGGCTGGCCCGCCAATGGGGCAAGTTGAGGTGACCACCTCAGGCAACAAGATCCAGAGGGCGAGCAGATCCTGATGAAGATCTTTAGTCCCATTTCTCTTGTTCCTGATGTAACTCTTCACTCACCCTTTCTTCCCTGGTGGGGATGGGCACACTATTTCATGGCTCATCTCAGGTGCCAAAATTTCTTGGGCTAGCCCTGCTTAGCTTCCATCCAAACTTAACATCCATTAAAAAAAACCCAAACCAATAACAACAACAACTTCCCTCACTCATTCGGATAGATTTTATGTAATTTCACATTTTAGAACTGAGAGGGTTATTGTAAGGAAGGGGAGAGGATCCAAGATGTTGGAGGCAGATTCCTTTACCAAATGCTCATTTCGTTATAAATGATTAAGCCACACATTTCCCTAGCATGCTCTATACTCTTCTAGTCCTCAATTTCACACCCTTATTTTTAGAGTGTGATCATTTTCAAATGCCATGAAAGAATGGAAAAGAAGAAGAAAAAACATTCCCCAGGACACCAAAGTGTGACATATTTCTGTATGACATTTAGTGTTAATTATTAGCTACAACCTAGGAGGGGAAAGATGTTATAATATTGGAGTCATTACCATGATGGCTTATGACCTATTTTGTACATCTAATGCAAAATTGAAGACAGCCAGCTCAGAGGCGGAGGTGGCAGGGGAGAGCCATTTATCCTGAAACAGGAAGCCCGTGTGCTGTGGCTTCCTTGACATTTTCATCTGCTGTGCAGTACACCTTTTGAAATGGTGGTTTGTGAAATTCATGCACAGCAGGCACAATCCCAGACCCTCGAAGCGTCCCTATTTTCCAGGGATGTCCCTGATTTAGAGAAGCCATCCCAGTTTCTTATTTGATCCTGGAATGTACTGCTTTTCCTTAAAGGTAAAGGGACCCCTGACCATTAGGTCCAGTCGTGACTGACTCTGGGGTTGTGGCTCTCATCTCACTTTATTAGCCAAGGGAGCCGGCGCACAGCTTCTGGGTCATGTGGCCAGCATGACTAAGCCACTTCTGGCGAACCAGAGCAGTGCACAGAAATGCCATTTACCTTCCCACCAGAGCGGTACCTATTTATCTACTTGCACTTTGACATGCTTTCGAACTGCTAGGTTGGCAGGAGCAGGGACCGAGCAACGGGAGCTCACCCCGTCGCGGGGATTCGAACTGCCAACCTTCGGATTGGCAAGTTCTAGGCTCTGTGGTTTTACCCACAGCGCCACCTGTGTCCCTATTTTCATTAGAGAAATGTTGGAGGGTATGCAATCCTCCTTGCTCCATATACAGACAGCAAGGCCATAGCTTGGGGGCAAAGCACATGTGTATATGCAGAAGGTCCCAGGATCAATCTCAGGAATTGCCAAGTAAGACCAGGAAAGACCTTTGTCTGAAAACCCCAGAGAGCCACTGCTAGTCAATCAATCAGTCAATCAATCAATCAATCAATCAATCAATCAATCTCCTTTATTGGCATACAGAAAGTGCATCATATACATGGATTAATGGAAGAACACAAGGAATTTTAGATTGGGAAAATGGCAAATGTGTCTTCTTTTTTTGGTCTTCAAAATATGCCAACCCTGGCTTGTACCATGATCACAGCGTGTGGCTGGTAACTGGCACAGGAGATGGGAGAGTTGGCTTGGACTTCATTGGTTTGGCTTGGACTTCATTGGTTTTGGTTCATTGGTTTTGCACTTCATTGGTTTTGGACTTCATTGGCTTGGACTTCATTGATTTTGGTTATTTTGGCAGAAGTATTCTGATTGCAGGAGGTATGCTCTAGAAGCTAAGGCAGGCAAGGACCCACAACCCAGATGGGGCTTGCTAGCTCAGGGAGGAGGTATGTGATTCCTCAGCTACAGTAGTCTCAGGACAGGTCACATGGCTCAGCAAGCCCAGTTGCTGCAATGAATGTGCAAGATATAAAAGGAAAGCCATCGTGGCCAGGCCAGCATTATTGGAACTCCCTCTTTATTAACATTAAGTAGGCACCATAATTGTTCTCTTTCTGGAATTTGCTTACAATGTTTTTGCTTAGGCAAGCCTATCCATATAGGTAGTATTTACACGGGCTTGTTCTTGCCTTCACCTTAATATGAATAGGACACCTCGTGTTTTGGGTTTTTGGGTGAGCTTTTGAGTCTCAGGTTTGAGTGGCTATCGCTCCGTTTCTGTCATGTTGCAAAATGTGGGGTTTTCGCTGCAAAATACTGCAAAACTTTTGCCAAAGTTTGGTGCTGGTTTGGAGTCAGAAAATGTTGGGGTTTTGGTTACCCTTTGACCCCCATGTTTGAGTGGCTATCGCTCCATTTGTGGGGCACTGCAAAACGTGGAGTTTTCGCTGCAAAACCTTTGCCAAAGTTTGGTGCCAGTTTGGAATAAATTGGAGAACAGTGTGTTTTGGGGCACAGGTTTGCCATATCAATTACTGTTTGTGGGGCAATGCAAAATGCTGGGTTTTCTCTGCAAAATGCTGCAAACCGACTGCGAAACTTTGGCACCAGTTTCGAGAGGATCCCAGATTTTGGTGTTCTTAGTTAACGAAGCCCACAATTTGGCAGCCCTGGGATTTTGCTAGTTAATGTGGACAGTACTGAACTGCTAGACCAATGGTATGGCTCAGTATAAGTCAGCTTCCCATGTTCCTATGAGATTCTGGACAACCACTGCCAATCACTGGGGCAGATTCACCTCAGAACTATGATAGCACATCATGTCCACCAGATCTCTTGCCAGATATCTATATGGGGATCCGGGTAAGAATATTCAGGCCAGTTGCGGGGGGGGGGGGCTGAATTCATGGCCTATATGTTCTGAAGACTATATGTTCTGAAGACTGTCTCCAGGCCGTAGCCCCTTGCCCCAGACCACTACCCTTACACTGTCAGGAGCTGGAGTCAGGTGTAGGTCAGCAATAAAAAGAAACCAAAACAGCGCAGGCCTGTAACTCTTCTCATATACAGTGGTGCCTTGCAAGACGAAATTAATTCGTTCCACGAGTCTTTTCGTCTTGCAATGTTTTTCGTCTTGCGAAGCACGGTCAGCCACAACTGCACCTCTTCAAGCGGTTTTAAGAAAAAGGAAACAAACTCGCAAGACGTTTTCTTCTTGCGAAGCAAGCCCATAGGGAAAATCGTCTTGCGAAGCAACTCAAAAAACGAAAAACTCTTTCGTCTTGCGAGTTTTTCGTCTTCTGAGGCATTCGTCTTGCAAGGTACCACTGTATCTACGTATTTTGTTTTTGTTTTGGTGGTAAGTCACTTTGAGTTGCCTTGGGCAAGATAATGCAACTGACAATTTAAATAGCTAACTAAATAAAGAATAGTGTATTCACTCAATTTGCACTTCCTGAAACATATGCAAACTGGAAGTCAGACAACCTTTAAAGTTTGCACTTCTCTTAATGTAGTTCTCCAGCCAAGTAACGTAGACAAAAATGCGAATGTTAGAGTAAAGCGTGAATAAGAACCCTTTGCAAACATGTAGATATAGGGGTCATCATTTTTATATTAGAAAATCTTGACAGCAAAATGCTGGTGATATTTTCATGATGTTAATGTGACAAACAAGAAGTGGAATAAACCATTCCCTTCCTAATAGGGCAGGGAGTCGGGAAGTGAGCCTGGACCTTCTCAACCTTACTCTCCATCCCATTTTACCCACACAACAACCCTGTGAGGTAGGTTAGGCTTAGTAACTGTGACAACCCTAATGCTACCCAGTGAACTTCAAGGTTGAGTGGGAATCGGTGCCCTGCTCTTCCAGGTTCTAGTCCAACACACTAACCACTGCACAGTACTGTCTCTCTGGAAGCCCAGGACTGATCATCTTGTTGTTCCGTTCCTTGCTTGGATTTTATGAAGGCTGCGGTGCCTTTGGAATGACCCATTTCCAAAAGGCCAACGATAGAAATTTCCAAGGCGTTCTTGAAACAGACACAAAATTTGCAAGTTGTTTGAGTGTTGTTTAATTTACAACAGGCTATGATTCTGTTTCTTCCTCCTCCCAGTTTCCCTCATGCAGAGATATTGTATGGCCGCTAACAGGAGCTCCATCTGCAGAGTGCAGAAGATCAGCAGTAATAGAAAATCAATGATTCAGACGGAGGCTGCTTGTTCTATGATGCCATTATGTAATTTGATAACGTCAGTCCTAATAGAGTTAAATATAACCCATGGCTGTTTCAGCATGCAAGGGTCAACGGGGAGTGCCACGCCTCACTTCCCAGCAATTACCTCTGATTACAGGGGCAGCACCATCTCAGTGGTGTTCCTCTTTGCCTCAATAAATAATATTTGGAGCCCCCTGCAGCGGTGGTCAATAGCATACAGTGTTATTGTCACAGCTTCATAGCTGGATCAATACCAGCTCTTCAGAAACCCTGCTTGCCCTACGCTCATGAAATCGTGCCTGTTTAGGTTTCTAAAATTATATATTTCATCCGCTGCTCACAGCTCAAGATGCTGTTGACTGTCAACAGGGCCTCCTTTATGCTGCCTTCCCACAATTTTATAGGCAGCATATGCATGTCTGCACTGACATGCCACCTTGAACAGGCATGGCATTCCCCAAAGAATCCTAGGAATGGTAGTTTGTTAAAGGTGCTTATAGGAGAGCCCTTTTGTCCTTGAAGAGCTGCGATTCCCAGAATCCCCCAGGAAGAGGAATTGATTGGTGAACCCCTGTTCAAGTGGTATAATGCTGCTTTAAATGTAGGGTGCAGTTGCGGCCATACTCTCAAAGGGTTATAGACTGGACTCTGGTGTGGAGCAGCCTTGCATTTAGCAACTGGCCTGGTAGCTGTAGGGCGACTGGGACTTACATACAGGCAAGTTAGTAGGGTGGAGAATGGATAGATTTAAGAAGATAAGAGCCCTGCTGGGCCAGGCCAAAGGCCCATCAAATCCAGCATTCAGTGATAGACCTAATCAGTACAACTGTGAATCGATTACATGGCTCATTCTACCAAATCCAACTTCAATCCAGTTCTATGATTCTGTATGTATTTGTGTATGAAAAAGCAATAGTTCTAAGAAAATCATGTAGCCTTGGTTTTATGATGCATGGGAGCAGACACTGCCTTAGAGAACGTTGCCCTGTTCTTTTCATTTTCACGGGATTGAATGCCTCTTTTAAGATAGAACTTGTCAAATGTTTTAAGCATGTCTGTTAAAGCATTAAAAAGCAACAACCCCAGGCCACTTAATTGGGAGCACCTCCTTAGCCTATCAAAATGTTTTTAACTGATAGGACTAATCAATGAGTTGACTAAGCATTGCAGCCCTAGTGAAATGTTTTATTTTTAAAAAATAAACCTGTGCTGGAAGATCTAGTGCTTAGAACAGCATGTGCACATAGCAGGGAACATGTAATCTATGGAATCGAAAGGCTGGCTCCTTCTGGTTTTCATTTGAAGCTGGTCAGGTTCTTACTACAACTAGATAATTCACTACAATCCAGTGCAGTTAAGCACCTCATAAACTTAATATGGAGTTTTGAACCTACAGCATGTACACTTTAAGGAGATTTGTCAAGCATCTGAACCGAAACATTGCAATTGACGTCATTCAGCCCCCAGCCAGAGCCAAGTGTGTATACTGTCTTTCTTTTCTTTCAACTACTGATTGCGTGTGTAGGTCCCCAGGCCACCCCTCAAATAACTTCACACATAACACATAATTGCTGAGTAGTAGGCAAAAACCAAATGGCACAGCCAATCACCAAATGGCAAAATTCCTACTAGGCCCCTGCGCCAAGGCAGACGACCCCATGACAGGCAAAGCAAGGTCAACCGGAAAAGAGGGCGGGCGGGCGGGCGGGTGATCCGATGCACTCTGCAAAGAGAAAGAGAAACCAGAGTGCACTGATATTTAAAGACTATGGTCCCACCCACCCAATTTGCAACATACAATATGTCCCAGCAACCCGGTTATCCAATTGCAATGCCAGGCAGCAACTATTAACCTGCCTGGCAACCAGAGGCCTGGCCCGGCGGCCCACACCGCAACACGTGCTCTCATTTATTGGAGAACATGCTTTGTGTAAATGCAGTCACATCCTCAGCATGAAAAGGTGGAATTCTGGAGCACAGAGTTAGCAGAGATCATTAAACACTGTGCTCCACTGCACAGAAAGCTATCTTATACCAGGTCAGGTCAGACCACTGGTCCATCTAGAATTGAAACTAACAAACTGTTCTCATAAAAAATTGTCAGCATTTTAGTGCAAATAAAAACTCTTTTTAATAGCCAAAGTCCATAGGTTCTTATATGTTCATAGGTTCTTAAATGTAGATTTTTCAAAGTTTTCAATTTCTGGGCTACTGAATATCAAGGTGCAGCTAGCATTCATGTCAAATGTTCTTTGAGTGACCAAATTTCTTGTTATCAGTCCACGTATTCAGTGATGCTACTTGTGGAGAAGCCTGAGCAGGTGGTTTCATTATTTTAAATCTTAATTATTTTAAGTCTTGATGGATTTGGGACTGAACGTTGATGAAAATAAAAGAGAGGAACAAATTGGGAATAAGTTGGAGAAGTATCAGAGAACGAACAGACTTTCTGAAAAGTGCTAGTCAGAATCTTTCTTTCTTTTTTTAAAAGTGTAATGAATGTGCCATTGAGAAGGATGGATGACCGTGTTTATATTGACATGCCAATGACATCCAGGCTTAATCCCACAATATTATCAGTAACTGACATATGATTATAATAAGGCACTTCTTTGTAATGTACTCTGTAAAAACACATTGATTTTATAGCTCCCCAAACCGATTACATTAATATCTGTGCATAATTAGTTTACACATTACTAAATTACTGACAGATTAAAAGTGAAATAATGCAGTTCATACTCAGCCGCATAACTGCCAGAAAGGAAATTAATATGGATTCAAATGGCCCTTAGAGACATGTACACTGAAAAGCAGGAATCTATAAAGACTTGCTTGCAGTAGGAAATTTCTATCGCTAGCATGTTTGCGGCTGATACTTCCCCCTCCTCCCCAAATCTGCTTAATGTGGGTGAAATTTAGTACAGGAAATGATGTTTAAATGATGCTTTTACTGTTTGCGGCTCAAGGATGCTTTTATTTTTTGAAAACTGCCTGCTTGACTGCAGAGTCCAACAGACTCTCGAAACTTGTGCAAACTCAACCATGTTCAATACATTCCCAGTTGTAGGATGTGCCCTACACAGTCAGATGGTGGGAACTTACTCCAGCAGTGACCCCAGCGGTAAAATATTTGCTTCTGTGCCATACACGTGGCCACCTCAGTGGGACGCAACTTCACTCGGCAGGGCAGCCATTTTGGAAGCAAAGTATTTTTCACAGGGGAAATGACTATTGTTTGGGACCATAGGTGGAAAGGCGCCATCAGGACAGGACAGACACAGGCAGGTAATCACTTGACTTCTCCACACTCAACTAATATTCTACACTTAATTAATTAGGACATCATGACCAAACAGAAATAGAGAGGGGAACTGGTGCCCTCCAGAAGTTGTTGGCTATGATTCCCATCATCCCTTCCCATTGATGATACTGGCTGAGGTGGATGAGACCAACAGCCTACCCGCCCACTTGCCGCAGCCGCCAATCACCTGCCCAATTGCCGCAGCCACAGCCAATCACCAGCAGGCCTTGCTGCAGCCACTAATCACCTGCCCAATCACTGCTGCCAATTTCCTGCTGCCATTAATCGCACGTCCCCCCTCTGCATTCACTATTGTGTATAAGACAACACCCAATTTTTGTCTCTTTTTTTTTAGCAAAAAGCATAGTCATGCATGAAAAAATACATTATTAAGTGATATTTTAAAAATTAAAGAAAGCTTATTGTGGATTTTACTTCACTAACTGGAGGTGCAGCTTTTGCTTCAACTACGTTTCACATCAGTATTTCATAATAGACCAGTCTGTGGAGGCAATGGCTACCAGCCACAAATGGCTACATTGCCCCTCCACCATGGGAGGCAATATGTCTCTGAATAAGTGGGGAAAGTAGTACTGTTCACGGGACCTGCTTATGGGCTTCCTAGAGTCATCTGGTTAGCTATTCTTCAAATTAAAAAGGGATTGCAAAAAATACTAGATGAAAGGGAACAGGGTAAAATCTTATGATTTAGGAAATGGGTCAACTTTTTCCATTTTCGGGATGCTTCAAGGAACAAATGTCACCATTTAGCGATTCCTTTAACTTCAGTGGGGCGGGCTGGTAGGGATCAGAAAGTTCCCCATCTCTTTGAAATCCAATCTTCTAAAGCCAAGGTAAGGTGAGTTTTTAAATCCAAATGAAATTGTGTTGTTGTTGTTCGTACCTTCAGATTTCTCCTCAATTATTTATGCTGTTACTTAAGAATGGTGAGAAAGTTGGTGTTCCTTGTGGGAGCGAGGTGTCCTGTGTTCCCCCCCGCCACACTATCAAAAGTAGTTAACCCAGTTAAATTGTTACATGATAGTTTCATAATTGTGTGAATACAAGGAGAAAGGCAATGGGGAGGGAAGCAGGAAGAAAAGAGTGCTTTTAATTGGGTGGAACAATTAAGTCTTGCAGCACTAATGTGAAGACAAAGTGGGGGCGATTCCTCAGAAGGGGAGCACGATGCCTGCCTGCCTCAGTTTCCTGTGCCAGCAAGCACCCCAGCTTTCCGAACTCGGAATATGCTTTCAATAGGCTTTCTGAGCTTTTAGATACCAGTAGCCCAAAAATTGTAAGCTGCAATACAGACATCCTTCAAAAGTCACACTTCTCTGAATTTTGCAATGTGGTTTTTCCAGTCAAGTAATCTGTACAAAAATGCAGGTGTGTGTGGAGATACTGTACACAAACACATTGTGCTGTGGAGAATGGCTTAGCGAAATTTTGTATATTAGACAAAATGTTTCATTAAACTGTGCATTAGAAGAAATTCACTTTAAAATGTTTATGAATTTTATGAGGATTTTTTTTAAAAAAATTGCAAACTGATATGAAAATGTCAAGAATTAAGCTTAAGTCTGGAAAAATTAGAAACTGTGAGAAACCAGAATTGACTGAGTCATTCATCCCTACCTTTGCACCCATTGCTCTCCATTGATCAAAGATCTGAGGATCAAGGATATATTTCATATATATATATACCAACATAACACACTAGTCCACATGGAAATTCAATAAGCTCGCAATGAAATGAAATGAAAATGCAACTATGGTGTGTCTCCAATTACATTCTACTCAGAATCATGTCCATTAATTTCAGTGGATCTACAAATCAGACAAACTAAAGAAGTCTGTCCATCAATGTTTGTTATCCATTAGGTTGCAATCCTAACCACACTTACCTGGGAATAAGGCCCAATGAATTCAACATGACTTACTTCTGAGCAGACATGGTTAGAATTGCACTGTTAGGCTGCAGTCCTGTACACAATCACCTATGAGTAACTCCCATTGAGCTTTTTTTGGGGGGGGGCTTACTTCTGAGCAGGCAGGCATGGGATTGCACTGTGTGGGGCATATGTCTGATTTGCTCTGCAAATTGCAAGAGGCAAATGCACACCACTCCACACACTAAGGATTGTACATGATTTCTCCATTAAGGGCCGCTTAGGGCAGCATATCGTATTTCCCAGTGTTTTGAAAATGAGATATCATACAGGCTGTAGTTCAGATCAAATGTCAAAAATAATCTACCATGTTGTATTTCATTTTTGACACATCTTGGCACCATTTACACACATACAGCTTGTCCTGTAATCTTTTTGGTGAGCACAGGCACTCAACCCAGAGGAATCCACTGGGGGAAATTGGGGGGACTGCAATGTGTGTCTATGACTATCTAGGAAAGAGATCTTTGGTTTGTGATGGTTATCTCATAAGAACGTCAGAAGAGCCTGCTTGATCAGCTCAATGGCCCATCTCTTTCAGCATCCTGTTCTCACAGTAGCCACCAAGATGCCTGTGGGAAACCTTCAAGCAAGACCAAATCACAGGAGCAATCTGCTCTCCTGTGGCTTCCAGCAACTGGTATTCAGAAGCATTACTGCCTCTGACCACAAGATAGAGTATACTCACTGCGGTTGGTAGTCACTGATAGCTTGCTTCTCCATGATTTTATTCAATAGCCATCTTCAAATATCTAAAGGTCTGTCGCATGGAAATTGGAACAAGCTTGTTTTCTCCTGCTCTGGAGGGTAGGACCCAATTTAAGTTACAAGAAAGGAGATTCCAGCTAAACATCAGGAAGAACTTTCTGACAGTACAAACTGTTTGACAGTGGAATGGACTCCCACAAGAGGTGGTGGGCTCTCCTTCCTTGGAGGTTTTTAAGCAGAGGTTGGATGGCCACCTGTCATGGATGCTTTAGTTGAGATATCTGCATTGCAGGGGGTTGGACTAAATGACCCTCAGGGTTTCCAACTCTACTATTCTATGATTCTGTGACAGCCATCCAGGTTTGTTGCCTCCTGTTGGAGAGAGTTCCACAATTTAACTAAGCACTGTGTGGGGAAAGTTACTGTTTGAAAAACCCTTGTGACCTCAAGCCTACAAGTCCCACAATGCAATCTGGCAGGTGTTCTTCCAATATGGAAGAACATACTGGGCTTGAAAACAACAAGAGGAAGTAACATCAAAAGGAAGAAGTCAAGATCCAGTGGCTAAATGGAGGTGTGGTGGAAGTCTAGATTAGAGGGGAGAGGAGGAAATTGACTTGAAATAAGTAAACTTTACAGAAAAACAACAGCCAGCCATATGCTAGTACCTGGTTTTTGCAGACACAGCTGGCAGCACACCTTGTCAGCTGTTGTGCATTATAAGCTGATGATCTCTACCTGCATTAGTTACATGGTGTGAAGGCACATGGTGTAATTTTAAAGGAGCTAATTAAATACAAATCCAATGCACAGAATAAAAAAAAATTATTTGAATCTTTCCAAGAATGCTGAAAATCCCACAAGCTCTTTCACTTCTTCTAAATCCCTGGCCCTCTGAAACCAAGAAAATGAATATTCAATTTCACCCCCTCCCTCTTTTGGTTCTCTTGACATGTTATTGATTCACTTTATTTTCCCAACAATTTCCTGACAGGCTTCCCAATGTGGATTACGATGATACTTTGATATTCATCTTGCGGCTGCCTTTGCAAAAGCATGTCAAAATGGAGAGAACTGCAGCAAAATTGATAGACACCATTATCCCTCTTGGCTGAGAATCAAGAGTTTGGGGGGGACGACACCACTCTTTCCTGCACTAGATGTGCCCAACAGAGGTGGCTATCCAGCAGCCCAAACTGAGGTGGCATTCATAAGCAAAATAACAGGAAGGGAGTAGAATGGGAATGAGAATGAGACTAGAGTCAAACTACTAAGTGTTACTTCCGAGATCTCACACTGAACAGAGCTCTGTGTCCTGTTACATCAGGAGTCAATTCCCAAGGATGGCTCCCAGGATTTCTCACCCAATAGAACTCCGGGGCCTGTTACAATGGGGAGCGGGGGACAGACTCAGGTCTGGAATCCAAATGCACCCCTCCAATTTGGCTTTCAGACTCCCTCCCTAGTCACAACCCTCCTTCCCCTTGAAGTGTTTTCCCCCGTGGCTGGAAAGTGCCCTTGAACTCTGGTAATGCTTTGTGCTTGCCAGAATGAAAGCTAGAAGGGTGTGTTGTGATTGTGTATAGAAACTAGTCTACTGTACAAAGGTAAAAGTGCAACAGGATGTATCATTCCATGTGTGACTGAAGGGTTAATTGTGTTATTGGCCTGGATGACAGCAGACTCTGGGAGGAGATTCTTCTCAGTTGAGAGTTAACTTTCAGCGAGGAAGACTGCTGAAATTCGGCAGCTGGAGGAGAAAGTTGTTCGGAAGGAGGTCTACCTTAGTATGTTATGTTGAATATGTCTCAAGGCCTGTAAAAATGATTCTGCTCAAGTTACATACTATTCTTGTTTGTTATCCATAAAGTATCATCAGCATTCTCTTTTCTCTCTGGACTCTCTTCTGGCATATTCCAGTGACTCAATGGACAAAATTTGCATTTGTTGCTCCAGCTACTTTAGCCCCTGGCCCCACCCACCACTAGCATGTAGCCCCTCAAATGTTTCCCTTGGGCTGCAAAAAGGCTCTGCACCATTGTGTTATGACACCCAAAGATGTGATGCACTCTTTTAGTTGAGTGCCTTCCTGATGATGGAAGCCATTAGCCTATCCCTTTGAACAGCGCCAAGTATATGGAACAGAGAGGAAACAAGTCATCCGATGTATAATCCAGATTTTGGGGGGGGCAGGGGAGGGGATGGACTCAGGTAGTATGTTCCCAATGTCCTCCTTCCTGCTTTGCCACTATCACCACTGCCCATTTACTTAACCTCTCTCTCTGGGCCCAATCTGCTGCACTGCCCAGGAGGAGAGGAGCAAGGGGACAAATCCTCCTCTTTATTCTGTCTGTCTTTCTTGCATGCTGGTGGGAGTTCACCAAAAGCATCTTGTTCTCACAGTGTCCAACCAGATACCTGTAGGAAACCCACAAGCACAAGAGCCTTATCCAGTGCTTTTTTTCTGGGGAGATGCGGGGGGACACATAACCCTAAACATTTTGTGAATCTAAGTTTGGCCTCATTGAGGAGGAATATTTCAATATGAGTAGGAAAATGAGAGGACCCCTCAACATTTTCAAGAAAACAAAGTACTGGCCTTATCCCCTCCTGCGGCTCCCAGCAACTGGTATTCAGCAACTGTGGAGGCAGAGTGTAGCCATCGATAGCCACTGCCTCCTGCAGGAGCGAGTTCCATAGTTTAACTGTGTGCTGTGTAATGGAGCACATTCTTTTATCCATCCTGAATCTCCCAACATTCAGCTTCATTGGATTTCCATGAGTCCTAGTGTTATGAGAGAGGGAGAACAACTTTGCTACAACCACTTTCTCCATGTTATGCATAATTCTATCAACGACTAACATCCAGGCAGGCAAGACGCATGTTCAGAGTCCAGGACACATTCCACCCAGGCAGAAACACTCAGGGAGTGAAACAGGACCAGGGAGGAGTGCTGCCTGGGCAGGGTCCTGTGGGGCAGGCAGAGAAGTCTGGGGGCCACATTCAGTCCCCAGGCCTGTAGTTGCTCACTCCTCAGATAATGCGCATGGCTTTCCCAAATGCAGGGTGAAATGTTTGTCATTGTACATATGGAACCTGACAAACAACACAAAAAGCCACAAAGAAGACACCTTCCCCATCTCTCTCCAGGAAGGCCTGTTTTCAGATTAGCACATAGCATCCCTCCCCTGCCCCCACCACACACACAGGCACTACATTGGGAATAGGCCCAGACTAAATGACCGTCATAATGACCTATGGAAGGAGCAAACATGCTATCGGCTACGTTAACTGCCAAAGAGCAATCTATGAGCCTTGACTTTGAATTAATTATCTCATTAACCACAGCCATTTGAACCTGATCTCAGTTGGAAGGTCAGAAACCAGAAGACAAGTGGCCGTGAGTCAGAGTGAATTTCCAACATGCCTGGAGCATTTTAAAGAGGGTTGCGCAAAGCAGTTTTGGAGAGATTCCTTGCAGGAAGAAAGTCAGAGGCCAGGGGAAAGAGCATGAGTGGGTTTTCCTGGGGCTGCTTTAAAGGTCACAGCCCCTGAATAGAAGCCTCTGGAAAGAGCATGGCACACAGCACCTCAGCGCCAAAGACCAGCAGTAGCATTTGTCAAGTTAGGGACAAGCAGAAATGTATCCACCAGCACCATCTCCACCCTGCCACCCATTTGAAAGTGGCAAAGGGGTGTGTGGTATCACGTGGTTGGTTTCTTTTTTCAAAGGAAGAGAGAGAAAGGGAAGGCAAGGCACGAGTGGACATACTCCCCACGACTATGGCACTGCCTGGTATCCTGGTGGTTGGCAGCTATCTTTTATTTCCCAGTAAGAGGGCAGCCTGTGGTCTTTCCATCCTCCACTGTCTGCCGAGATAATAAAATGGCATCTGCCCACCACCACAATGTCAGGGAGCATCGCAGTCACCAAGAGCATGGCTTCTTCGCTGGTGGCACCAATGTTGCAGAATGCCTTCCCTACTGCAGTGGAAGAGAGGCCCCATCTGTATGGGCATTCTGCTGGCTTTTGAAGACACACCTGTTGTTTACAAAGGCATTACTCTTGATCTCTTGACTGGAGTCTCCTGTTTTAATTTCTGTGTTCATGGGATTGTTCTGTTACTCATTTTAATTATGGGTATTACTATTTTAATGTTTTGATGGGGTTGTTTGGTTGTGCATTTTCATTGTGGATGTTAATATTTATGTAAATGGTTGAAATGCCCTGTAAATCACTTAGAAGCCCATTTTGGCATTGAGTAATATATAAATTTGATGTTGCTGGAATATATCTTAAAGATGGAAACAGGTAAGCCGGGGAGGGCTGATTTTTGTGTGTGGAAAAGCACACATCTCAGGTGTCCAGCTCCTATAAACTCAGTACCTCCCTAAAAAGAAAAAAAGGAGGAAAAGTTGAGGGGCAGATATTAGAAAAATAAGGACAGCTAGAACACACGTCCTTGTAGATCAGGGATAGCTGACATAGTGACCTCTAGATCAACTTGATGCTCTCTAACTTGATGTCCTACTTGATGTTGTTGGGCTCCAGCTCCTATCATACCTTGACAGCATAGCCAATAGTCAGGCATGACAGTAGTTGCAGTTCAAGACCTCTAGAGGGCATCAGGTTAAGGAAGGCTGCTCTGGATGTCGCCAGACTGCATCACCCATCATCCCAAACCAACTGGCTGTGATGGTGGGAGCTGATGAGAGTTGGAGTACAACTACATCTGGAAGGCACCAATCTTGGTTATCCCCACTGTAAATCAGCAAGAAAAGGAATGAATCCTTTATACATCTCCCATTAAGATGGTATGACAAGTTTCTTCTTTTTTCCTCTTTCTTTTTTCTCAGTAGGTAAAAGGCTTTTCTTCTTTTTGCTGATGGTCACAGATTGTCTGATACTACAAATACTGATTTCTTCTACACGCCTACATTAAGATATGGCAACATTCATGTCACACCACATCAGCCTGGAAAATTACATCTCCCCATTGTGACAAACAAAATTACAGTTAATAACTACCAACCAGTGAGTGATTAAAAGTTAAAAGCAAAGTTAATTCAATGTTTTTTCTTCCAAATATATACTGGAGTGAAACTCATCCAATTATTGTATTGTGGATATATTTATTTGGTGACAATTACACTGAACTGCCCTAAATAGTTTACTGCCTCAGAACACCAGTGGCAGGATTTTCACTAACTTTCATGTTTCAGAATTATTGTATTAGTACCTCTTCTTCTTCTTCTTCTTCTTCTTCTTCTTCTTCTTCTTCTTCTTCTTCTTCTCCTCCTCCTCCTCCTCCTCCTCCTCCTCCTCCTCCTCCTCCTCCTCTAAACTCTGCACCTGGTGCTGCAGTTTCCTGCTTGCTGAGGCGTTGAGCCCATTATGGTGTGAATTATTAGGATTTGTTTTCAATTAATACTTACTCAGAGTAGCTTCATTGGAATGAATGTACTTAAACTAGTCATATGAATGGATCTATGCTTGAGTGTGATTAACAGTGGATGACTGTTTCAAGCATCATAGTTTTTTTGCCATGTCCCTTTCAGTGGTAGTAGAACCGTCTAACTTGAGGAACACAGAGTTAAATGGACAATTGGCTGTACTAATAATTTTCATCCATCTCAAACATGGCTGGGAGATTCTTTAGAGAACTTACTAGATTTGTCATGAGCCTGGAGGAAAATTAAACTGCCCGCACCTTGGAGGACCCCACTGCACTTGGGTCAAAGACTGGTGTGCAACAGAGTCTGAAGACCTTGTTGATTATCACTGCCATCCCACAAGTAGGTCCAAACCTAGCAAAGTCTGATGTGGAGTTCTTGCTGCAATCCTTATCTCTCTATCCTCCCTCAGATGACTGTGTAACCTCTCCTTGTTGTGTGAAGAACAAAGGAAGCTGTTTTGGTCCCTCTCACTCAGTATTGACTGCATTGCCTGCAAGTGACTCTCCAAGGTTTCAGGTTTCATTCCCGGCCCTACCTGGAGATGCCAGGGACTGAACTGGGACCAAGTATTGGGTGGGGTTCATGTGGTGACCTCATTCACTTGTGCCTACCCTAATCCTTTCAGAGGAACATAGGAAGCTGCCTCGTGCCACATCAGAACATTGGTTCATCAAGTTCAATATACACTGACCATCAGAAGCTCTCCAGGTGTTCGGACATTTCCAGCCCTACCTGGAGATGCTGGGAATAGAACCTGAGACCTTCTGCATGCAAAGCAAATGTTTTGCCACTGAGCTATGGCACTTCAAGGCTGTGTAGGTTTATGAAACCAGGTCAATACCCCCAATCATAGCTTGATGTTCTAACCACACTGACTCTCACATGATAATAACATCTGCTAGTTTGATAGTTGAAAATATCCTTGGCTCTATCACCAATATCTTCAGGTTGGGTGGGAAAGGCCTAAAACCCTAATAGTGGAGACAGTATGGATCTCAGTGCACCAATGGTCTGACTTGATAGAAGACAGCTTTCCTATGTTCAACCACTCACATTCTTTCAGCCTAACAGGAGCAGCTCATCTGACGGAGTGGGGTCACAGCAATAGCCTCCCAGCACACTTATGAAGCAAGGTGGTGGCGAGGTCAGGGTCGTGTGAGCAAACCAGTGGGAGTGTCAAGTTGACTTTGGCAGTGAACCCATACAGCCCCAAACTTGGCGGTCCAGGAGGCTATGGCTGCAGCTCAGTCCCTAACCTTCTTCTCAGGATCATTATTAGGATAAAGTGGGGGGTTGGAAACCGTATGTGCTACTCTGTGCTCCTTGGACAAGGCATAGGATAATAATTATAATGTCTGTTACAGTGGTTCCTGGTGTCTATTGTGATTGGTAGGGAAGAAGGCAGAGAGCCCAACAGTAGGTGGTGCCAGAGACAACCACAGGCAGAAACAACAAATTCTAGTTTTGTGCTCTGCTCTCTCCCTTCTGAGTTCTACAAGCAGAAACACTGAGATTAAGGAAGTAGAAGCTGGCAGCAAAGGCCACCCCCTGGGATGACCATAATTAAGGGGACAGGCAGGTGGGAGTTGAGTGAGGGCAAAAGGAGGCTGTTGGGACTGCGACCCATTTGCCCTAATGACCCAGCTCCCAGTGAATTCATAAGGAACATCCATGCCTACTAAGATGTGAATGCTGAATTATCTGAAGGTATGAAAGAGACTAATTTTCTCAATGGTGGGGGAAGATGGCTATTCATTAAAGGTCATCTTGTTATGTGTGTTCATTGAACAGCCAACTTTGTTTGAAACTGTTTGAGAAAGGGTGAGTCAAGAACCAGTATTGTTTTGGACACCAAATCTATTTTTAAACAGAGATTTGTATTTAAGCAGTCATTAAAACCAAACCCCTTCCAGATGTTGCAGCCACCAAAGCCCTCTAATGGAATTATTGGGGATAACGGTTTCTCTGCCCAGTCGGTGGAGCTTCGATTATCGTGCCAAAACATTTCTCTTTAAACTCTGAGATGGAAGCAGAATATGTTTATATAGATTTACTTTTTTCCACTTTTAAAGAAACATTTTTCTCACCACCTCCCAACCCGGGGTTTGCAAGTATCCCTCTTACACATTTCTGAAGACTCATACACCCAAACAAATGCCCTTAAAATATATTGGTCATAGACGGCATGGTTTCAACTGACTCATCCTACTAACATCATGGCATAGAAAAGGCCAAGTACTACATGAAGCAATTGTAGACACACTTTTCTCAGAATAAAATGGGAAGAAATTTGATTCAGTTCACATGTACAGTCGTACCTTGGAAGTCAAACAGAATTTGTTATGGAAGTCTGTTTGACTTCCAAAACCAAAGCATGGCTTCTGATTGGCTGCAGGAAGCTACTGCAGCAAATCAGAAGCCGTGGAAGCCCCGTCGGACGTTCGGCTTCCAAAAATAGTTCACAAACCAGAATACTCACTTCTGGGTTTGCAGTGTTCGGGAGCCAAAACGTTCAAGAACTAAGCTGTTCAAAAACCAAGGTATGACTGTAAAAGCAAATTATCAAGTTTGCACTTTCTGGAACAATAGGAGAACCAAAATATAGTCCTCCTTAAAAATTCACACATATCTGAATTTTGCAATGCAGTTCTCCAACCAAACATTTGAAAAAAGTTCTGTGGGTTTCTTGCTGTTGTTTTATATTGCTTTTAAAGTTGCTGGTCACTCTGATCTCCCTCTTGGGAAGGAGAATGGGGTATAAATTCACTCAGCATCAGCATCTAAAAAAAAGATCTGAATGTAGTCTCTTTTTTCAAAGAGGCACCCCTAAACACCAGTGTATTTATAAGATTTCTTATTTGCCTTTCACTGTAAGATATTGGAAAGAGTGAGAACTATATGATGCATGATTATAAAAAGAGATAAGGCAATTGCCATTATTAAGTGAGTAAAATAATTCCAAATGGAACAGAACTACATAATGTCACCCTGGAGCAAGATAGGGGGACAAATTGGGACATAGTTTATGTCAAGAACAGGTACTTCTAAAATACTTGGTACATAGGGACAGTCGTAGAATGTCTCTTGATTTGTGTTAAGTACAGAGGGATGAATCTGTCCCACCACATTTCTGAAATGCAACTTACGAAAGAAAGAAAAAATTACATGGATAGTCACAGGTAAGTGTGGCTTTTCTCAACAATTTCTAAATGTATTTTTGCTCAAAATGTGCAGCTTTAAACTTATTTCTGCTCAAAATGCCAGCATATACACCTCAAAATATGCATTTCAATGCATTTTGAAATATATAAGTATATCTATACTTTTTTGATAATTGCACTGGACTGGTAAGTGTGAAAACAAGCAGAGAACAAAATTCCAGTCTTCACATTAATCAGGGAAGTGTCAATCAGACGAGTTCATAGCAGAATCTTCAAACCACCAATTCTCCCAGCACCCCTCCTTTCAAGGATATTTTCAAAATTAATGGAGCACTGGAAGGACTACAACAGAAATCTTCCATCTGTGGTGAAATTTCATTTCTTTGGGGATATTTCCCAGCATTGCTAAAACACATGACTTGAATCAGCCTTTGTGCACGGTTTTTGTCCAGGAGACCATGCCGAAGTCCCAAGAAACTGGACACAGTTTCATTTTAAGTTGGACGCCTGATTTTAGATTTCCGACATCAGATACAATAACAGGTTCTGTTTTCCTGCCGCTGCTGTCCCCTGACCCCATTGTTTAAACCAGCAGATGGCGTTGCACAGCATGTTATAAACTATATAGCCAGCAGTGTATGATCGAACAAGACCACTGGGTCTCCAAGTTTCTAATGCAATCTCTGAGCTGAAACAAATGTTTGTGGAATTAACTAGTGATTTCTTTGGATCGGGAAGACTATTTTACTGGCTATGTTTTCAGTCTTTAGATGTTAACATGTGCCCTGAATTGGCGCTCTCTCTCTCTCTCTCTCTCTCTCTCTCTCTCTCTCTCCACGGTCCACACACCCCGGAATGAGAAAGAGTGTCCACTTAAGCTTATATTGCTACCCAGTTCACTTATAATAAGGGAGACGATTTCTCACTCCAAATCAAAAGTGTGTGGGTGGGGTGGGGGAGTTGTAAGAGACAGAAATACTCAGAACTGTAAGTAGTAGCAACAGCAGCAGCTAAACTTTCATTTTTGAACAAGGAGGGAGGAGGAACTTTTATATGTTTTTTTAAAAAATAAGAAAATAAAAAATTGATGTATGAGATGGTTTCATGTATTTTGAATTAATAACAAAGCTGCATGAAAAATGAATCATAAAAATAACTGTGAATAAGTAAGCCTGCTGGGTAAGTGACTATATTATGCTTGCTTTGTTTATTTTTTCATTACTGAAATTGGGTTGCACTGCAAAGATCCTCAACTAAATTTTGCAATGGTTTAAAGGAAATGTTTTCTTTAAAACAAAACAAAAAAAAAACAACCACTGCTGCAAGGATGAAAATGCAAATCATCTGAACTGTAGATCAGATCGTTCCAAGGTTTTCAATTTGCCTGTATTAGCCTGTGACAAGTACAACGTTTTAAATGTGTGCCATAGGACAAGGGTTTCTCATAGTAAACAAGCAGTTGTCTGTAAGCCTCTCCAGCAACTGGTTAGGGCTATATGTATACAGCTTTGTTTAGAATAATGGATTCAGGGCCCCTATAAAGGAAAACAGTGTACATTAAATGGATCCCAGGCAGAGAAACATTTAATTGCCAAAATCTTCAGCCAGGGTGGAATAAACAGAACGAGCTAGGATTGAAAATAATTCTTTATATCAGATCAGAATTAAATTGGCTGATAAGCTGTAGTTGCCTGTTGCTCAAGTTTTTCTTCTCCGACCAGGGAAGTTTTTTCACCCTTTCTGAAACCTCTCTGGCTTCTAGCAGTAAACAGAAGTGTATTTTGCAGTGTATTCATGTGGACACGCATTCCATAGGAAGGCTTCCTAATGCGTATTTGGGATGTTGTACTGTGAATTTCCCTCTCCCCTCATGCCCCCCACCAACACGCAAACTCTAGCATTACAAATATTGCAGATAATGGACAATTAAAGAGTTTTATTGCCCCTACACAAACAATACGTAAACTCATGGTCTTGGGGGATGTTACTGTAGCAACTACAAATGATCACCATGGCATTTGTTTTCAAAATGAATGAAGGGGGCCTTTTAAAGGAAATCAGCCAACTTGTATGGCCAAATTATAGAATAAGAGCTAATATTTTTAGTTAAGAGGGAAACCTTCTACAGAACTGAGGCTCAAAGTAAGAGAGCTTTGGTTATTGGGTAGTTCCTCTTTATTAAAAGTGAAATGATTAACAATGGAAAAAGAATAAAGTATTTTGTAGGTATTATCTGGATTCTTTGCGGTAAAATAGCTTTTATATTAAGCTTTATTTAAATTTGAGATAAAGACAGGAAACAGCTTTGCAGAATGTTTATAATTCCTTCTTTTTCTTCTTGTCTAAAATATGGTTCCAGCCCTGGATGTTTTCAGCTACAAAAATCACTGGAAATCATTAATATCTAATATGGTTTGCCAATATGGTTATATAAACACACTTCAACAAATTACCTAAAAGGAAAAGTGAGTTTTTCACTTATTCCCTTCTTGGGAGTATGTGTGTGTGGTAAAACAGGGGAGGGCAGCATAGAGGGTAGAACAGCTTTTAAGTTCAAAACATCAAATTACATGCATAAATAATATCTTATTTAAAATGCATTCTAGTCGCTAAGTAAAGTAATATAGATGAGGCAGATTCTGTAGTGTGTGTGTGTTACTCAGGGGGAGGGAATATTTAAAATTTGTGGAATTGAATTTCATTTTTTCCTCACTTCCAAACAAAGCACTAATGTCAGTAAACACACACACTGAGATTTATTTTGAAAACTAAGACCCCCACATTTCTTAACACAAAAATCAAATCTCAGATGCAAAACCGAACAGCATTCTCTTGGCTTTGTCAGATTCGCTGCTGCATATGCAGCTTTTACCTTATGAAAAACAATGTAGGAGAAAATGAATCCGTGCCTCTTGCAAAACTAAAAATTAACTTTCAATGTCATGTAAAATATAAAACTCTAAAATCCTGATAATAAACTTGATCCACCACCTTAAAGAGGCTTGTTCCTACGTAGGAACTTGGAAAATGCGTATTTAAATGATTGTGACCTATTTGTCCTTTAGCTTTAGTTCCTTTCACTTCATCATTTAATTTGTATGGTTTCCAAATTGTCCTGATTATCATCTATTAGTACCTCTGCTGACAGAGGGCAGGACTCTGTTGTATCAGAGTTAATAAAGCAGAAACGCCAGCCTAATTACTCCGGGAGATAAGCCACATTGGCAAGATTTACCTTCTGAAAAGTTTACGTGTGGTTAATTCTTCTTAATAAATAAGATGCGCAAAAACAGTGGTTAGAAGGTCAGAGCATACAAACAAAGTCTGACACTAATACGCAAAGCATTAATAAGGTATTTCTGAATAAATCATGCTGATTTCAAAGAAACTTAATTCCAAGTTAACAGTGATTAAGACTGCAGCCTTAGTACACCCCTTCTCTCTGTCTCTCTCTCTGTAGACACACATGCAAAATGTGTGCGCATATTTGAAATCTTAACAAAATGTGCTGATAGATAACTATACCTACAAAAATAAATGATAATTCAAATGTCAGTTGAGCATTGGAAAATACAGCTGGAGAAAGAAAGATCGGTATGATTTCACGTTCATGTTTCCTCGTGAATGTGCTTTACATGTGCTAGATGTTCTTTGTACATGTATAATGGTAGCGTTCATATCCAGTTGAAATCAAGGAGCTTCCATTTATTTTTATGAGCCTGGATTGCAGTACAGATAGCTGGCATTTGTTTGCAAAGTTCTGGCTTTCTCCTTCGACTTCAAAATGCATTCAGATATTGTCCAAGTCTATGCTGAACTCTATGTTTAACTGAACTTGTTTGTACTTACATTGCATAACCATTACATGTTATCATGCATGCAATTAAGTAATGTTTAAACATAAACAGTCTGGACTTGGGGGGGTATTATGTTGCAATAAAGATTTGCTTGAACACCCAGGTTAGTGTTTCTTGCAGGGCGAGATGTTTTATCAAAATGAGCCATTTCTCGTCTCCTAATGCTTTTTGATAGCATATCTGTGGCTACAGGTTACTTATCTGATGCGAAGTTTGCACTTCAGTAACTGTGCAAGAAATTGCCGAGTTTCTTGTCGAGTTGAACAAAACAGTTTAATCATGTGCTTTAAAGCCACTCTGAATGTATTTAAGTTTTGGAGCAAAATTAAATTTCATACTTAGCCTGATCTATACATATATCATTCTCTAATCTATCTGGGCTGAGCATTAAGCCTGTCTGGAACTCTTGTAAGTCCCTGTCCGGATGTTTTAGTTATGAGGATGATGGTTTAAGAGATTAAGATGTTATTAACCAAGGAGAAATATTTATAATTCTTATGTAGCAAAGTGGAAGGAAAAATTGGCTTCAGCTAGCCTCCTCTTTGCTGAGCTTCCCAGTGTTTAAAAGAACGCTGATTGATTGACTCTATTTTCATTTCAATTGAAGTTTTATGATTCAGCCTGTGTCTATTTTTAATTTAAGTGGATTACATTCTTTCAAGATCCTTCTACTGTATTGACATGGATGTACCATATTACTAGGTACAATGAGTTCAGCACCCTCCAATCTACTAAATACATAAAGCCATAAGAAGCCTCTTATGTACAAGCCAGGTTAGAGAGAAGACAGCAGATTAATATTTGATCACGTAGAAGTGCTCCTTAATCAGATCAACTTATTTCTCAACAGAGTGTTTCTGCAATTATCATAATTGTTGTGCTAAATATGTTTGTCTTTACATCTGGCTTTGGGCATAATCTTCTCTCTCTCTTTCCAAAAGCTCCCCCCCAGCCCCCCCTCCTCGCAGCGCTGAGATTCCTGCACAAGACCCAATTAATATTAAGATGACAGTCCCTGATGAGTTCGCCAGGAGCCTGGAGCCGAGTGGAGTCTGTAACATCCTTAAGTACAGGCTACTTGAATGATCAAGAGCATCTGAGGGAGACATACAATTCAATAATCCCTTTTCTCAGGGAAGTCAAGAGTTCGGTGAGATAAGAGTGAAATCAAAGGAACACATCAGAAGGAAAATGACTAGTACAGTCTTGTAGTATCTCTATTAAAATGCAAACGTTATGGATTTTTGTTAGGGATGACGGGAACCTTTTCTGATCCATCGATTTCTTTTGATAGTTTGATGATTTCTCAGAGATTATCTTAAAAGCTTAAAAGGGGAGGGGGAAACGGGGTCTCATCAAAAGAACATCTTCCATGACAGGTGCATATGTACACATCCGCACGCACGCGCACACATACACATACACACAGTTGCAGTCTGTTTTGTTAGCAAAGAAGCACACCGTACAGATAAAGCAGAGAAATCTCCCCTGCCACCCGCTGCTACCGACTTCTTCACCAAATCCTTTCCAGAAGCCTCAGTGGTGAATAAGCCTATGAACTTCTTTCAGCCTTGATAGCTAGATGTTCACAAGACATGTACCTCTAATTTCTAGCTATCAGCAGCCCACAGATAACAAGAGATGCCTCTCCTCCCCCAATATCCAGTTAGCGAACTTTCCTGGGATATTCAACGGACTGTTTTTGGAAGCAGAAAACTGAGCTTCATAGATCTTAAGTCTGATCTGCCATTCTTAGGAGATGTTTGTGGCTGGTGTTTGTGGCTTTATCCACAACCCTTTAAAAACACAGGGTGGCTTGCGATTGAAGGAAAAAGGTGGGCCAAAATTCCCGCACCCCCTTTTTTTGCAAAACTATTCATTTCTTGTGCAAATGGGAGAAAGGGGCTTTCAGATGTTTTCAAGTGGTAAGTAAATTTCCTCAAATGGTTTTTTTTTTTTGTGAGTGTGAGAAAAGTAAGTGCTTACCAAATTTTAAAAAAGGTGAGATGCTTTGAGGAGCCCATATAGGGACAGTTCTCTCCCGCTCTTAGGTTCAAGCTGGGTTTTCTGCACCAGAAAACAATGGAAAAGATACCACATTTGTTTCTCTTGCTCACTGGTCCAGGAAATTCATCTGGTGGTTGCAGAACAGAGAGCCTCACTGTGGACTATGTGTGAGTGGCTGAAAGTAAAAAGTAAAAAAGTAAAAAACAGGAGTGTGGTGAGAAGGATCCTGATGGCATTTGGAGTTGAACTATGCATTAAAATCCCTGCTTAGATGAGCACCTTGATGCAATCACGCTGAGATTTTTAAATATGGAGAATAAGAAAGCTAGGTTTATTAAAGTAAATAAGTGTTTGGACAGGAAAGATCCTTGTTCTAGCTAACTAAGGTGGAGATGCAAAGAGCCATGTCTACTCTTTCATCTCTGTAAGAGAGAGATCTCCTCTCCCAAGGTGGGAGGAAGAAGAAATAGGAAGGACAAAGTGAGGTCAACAACTCTGAGGATATCAAGCTCGCACCCAAGGAAAGTTCACCGCCTGCTAATGGACAGTCAGATCTACTCTGCCCTTGCAAACCCAGCAGCCTTCAATACAAGCTGAGTTATATCCTGGCACTTCCAACAGACTTTTGGCTGACCCCCTCACTTTCTAAAGTCAGGAAAGTAAACTCAACCCAAAATGAAAACTTCTCTGAACCCCCAAAAGCAGTTGAAAATCTCCCCTATGTTTGTAAATAACTAATGGTCCAGCAAAAGAGGGAAAGGCTGAATTTTCAGCTCATCTTTTACCTTTAATTGTAAACCACCCTGCATCTTTTTCATGCTTCCCCCACTCTAAATTTCTACATGAAACTAGCCCAGACAGCTCTATTTACAATAAGGGCAATAAGTCTATTTTTAAATTTTTATTTTACAAAATCATTAATGCAATAATAGCACAACTTGTGTTTGTCAGAAATAAGGATGGGGGAGAAAATGGGTTCACATTTAAAGGTAAAACACACCTAATTCACACTTCCTGAAACATTGCATACACTGAAGCATCATTTGAAATTTTCACTTCTCCGAATTTTGCAGGTCTGTTCACCAGCCAAGTAATATGTACAAGAGTGCATATCATCCTGCAAAGCAAGCATGAAAATTCAGATATTTGTGAAAACAACATACAAAAATGCACCGTATTAGAGAAAATTGTGAACCAAACGTGTACATGGGGAAATTGCACACAAAAATGTGCTTATTAAGAGAAATTTGTACTAAAATTCTAACAAATTTTCATGAGTACTGTTAATAAAATGCAAACTGATGTGAATATACAGAAAACTGAAGTTAGGACTGCAAAAAAAACAAGAAACCAAAATTGATAAATTCTACAATCTCTGCTCAGAAGGCTAGTTAACAGTGTGTAAACGGAGGAACAAGAGTTGGGATCAAGTCAATTGTTGTTGTTGCTGCTGCTACTATTTATTACCCACCCTTCCCCCTAAAGTCCCAGGGCAGGTTACCACAATATAAAATGCAACTTTACAAACAGTTTGAAAACTTATAATAACAAAAAATGCAAACCAACCCAGTTATTGCTCAGATATCAAAATTCATTCACAACTCCATCACCCTTTGCAACAGGTATCAAGAAGAATAGCAGCTTGTGGCTTTAACACAACGTGTAAAGAACTGAGTACACAATGGATGAATGTTGCAGCAATGGGGCCATGGGGCACAGCACCAAGAGCATTTATCCCCCTGGCTTCAACTCTCCCTCTGAAAACAAGTTGCACGGAGACTGCAGTGTTCTGTTGCATGCCTTCCAGCACTTCATGCACGAAGCTAGGGGACATTCTTGTGGCATCTCCCTTTTGCTATTGAGGATCCCTGCCCTGCCTGAGTCCCTCTCCCAATTACCCTTTGCTGAAGAATGCTCTTTCCCACCTCCTCTGTTCATTTGCTCTGCGATTGCACTAGTTTAATAGCCGAGGAGATGCTGCTTCTCTAGGTTAACGATATACTACGAAAGCAGAACAGTCCTTCCATCTGTTGCCAACACTTCAACACATACCAAACAGAAGCGGTAAGGCATAGACAGCTTGGTGCCTTTCTGTTCATGCGCATACATGTGCATCCGCCACACCCCCACCCACCACTTCCACAGTCAGAGGCAGCAATGCATCTGAATACCAGGCACTGGAGGGGAGAGGGATCTCACGCTTGGATTCCACTTGCGGGTATCCCACAAGCATCTGTTTGGCCACTGTGAGAACAGGAAGCTGGACTACATCGTCCCTTGGCCTGGCCTAGCAGCCTCTTCTTGTGTTCTTATGTTCTGTGCAGGTCTACTCAGAAGCGAGTCCCATTGTTTCCAGTGAGGATCCTATTTACAGAGATTTTCAGGGCGATCCAAAGCATGTTGTGCTTTTTCTACACCTTTCATCAACCTCTTTCAATGTGGCTAAACATTGTACCGCTGCATGCAAAACTCAGCATGGATTGATTTTAGCAAATTTATCATTTTTGTTTCCAGTGCCTGGCATTCTATAGCATGATACAGTTCTTAGTAATTTTTTTGCTATGGTTCTCGACTTGGTTTTCTTTGGTGTCATTTTATATATTTGTACAAAGTCATTGACCATAATAGAGATTGACCGATGGATTAAATTTCAAAGAGGCTTACTCCTAGGTAAATGTGCCCTGGATTGTATTCCTAACCCTATTTGCCTGGGAGCACACCCCATTGAATTCAATAGGACTTACTTCTGAGTAGACCTGGCTAGGATTCCACTGTTAGGCTGCAGTCCCGTACACACTTCCCAGGGAGGCAGTCCCTTTGAACCCAGTGAGGCTTACTTCTGAGTAGAGATGCACAGGGATATATTAGCTTCTAGACACCACGGGGAAGGAGCTGAGTCTTTAGCATCTGAATCTCTAGATTACATCTCTAGCAAGAAGCCATCCTCTAAGCATCGACAGGGAAAAGAAATTGGGACAGATCTGAAAACAGGGACTGTCTGATAAGCAGGGTTAGCAGAAGGAGAGGCTGTTTTCTTCCAATGCACTCTATTGCTGCAGAATGGCAACCATCACCACCCTGTTTGGAGGCTGGAGATGACATCCTAACCCCATCGATCGGTAATCAGATATTGGTTTCCTGTCACTTTCAAATTGATTGAAGCACTAAAGCGTGGTTTTGGTTTTTAAAAGGTAAGCTTATTTCCTTAACAAAGGCTCTCTCTCATTTGAGCCACATGCAGATCTCTGCGCATGCTTAAAAACTTACGAAGAAGCACAGAACGGAAAAGCCACAGAATTTATTTAGCTTCTCAAGATGAATCTCCCTCATTCCCTCTTTTACAGATTCAAGCCTCTAGACTTCATGACTAAAAAGACGTATTTGAAAGTCTGCAAGTCTGGTGTCACCAGCAACCAGAGGAGCTGTGGTATATGACCCTACGCAAACTTACTTGTGAGAAAGACCCACTGAGCTCAATGAATTTACATCTGGCATGTATATGATTGCACTGACAGGATCAGGTTTGCAGCAGTTACAGCAGGCATAGCTAACAAAGTGCCCTCCAGATGTTTTGGATCACAACACCCATCAGCCCCAGCTGCCATGGCTAATGGTCATGGGAATTATTGTTCATTTGGAGGGCACCACAAGGACTATGCCTGAGTTAGAGGGTGGGTTTTAAGGACACAGTAGAACTCTTGCCCTCCTTATGACTAGTGGAAATCAAACTATCATTTCCAAATGAGTGAAAAAAGGAAAAAAGAAATATCCCACAAACATGCATAATTTGAAACTGGTTGCAGGATCCAACTTTTTCTCAATAAGGTGCATCCAGAGGCACTTTCCTGTCTGAAGCAAAAGGCAAAATGGCACCAGCACCACCCTATGGATATCCAATGAAGCAAAATGTCAGACCATTCAGGACAGATACTGTACATGGAAGTACTTCTTCACTCAACTCTGCATCCACCAAAATGCTGTGACATTTCTAAAGCACTCCACAAACGAAGCAGAAAAGCAAAGGCCTCTTTTTCCAGCGAAGACAACTTTTCTTGGAACAGTTTTGGCACAGCATTATCATTCCTGGTGGGAATGTCCCTAAGGCAGAGACCTTTTGGAAAGACATACAAGCCACGTGTGGTAACACCTTACACTGTTCAATTGAAATGTATCCAAAGCTGGGTTTTGTTGCATGTGATAGAATCAGACCATCCCCTTTCCCTGCAGAAAAAAAAGCTTCTGTTTAATTTATTTCCAGCAGATAAGGTAACTTGGGTAAGGAAGAAGAAGCAACGTGAGGCTCCAACTCATAAAGAATGGATGTCTGCAGTGTAGGATAATATGATAATACAGAAGATGGCTTGCTAGGTTCAAGAGACTAAAATGTAGAGGAACCAGTCTTCTTTTCTGGAAAAAGGGTTCTTATTAAAAGGGGGGGAACCACACCACTTTTCTGGGCTCAATTCCCTGCCCCCAGAAATATCCTTATTATTAAAATGCAGGAGGAAATCACTTCTCTTTTCTGGACTTACTTTCCCATTGGAAATATCCTGTTTATTAAAATGCAGGGAGATCCAATCATCTTTTCTGGACTGCACTTTTCTGGAAATGTGGTTCGTATTATTTTCTCCTTCACTCCCTCTCTTCCCTCTTTTCTTTATTAAACAGACAGGTGGAGGAGATAGGAGACATGTCCATAAAACTCAATATAACTCAAATGACAATGATAGAATAATTGTGCATTGAAGACAATTGCTGAAACGTAAATGGTTCCTTTATCACAAAGCACGCTCAATCCAAGAAAAAATTGTAGGGTGGGGGAGTGGGGATTTTCAAGTGTTCCACAAGCTCAAATATTTGGTTGGGGTGTTCATTTGCTTTACACACACAGTGAAATCTACCCATTTCCAAATAGAAAATGTCTTGTTTGGTTTACCTCCTCACTAGCTGGGACCGCCCCCCCTGCTTTGCAGACATTGCAAGAAATCCTAGTTTATCGTACCACATCTCTCTCGTTCCCCTTGCTACAGAATAGGCTTTGTCTTACCACAAGGAAGACAGACACAACCATAAGCTTGACCTGGATCTTTACTTAGTATCAGCAGGCATTTTCTGGTTACTACAAAAAGCAAGCAGGAGAAGGTGAGAGAAAAAGTAAACTGGCAAGCCGTTGTGATGCCGAGTGATTGACAGGCGGGCAGCCAACTATGGGTCAAGAGATTGAGGAGTTGCCCATCCGTTTTCTTTGGGACGGGCTTTGTGAAGATTTTGTTAACGTGGTTTGCTTCCATAAGTGCCTAGTTCGTCAGGGCTCAGTCCTCATATCTGTAGCAGTTGGAACTCTGAGGGGCAAAAGACATCTTGTTGTTAATGGACCTCAATGTCAGTGCACACAGTCTCTTTGAGTAGTGGTTCTGGGGAAAAGGTGGGATATAAATAAAAAGCTAAGGTGAACACAGGGCATGCAGGGCACAGTCTGACATTCTGCACATGGGTCTGCTGAAAACAGATAGTGGGACAGTCTCTTCCAACCTTACATGGAGGGACCCTTCAAGGATGTTCATTGAACCCAGGGACATCTGCTTCAGGTCTGTGCAGAGCTTGTCCAAGGCCCAGGGTGGGAGTCTTGTTAGAATAAAGGTATAAACTCAAAGAAAAAAAGCAGCCGGTCCTTGGCTTAGCCCTCCAAGGCCTGGGGCAAGTGGCTGTGCTGCCCCCACCCCCGGCACAAGTCTATCTGCAAGCCAGGCAGATGGTCTTCCCACTCAGCTGTGGCCGCCTTCAGTCTTTTAGACTGGACTTGGTCTGGACAGTCCTCCCGATGCAGGACTCCTTCAAACACAGGACTGCACTTTGTGAAGCTGAGCATGTGATGACCCTAAGAGGAGGAGACGGAAAGGAGATGGTTCAAATCAATGGGAAGGATGGAGCGGTTGACATGAATGGCATTCTCACGTCACGTTTTAAAGCACTGTGGTACCATTTTAAAAAGCCCTGGCTTCACCCAAAGAATTCTGGGAGCCGGGGTTTCCTCAGGTTTGCTGAGAGTTGTTAAGAGGCCCCCAATCCCCTCACAGCCACCATTGCCAGAGTTCTCTGGGGAGAGAGACTGTGAGTTAAAACACGCTCAAAAAGTTAGACAATGTGCTTAGAGAAATTAACAGAAAAACTAAGGGCAACTGGGGGTGGGGAGATAAAGGACCCATTTGAGAAAATATGTAAAGTGTTTATTGATCCTACAAGTGGAAAGAATAATGCCAGCTCCCCACCCTTGATATAGTCCAGGCTAGGGACCATTTGAGTTTTCTGTGTAAAGAAGAATTTTTTGTAAGGCTCTCTCTCTCTCTCTCTCCTCTATATATGAAGGTATTAACAATTATTAGTACGTGTTGTTGTTGAGATTCCTTAGGTCTTTTATGTTAATTTACCCCTTTTTTATAAAATATTATTTAATTTTATTTTCATAAAAATTCTAATAAAGAGAAATAAAAACAAAACAAAAATAAGTGTATGGTATGAATGCGGCTGGGGTGAGAAGCTGTAGAGAGGAGGAGGAAGTGGTGTTTGAAATAACTAGCTAAACCTCTGATTAAAGGCCAGCCTATAATTTCAATATCATCTTATTTACTTTTGCTCGGATTACCTTTTGACCAAACTAGTAGAAATGCATTTCGTAACTTGTCCTATATGTTCTTCTTAGGGGTGGGGGAGTGGCGTGGAAGGCGAGAGATGAATCCCTCTGTTGCACATATGTGCGTGCCTTTTGAACTCTTACATTCAAGCAAAACAACCCCTTACTTGGTTAATATCCAGTGGAAGAGCCAGCGTACAAAGGTGACTGCTCTGTAATCGTAGACATATCCATATAAATGTGGGCATGTTACAGCCCCACCAGAATCTCTCGATAGTAATTATGGTGCCAAGCACCCCGTTGGCACAATTATACCAAGGCACTAATTAGTAGCAGCAAGATTAGAACCCCTACATGTTAAATCTGTAGAAGCAACGCTGAGTGAAGGGTTTAAAACAGTTTCAAAACATTGTATTGTCTTTATTACAGTCTTTATATTTCAGTAAAGAAGGGTTTTCTATAAAATGCACTTAAAATAATCTGATCCTGTCACTAAAAATAGGCAGGGAGAAAGTAATTGCACTTGAAGCCTTGCTCTCTCTGACTTTTCTATCGAGGTGCCTTTATAACAAAAGTGACAAAGATCGTGAACTTCACCACCAATCGTGTAAGCTTGGTGGTTTTGCACTCCCACCCCAGCTGGTCAAAACTTTTTATTAAGTTCACCTTCATTGTCCTGGGGAAGAAACAAATGTTACCTTATTTGTGAGTGAGATTGCCAGCATAGAAGCCCACAGCTAGTCTTGAACCAGTGACCAGAAAAAAAGGAGCTCTGTGCTGCCACCCACTCAGCTGTCTCCAAAGCTGGGAACAACAAGGTGATTAGCACCAGCCAGAGAAGCTTCCTTGCACTAATAGGATGGAGTGAATCAACTGAGATTTCACAGCCCTGACAAAACAATACTGTAAGGTAGGCCATAGCCTTGCAACCAGTTGGTCATGAGGTGGGTTACATCAAAGAGATGGGTGCCGCCATCTTGGATTCAAGCTATGGCTGACCAAAACAAAGGATGCATGTTTGGACTAGGAGATGTTCTTCTGTTTTTTTTTTAAATATTTTTATTCAAAAATTTTTCCATATAAACATAACATACATAAACATACAAAGACGAAAACAAAACAAAAAACATGTACCATTTCATATCCTAATTTCTTATACCTTCCTTCCCCGACTTCCTCATGCCTCCCTTTTCTGTATTCCAGATTCTTATCAATTACTCAGCAAATCTTCCCTTACTTTAATTTAAGTTTAAGCTAATCTTCCTTATTCTCCTTGTCTTAACCATTACTAATAGTAACCGTTTACTTTCCAATCCATCATCATTCTAACTTTCATTAACTTTGTGATGTTTCTTTAAATAGTCCTTGAATTTTTTCCATTCTTCTTGCGCTGTTTCTCTTCCCTGGTTTCGGATTCTGCTCGTCATTTCTGCTAATCCCATGTAGTCTATCACCTTCATCTGCCATTCTTCCAGTGTGGGTAGATCTTGCGTCTTCCAGTACTTCGCAATGAGTATTCTAGCTGCTGTTGTAGCATACATGAAAAAAGTTATATCTGTCTTTAACACCCCTTGGCCGACAATACCCAAGAGAAAGGCCTCTGGTTTCTTGGTGAAAGTATATTTAAATACCTTTTTAAGTTCATTATAGATCATTTCCCAGAATGCCTTAATCTTCGGGCACGTCCACCAAAGGTGGAAAAATGTACCTTCCTTTTCTTTACATTTCCAACATTTATTGTCAGGCAAATGGTAAATCTTTGCAAGCTTGACTGGGGTTATGTACCACCTATAGATCATTTTCATAATATTTTCTCTTAAGGCATTACATGCCGTAAATTTCATCCCGGTGGTCCACAACTTTTCCCAATCAGCAAACAAAATATTATGACCAATGTCTAGGAGATGTTCTTCTGATGAAATGCTCATTTTAGCAATTTCCATGAGTCCTGCAATGTGGCAGGAGAAAGACGCAAGCCATTAGATGCATATTTCTGGCCAAGTACATGCTCGTGTCTTTCTCCTGTTACATTGCAGTTCTGCTTTGCATTTAGCAGTAATACTGAGGGAACTCTCTGTATGATGTTGTGTCAATTTCCATTTTGGGATTAATAACATGCCTTATTAGCACTAGTAAGCATAAATAAAATGTGAAAGTGGGACCCAACTTTGCAGCTTGGGAGTCAGGTAGATCTCAGGTTTAGGCCAGTTGAAGACCCCTGGGTTAGGCCAAGGGACAGTGAGTGGTCCATAGTGACCCAGTGAGCTTCATGGCCTAGTGGGGATTTGAACCCTGGTCTCCCAAGTCCTAGTCCAACTCTCTAACCACTACCCTGCCCATCTTCAGTGTTGAATTAAGATTCAATCAACAGCCTAATTGCCTTCTATATGTGGAATGGGAAGTGGTGCCATTTTGCCCTGCATTTTTGGCCGCAAAAAATGCTCTGGGCCAGCTCTGCCCCTGGGATTCTTTGCTTCTGCCCCATCACTCACTAGGGTTTCCAGACAGTCATCCAGCTGGCAGTGCCTACCTCCTGACACCTTCAGCAATCCTCTGACTGTTTGCCTGTCAGTGAGGATGTCAGAGAATTCCACAGAAAATGGAAATTGCCAATGTTCACTTATTCATTCCATGTCTAGAAAGGAAATCAATCCAGAGAATGAGATGGGTATTTGCTGCTGCTGCTGCTGCTTTCAGTCTACAAACTATACACAATTGATTATGTATCCCCCATGTGCATTGTGTTTCCTTTGCACGGTAATGAATGGGGTGGAATAACGGAAAAACAACATCATCATGCTTGTCATAATTGCCACAGTTGATTATGTAAATCATAGAACCATAGATTTGGAAGAGACTGTGAGGGTCATCTAGTCCAACCCCTGCAATGCAGGAATCTTTTGCCCAACATGGGGCTCGAACCCACAACCTTGAGATTAAAAGTCTCATGTCCCACCAACTGAGCTATCCCAGCTTGCATGAGTTTAATTATGTAATGTTCTGAAGCGGAAAGTGAAATGGATGACATAGGTTTTGGTGGAAGATGGACTGCAGCAGAATGTAAGCAGTGCTCCATGTGACAAATACAGGGCAGAGCTGACGAAGATGCTGTCTAGCAGTCTTTGTCTCACACCTTGGGGACTGGACAGGAAAATAGGTGGGGATCAGCAGGAAGGCTGCAGGAAGGCTGCTGGTGCAAGAAGGATTCTAAGGATATGTTCCGAAGCAAGAGCAACCATGCTAAAATTCCTAATATAGTTCTGTGTGAGGGGTTCAGGCATTGGGGTGGGTGTGTAGGGCGGTGTATTTCCCAGACTGAAAATACATGCGTGCGCACACACACACACGTCTCCGGGACACTGTAAAGCAGGTAGTTTCCTTCCCGATCTTCAAGAATGCAAACATGAAGAGGCAGCAGAAGGTGCATCTACATGGAATTTGTTTGCAGAACACTTATAAAAGAGCAAACATTTTTTTGCAATCCCTCCAAACGGAAATGCTTTTTTTTTTCTTCCCTGGAGAGAGGAATTAATTCAGCTAGCCAGCGACAGGTGCCAAAGAACATGCCAATTTACATTTTGTAAAAATGACTAGTCTGGTTTGGATAAGAACATTTGGGAGCTCCTCCATACCCTGCAGCCCATCTCTCCTTGCTGATTTCTTTGGGGAAAGAAATCAGCTATGTCATAATCGGAGTGGTGACTTCCATAATTTAATTTGACCTTGTTCTGTTCACTGTGAATTAAACAACAAGCACTGCCACTTAATATAAGATATAATTTTCTCTGGATGCACCTCTGAGAGGTAAGCAACCCTTTTAAGTGGACACTTTCCTTGCAAGTATTCTTTACAGGACTTGCCTCAGTTGCATGAGGAATCTCCATTCATGAGTGTCTGGCAGAAGCATGGATGTGGGATGATGATGGAAACTCAAAACCTGGTCTATGGACCAACTTGTCTGAATCAGGTGGCAAGGAGCTCCCCACAGACCCACATGGGCAGGACCAAAGAATGGATCCATCTTCTTCTTAGAGATGTGGTCGCTGGAGGACTCTGGCATCAATATTGTTTGACTCCAACTCCCATCACCCCTAACCAGCAGGGCTAATAGGGTTGATGGGATTTGTAGTCCAAGAACTTCTGGAGGGGGCAAAAGGTTGGGGGGGGGGAGGCTGAAATATCCCCTCCTGGACAGTCTTGCTTTCAGGCTTGATGCTCTAAACAGATGTTTAATTGGGGAGCAATTATCCCAGTATAAACCTAAGAAAGGAAAGTTTATGAAAGCGGGTCCCTTAAGAATATCTCCATCTTTTGTTTTGTTTTGTTACAGGTGAGAGGACATCAGTGTTATAACTATTTAGTGGGCACCTTGGGGTTTGCTCTCTCCCCACGGTCTGCTGCCTGAGTCTCCAAACCAGAATACAGAAGGGATGTGAGTTTAATGCTTTGCATGTGTGTGTCCTTCTCTCCCCTCTCTTGTGTTCCAGGCTCTGGCAAACTCTGTGTCAACAGCTGCCCAAGAGCAAGTATGTGGGGCGTAGAGAATTTCTGCTCTGCAGCAAAAGTTCGCAATGGGTGCCAGAATTTCCAGAGCACTCCCAAATGATGAAACCTCCTTTACGGCTGGAAATACAAATAGTCACAGTATTCTATTAATCGTTGTGGGATGCATTCCCCTGTCCACTCCTTTACCATAAACAAGGTGCAAGGAATTGATTGGGTTGGGGGAAGGATAGAATTTTGTCTTCTCTTTCCTCCATTGTTTAACTTCCTATTGAAGGGGATTTTTTCTTTTTCTTTCAAAGTGAAACGATAAGGCGCACAGGGCCACAGACTCACAGAATTGCAGATTTGGAAGGAATGTCCAGGGTCATATAGTACAAACCCACCCCCATGCTGGAATCACAGCTAAAGATTCCCTGACAGGTGGCCAGGTTCCAGGTCCAATACCCAGAATCTCCAGACTGAGACTCCCTGCTTGAAACCCTGGACGGTGGTTGCCTGTCAGGGTAGGCAAAATTGAGCAAGCTAAACTAATGACCTGACTCAGAATAAGTCAGCGAAAGTATATTCCGCTTTAAACTGCTAGTGCGAAGTAGGAACCCCATGAAGGGAAAGGAAAGAACACAGACCCTGCTTATCTTCCAATAAGCTAATCTGTCACAAACAAACTTGAAAGCCTCGTTATCACCTCATGCAATTGTCAGATCAAGGAGAGCCTTCCAATTACCTTGGTGCCCTGGCAGAAGACATCATCACATTTGTTCTGAAAAAAGAAAAGGTGTTTGAGTAGCAGTCCTCTGCATTCCTCCTGCCCTACACCACTGAGCATCTCAAATCTACAATAGCAAGTAAAAACCATACTTTCTTCTGCATGACAAGACACTCAGAAACTCTCATTAAAAATATATATTTTAAAATCCCATAATTTTATGATTCCACAAAGCACCTGAAAATGTCAAAGTGTGCATTTATTTCATTGTTATGGAACTATTAAATGTATATTAGCACGCTCATTTTTATTTAATGGAAACAAATAATGGTTAATCTTATTGGAAGGTTAAGTGGGTTTAGTCTGTAAAGGGCAAATCCCAGATGAATGTTTTCATTTAAAACAAAAAACAAAAAAGGACGAAAAGAATAGCTTTAGTTCCTGACAGATGGCCTCTGTCTGAGTCTCTCTGTAGACAGATACCGTTTCTTTTTACACATTTATGAAAGTTGTAGTTATACATATTGAAGAATATTCCTTAACAAAAGATGGAGGAGCCAACAGCAAGTTGGCCAGACTGAATGGATTAGATTTCTGATCACTGACAGATGGCTGATTTAACAAAGGGATATATAATTTGGGGAACTGTTTACATGTTAAAGTTAGCAGTTCATCGCACGAGGGAAGGCTGCGTAGGGCTGGAACACTCACCCCCCCTTGAATTGAAACACTGGTAGCCTCAATTGCACATAACAGCGGCAGGCGCAGATGGTTAAGCATGAGTTTGCCCATTCACACATCATGTGATGTTAAAGAGCCCAGGACGCTCACAGTGAGAGTTCCTGAGCCCTCCACATGCCCAGAGGCGCTCTGATATCTGAGTGAGTCTGGCTATCAGAAATTTCCTGCATGGAGGGGGGGGGAAGGGTGTTTAGTGAGGCCTTGTTGGTGGTGTCACCACTAGGGTGTAGCCTGACTGGTGCTAGACCATGGCAGGGCCTTTTCAGTGGTAGCTCTTTGGTTGTGGAATGCCCTCCTTAGTGAGGTGCACCTGCCTCCACCATTATTGACATTCAGGAGGAATTTAAAAGCATTCCTCTTTTCATTCCAGGCATTTGGTGACTGACGAATACTATTCCTGGCAACCTCGTGATCGCTGGATGGAAGAATGTTTTTAACTGCAATTGCATTTAGAGTGTACTTAACTGAAACTGCTTCTAGATGTTTTTAATTGTTTTTAGAATGTTTTAACTTTGCTTATAAATAGGGTGTCTCCTTGCCAGCTTGTACTGCTTGGGGAGGAAGGCAAGGTGGAAACAACAACAACAGCAATATATAATATAATGGTACTGTACCTTGGTTTGCATATGTCTTGGTTTGCATACATTTTGGATTACAAACACATCAAACCCAGAAGTGCATGTCCCGGTTTGCAACCTTTTTTTGGATTACAACCCATCCCCCCCCTGATTACGAACAAAATTTTTTGGAGGCCCCATTGGCGAAAGCGTGCCTTGGGTTACAACCTGTTTTGGTTTACAAATGGACCTCCGGAATGGATTATGGTTTTAAACCAAGGTACCACTGTAGTGGATGATCCATGGTTCAGTGGTAGAATTCATGCTTTGCATGCAGAGAGTTTCCAGCTCAGTCACTGTCTTCTCTACTTGACAAATGTCCATTTCTGTTCTCTTCCGTTTTAGTATCTTTGAAATACTAGAGAGATTGGCCCAAAGTCCACCTTGTTCTCAGACCCAACTGATTTAGAGGTGTCCCAATTACAATTTCCTCTTTCTGTTCCTCTGGAATGACCAACCTGTGGGTGAATGTGTTTGGTAAGGTAAAGGTAAAGGGACCCCTGACCATTAGGTCCAGTCGTGACCGACTCTGGGGTTGCGGCGCTCATCTCGCTTTATTGGCCGAGGGAGCCGGCGTACAGCTTCCGGGTCATGTGGCCAGCATGACTAAGCCGCTTCTGGCGAACCAGAGCAGCGCATGGAAACGCCGTTTACCTTCCCGCAGGAGCGGTACCTATTTATCTATTTGCACTTTGACGTGCTTTCGAACTGCTAGGTTGGCAGGAGTAGGGACCGAGCAACCCACAGCGCCACCCGCGTCCCTCAATGTGTTTGGTAGGTTTCCCTTTAAATGAGAACTGAATTGAATCCCTTACCTATTGCTAGCAGGAGGTGATAGGAAAGACCTTTTCCTAGAAGAGTTCTTCCATAGAGAGTTCTGACAGAGTGGTGCGTTTCAGAGTTATTTGTGGGGGCAACTCCCCACCACCACCACCACAGTCTTTCTCTTCATCAGTGCCCTAGGACAAGTCTCCTGGCCATAATGGATCTGACCCCCCAGTCCATGAGAACATCCAGCTTTCATGTGATTTTGGCCTGTCAATTATACTGTTCCTCCTGGATACCCAGGAAATGGTAAATGCACACCTCATTAAACCAGAATATCATTATGCAATTTGCTGTTTGCCATGCTCAGTTTCCACAAGATACCCAAATATTTTCATTCAGAAATGAACCGGTCTCTCCAACCAGTTTCTCTTACCCTCTCGATTAAACCAATGGGGTTGGCCTTTTATTTTTTATGTGCTTTTGCTTACTCCATATGCTACATTTAAAGCAATAACATCATTATAACCTTAGTCAAATGGCAATATACCATATTTAGTGGTGATTTGTCACCTTAAAATTATTCATAGGTGTCTCGAGTAAGCCCACTTGTATTTTATGTGCATTTCCATACCATGTTTTTCTGGCATTACAGTTTGCAAGATTTCATAGATTTACTGTGTCTGCTCTTTTTTTTTATGACTGACATAGCAATAACCCGATTGCAAAGATATTTATGCTGTTTGTGGCTTAGCAAGATAATTAAAGGATATAAATTAATCAAGTGCAATTAATTAGAAACTTTATGTTCACAGCAGTCCTTCTTTGCATGTATAATTTATATTTATTGATTTCCTAGCTTTCATTAGCCTATGAGATAACAGCAAAAAATGCATTAGAGAGGAAAATGTACAATTAGCGTGAGGCTGAACTCTGGCATAATTGATAGATCAGCACATGTTTGGGGCAAATATAAAGCTTTGTTAACTGTCATAAATAGTTACAATTGATGAGTGGAGCTTCACTACGTATCTCTCAGCTGATTAATGATGTTGTGTGTGTGTTTTTAAAGAGTCCTCTTAATGGGAAGCTGATAGCTGGGCTGAATTTACATTTTAATCAGTGTATTTATGATGGAGGCACCTCTAAGAGATTCTGCAGGACAGGGAAAGGACTTCTCTGTAAGAGAGATAGGGGAGAAAGGGGTGCAAGGCAAGCCCACACAGTGGACAATGTCCATGACTGCTGGTGTGCTGGTGTACACATATGCATACACACACACACACACACAATTGCAGTGGCTATTTATTTATCTCATTTGTTTAAAATGTCTAATGCTCTCACCTTCTGTCTTACAGATTTGAGAGTGGCTTACAGGCAGTATTTAAAGCAATCAAAATTATAATAAACACATTTTAAAACTCAAAACGGAATCAAATGACTGGAACACTATAAAAGCAATTGGACAATAGGATGTTGCACTATACAGTGGTACCTCGGGTTACATACGCTTCAGGTTACATACACTTCAGGTTACAGACTCCACTAACCCAGAAATATTACCTCGGGTTAAGAACTTTGCTTCAGGATGAGAACAGAAATCGTGCTCCGGCGGCACAGCAGCAGCGGGAGGCCCCATTAGCTAAAGTGGTGCTTCAGGTTCAGAACACTTTCAGGTTAAGAACAGACCTCCAGAATGAATTAAGTACTTAACTTGAGGTACCACTGTACAAGATTAGACCATTGTTCTGTTTGACCCAGTATTGTCTACTCCAACTAGCAGGTTTCCGAAAGAAGGGCCTCATCTGTACAATATATTTAAAGCAGTCTCATACTACTTGAAACAGTCATGACTCCCCCCCTCCCAAGGTATCCTGGGAGGTGTGGTCTGTTAAGGGTACTGAGAGTTGACAGGAGACCCCTATTTCCCTGTCAGAGCTACATTTCTCACAGAGGGTTTAACAATCAGTCCCTCTTCCCAAGGAACTCTGGAATTTGTAGCTCTTTTGGCAAGACCCCACCCTTACCTTGTGACGTTGTAAGGTGAATGTGGCTTGCTTACAGGCTAAATAGGGATGCTGGGGGGGCTGAAACTGGCCTGTGGGCCAAACGTTCTCTGGCTCTGATTCAGACAGGTTAAACTAATGGACCAATTCTCTGTGACCAAGTTGTACACAGTCATTTTCTTCTGATCGTTGAAGAAGACCAATTGGATCAAAATGTGGGCTCTCTTTGACAAGTATGGTTCTCATTTGTTCTCATCTAGTAATCTGTTTTCATCGTACCAGGATGCTGATCAGACTTTGATCTTAATAGAGAAGGCAATTTTAATTACGATATATCATCTTTGTATCTATTTTGACTTCTGGCTTCTGACAATTTTTGTTATTGTATCACCTTTGCAATTTATCTATTTTGAACAAATCTTTATATATTTTGATTGAAGTTGAACATCATCCTATGACAATGAGAAGCATGTCACTTTTTAAATTCTTACACAATTTAGTTTTTATGGCTGTGGATAGTATATCCTTTGGGCTGTGTTATGGGAGTTGTAGGCCACTAACATGAGTTTGACCAAGCTGTGGGAGGCAGTGGAAGACATGAGTGCCTGGCGTGCTCTGGTCCATGGGGTCACGAAGAGTCGGACATGACTAAACAACTAACTAACAACAAAAACTGCTGGAGGGCAAGGAATTTCCCAGTGTGGCAAATAGGGTTGGCTGTACAGATCAGCGCTCTAAATACTGCATTTTGCTACCTGTGCTAAATCTTGACGAGCTCTGGGATGTGAAACAACATCCTTCTCGACTGATTTGACTTGGCCACCTTTGTGACTCCAAATCCCCTTCTCTATTCATTACCTTAGATTGTGCGCTGGCCATTTCTGGCAAAATTGCTTCCATGGATTTTTACATGTGTGGCTGTTTGACATTGTTTTCACCCATCCCAGGCCTTGTGGAGGGGACTCCAATTGAAGGGGGTGGGGATAAATTTAGAAGAAGAAGAAGAAGAAGAAGAAGAAGAAGAAGAAGAAGAAGAAGAAGAAGAAGAAGAAGAAGAAGAAGAGATGGTTATACAAGAGGTTTAAAAGGTAAAGCAAGTTTTAATACCCACTTTAGCTAATGCACTGACATCATCTGACAAATCTGGTTATGATTGCAGTGCCACTAATGACCTCCGTGGCCTAAATAAATGTTCTTATGTTGCTTAAGAAAAAGCTTTCCTTGTCACACAGGGCTCAGGTTTCTAAGAAATCCCAATATGCTTCCCCCGCTCCCCCGTCTTCAAGATATCTGGGTAAGAGATTTACCACTTTGTTTGCAATCCTATAACACTTATCAAGGGAGGAAAAAGCCCCACTGAAGTTAATGGGGCTTATCTCTGAGTAGACAGGGATAGAATGTCACAATTTCAGGCTACGTTTGCACCAGAGATTGGAATCCTTTGGGGCCAGTGGAGGCAAGTCCATTTGGCCAAATGGGGGCACAGCCCCACCAAATGCAGTCTGCCTTCCGCAAGCCCCCACCTACCTGCCTTCCTATTTACATATAGTCTAGGGGGTGACACTGGGTTCCCCATCCTTCTTTAGTGTTGCTCCTGTAGAAGAGGGAAGAGGATGAGGGCAAAAATTAGAATTAGAGTTTGTTTGTTTATTGCATTTTTATGCCACCTTTCTGCCAAAGCACCCAAGGTGGTTCACAATGTTTATGTACTAAAACAAAGTACATGAAATTTAAAGATGGCCAGAGGGGGAGGGAGGGGACAGTCCAGCCCCTGATGTTCTTTTTGCCTTGCCTCCATCATTCCCTTCGTTGGTAGGTTCCGCCTGTTGCTGGCTCTGGCACCACCTACTGTTGGCCTCTCTGCCTTCTGCCCTACCAGTTCCAATGGGTTCCAGCCACCTTGGCCAAGATGCATCTAGCAGGATACCATCCTTATGTGGTGTCCAGTCCACCCACTTGCCACTGTCACTATGGGGATATACACACCTGTCTTTTTCCAGTCTTCCAGCCTTCTACATTTTCACATGAGTTTGCAATTTTTTAAAAAAGAAAACCTGATGAAAATCCACCAACCTTGAAAGTATCTAAGGCCACATTCATAGCACACTTTTAAAGCACTAGGGCACTACTTTAAACAGTCATGGCTTTCCCCCAAAGAATTCTGAGAGCTGCAGTTGATTAAGGGTGCTGAGAATTGTTCAGAGACCCCCTACTGCCCTCCCAGGTTTACAATTCCCAGAGTTCCCTAGGAAGAGGGATTAATTGTTAAACCACTCTGGAAATCATTGATCTGAGAGGGCAAGATTGGTCTCCTAGCAACTCAGCACCCTTAGCAAACTTCATCTCCCAGAGTTCTTTGGGGGAAGCGAAGGCTGTTTAAAGTGGTATCATAGTGCTCTAAATGTATGGTGCGAATGTGGCCCATGTCGATCTTGCACCTTTTCCTCCATAAATCCACCTCATCCCATTTTCTCGACAATCTGCCTTTCCTTTAAAATAATGATTTTAAAAAACCAGACTTTAAAAACAGCAGCCGATAAAATTATCAAGATACAGAGGAAAAATCAACAGTTCTACCCACAAATGGACATGACAAAATTATATGTCTGGGTGGGCTTGTCTAAACAAACATTTTTAGTAGGCATCAAAAGCAATGGAATGAAAGTCCCAGCCCTAATATTAATAGGCAGGGAGTGTCAGAAAATAAGCGCTGCTAACACTAAGGTTGATTTCTCAAAGTGGTGAAACAAACATGAGGCGGCCCGTGGGAAAGTGCTAGTTCTGCAGATTGCGGCGGTTGAGTGGGCATGCAGGAGATAAGGCAATCATTCCTCAAGTAAACTGATCTCAAGCTGTTGAGGGCTTTATGTACTAATAGTAACACCCTGAAGTTGGCCCAGTAACAAATTGGCAGCTAGTGGAGATCTTGGAACAGGGGTGTAATATGCTGAAAGCACACTTAGATTAAAGATGTACTGGGGTGGAGGGTGGAATAATTGGCCTATGCTTTGTTGTTGGCAGTTCAGAATGGATTGTATCAGCATGGGCTACGCTACATTGTACACTGCATCTCATTTTTGCTAGCCATGATGGCTATGCTCTGCCTTCTGGTCAGAGGCAGAAATGCTTCCAAATGGTAGTTGTTGGGAAAATCAGGAGGGGAGAGTGCTCTTGTGATGCTGGACTAGATCTTATGTTAATCTTCACTTATGCATGTTTACGTGTGCGATGGAAGCAGGGGTCTCAGACTTTTTAGTGAGGATGTTGGCTCTAAAGAAGGGCCATTTATTTATTATTAAATCTGTATCTCGCCCTTTCTCCCAAATGAGCTCAGGGATGCACTTGCTGTGACTGTAGAGCCTAACGAACAGGGGCTTTTGCCCCCCCCCCCCATTACACTAACACTAACAAAAATTTAACAAGGCCTTCCCAAAAGGCAATTGAAAAGGTGGCAACCATCCTTACCAATATTTACTATCTATATAGCAGCAAAACTGCTATACTTCTTTGTGTGCCTCCTCTACGGGAGGTCTGGAGTGTGGCAACACGAGAATGGGCCTTTTCTGCAGTGGCTCCCCATTTGTGGAATGCTCTCCCCAGGGAGGTTTGCCTGGTCCCTTCATTATACACTTTTAGATGCCAGGTGAAAACATTCCTCTTCAACCCTGCTTTTGGCTGATTAGCAACCTATACCCTTTTTAATGTGTTTGTGTGGGGGAGAGAGGTTATTGGTTTGTGGGTTGTTGCTGGGGTTTATTGGTTCTGTTTTCATTACAGGCATACCTCCATGAACGTCCACCCCCTCGATCGTCCATTTCGGCAGACATCCGCACAAACCTGGAAGTACCGAAATGGGTTGCTTCTGGGTTTGTCATTTTGTGCATGCGCAGAAGCACTAAATCGTCTTCATGGATGTGCAGAAGCACTAAACCACTCCACACGCACGTGCAGAGCGATGCTCTGTTGAGCATCTCTTTCGTTGAGTGTCTGGAATGGATCCCAGATGCTCAATGAGGTACCACTGTATGTATTTTGTGTTTTTATCTTTGTTGTTGTTGTTGTATTTTTATGTTGTGAACAGCCCTGAAATCTACTGATAAAGGGCGGGATACAAATTGTGTTTGTGTGTAATATACTGTTCAACACATGTTGCTGTTGTTGTTGTTTATACCATGCCTTTTTCCATGACAGGGACACAGGGTCACTTACAGAATAAAAGAAGAACAGCTAAAAACATTGGAGAGAAAAACATCTTTAAAAAACAATTAAACAGTAACAGAATTAAATAGGATGCTGCCTACTGAGTTAGAACACTGGCCTATCTAGTTTGGTATTTTCTACACTAACAGGCAGCCTCACTCCAGGCTTTTTCAAACTAGGGGGATACTTCGAGATGCTAGAGATTAAAACTGGGGTCTTCTGTATGCAAAGCAAATTCCCTGCCACTGAGCTATGGCCCTTCCCCATAGGAACATAGCAAACCCATTACCAAATTAAAACTGGATGTGTGATTTCCATTCCAGATGGGACTGGCCCTATAATTCAACTGGGTGGATCTGGCCTACCTTTGATAGTGCTACCACTAAAGAGGGCTTTAAAATGGTAATTATTTCACTTATTATAATATATATGTATTTTTAGCACAGCTGGAGGCTCCATTTGGATTTTCTGCGCCAGGGCTCAGTGATGCTTTGGACCATCTCTGGTTCCTGCAATTGATAGCTCATTTCCGAGGAGGGTGACGTTCATATGCAAAAATCGCCAGGAAGGCTAAACATCAAAGGGACAAAATATAATCAAATCTGTCTACAGCTGTAAGCATGATCAGAGACTTCGCTTCATACCAGGGGTTGCTTGCAACGCCACTTAAAACGGGAGTGGAGTGAAATATTGCATATGTCAGCTACTGTAAAATATTTAAAATAAATGTTTCCTTGGCTCTCGGTTTACATCGGAAATGGATTTGATTCCTGGGTTTATTCCGTACAGAAGGAAACCCCACCACATGCATAATGATGTTGTCCTGTTTGATATGATATATTCCATCTTCTTCTGCAGAGCGAGGGGGGTGGAAATGAAAATTGTGTAGGTCGGTTCTCTGAAATATTGTGCCAAAATATATAGCCATCTCCTTTGGAAAGATTTCAGCGAAGGGGATAGATTTTCAAATAGGCATGCATACGTTTTAATTGGGATTTCAGTGGTTTCCTTTTGAAGGCCGCTTAATTGCCTTCCCTCTGGGGCATCCTGACAAAAGGTGGTATTCTGCCAAAGATGTCAATTTTGATACTTCGCTTTGTCAAGAGGTAAGGCGGGCAATTCTGCACCAAGAATAGGAAGAGGACATAAACCTAAATAGCACTTGCATGTGATAATGCATTTGTATAGATGGCTTTAATGGATAGCATGTCTCCTTCTTTCTTTCTTTCTTTCTTTCTTTCTTTCTTTCTTTCTTTCTTTCTTTCTTTCTTTGTTTTTTACAACACACACAAAACCAGTTTTAAAATTCATAACACTCTGGTTCTGCAGGATTTTCTGCAATCATCTCTTGGTCAACAATTTAGTTTAGAAATTCTTCACTACTGTCAGACTGAAGGGGTAGATTGTCCCATGTTGCTGACTTTGGGTTACCCCTAAAGAAGTAGAACTCAGTTGTCCTTACTCCTAAGCAGACATGTATGGAATTGCACCGTTACTTTCTTGTTTTGTTTTCACCACAATGGGAGGAACCATTTGCCTTTTCTGAATCAGACACCCTAATCTGTTGGTGGCCACCTCAAGTTCCCAACAGAAATCACACTTCAAACAGAGAATATGACAGAATAATTTCCCTTTCAGAACAGAATGAGATTCTCATCTGGTCCTTTTGCACGGCAGCTTTGTGCGAAAGTGGACAAATTCTTCTCTAGTGTGTGTCCTTCAACCCCCTTCATCTTCTGGCAGTTCTTAGTTTCCTGTAAGCTAATTTACCATTCTTAAATTGCACCTGTTCTGTGTGGTCATTATCTAATCTTTTCTTAGAAGTTTACCCTCTCTAGTAAACCCTTTGATGTTTGGATCAACTAGATTTTATGGCCTCGGAGATATGTACAGTACCTTCCCTTGTAGTGTATAAAGTTATAATGCACCCATTAAAAATACACACACACTATACTTAGGGCTAGATGATGGATTGTTTAGAAGCAAAAGTTTAATAGATTAAAGCAGTGACTCCCCTCTCCCTAACCCTTAACATCTGGGATTTGGGGATTTTTAAATACGAGGTTTTGTGTTGTATTGCCTTCATTATATGCTGGCAAACAAGTCATATTTCGTTGATTGATTTTTTAAAATGATTCACTGCAAAAGTTCTATAAAGTAACATAAGGTAGAATGGAAGAGGAGGGGAAATACCTTACTTAAAAGCAGTAAGTTGTAAAGGTCAACATTAAAAGGTAAGAGACCTGAGATAATCAAAGATCTTTATGCCTGATGTATAAAAGACAGCAATAAGACCTAGTAAGCCTCTGCGTGGAAGGAACTCCAGAAATGAGGACCTACCACATAAAAGGCCCTCTCCAGTCAGTACTTGCCTACATAAGACTATAAATTATCTTATATTGATGAAGAACATTGGTCCATCTAGCTCTGTAAGGTCTACACTGACTGACAGCAGCTCTCCAGATTTTCAGATAGATGATATTTCCAACCCTATTTGGAGATGCTGGAGGTTGAACTTGAGTAGGCTGGACCTCCTTGTGTCATCTCAGCCATTGTTGCATCCTTGGAGATAATGTAGAATTGCCATGACTGGTTCACTGTCTGATCCAACCTTCAGCACCTCCCTGGAGGTGTCGTGTGCTACTATGATGGGAGGTGGTACCAAGGACAAGGTAGGTGACTTCTCCTTGGCTCTTGGAATGTCTAATGGTACAGTGGTGGGGCCTTTTCTCAAGAAACTGTTGATCGCGCCCCAGCCTCCAGATCAACATCTCTGAAACCACTGGGCCCTCTCCAGAATCAGATTCCACAATTCCATCCCATTCCTTCTCCCTTTCTGACCAGCCCTGCCAAGATGTCTCCATTGGACTCATAACAATATCCTTCTTAAACTGTGGTGTCCTTCATTCTCTGGCACAGGAATATTCCAGCCTTTTATGCAGATGTGACAGCTTGATACACCTTCTCCAGCTCATCAGATGTAGGAACAGAGCACGAGTCTGCAATCCACACAGCTACTGGTTCAAACTCTGCAATGCAACACCCCAAAATGCCCATGTTCCAAAATGAACTGGGCTACCAACTTGTCAATGTTGGCTTTCAGTCATAGCATGAGAATGCCAAAAGGCTGCTAGTACTCAGCAGCAGAAGGCAAAAGACTGGTGTGTGTGGATTAACTCTGCTGGTGTCCTAAAGTTTACTAGGGAACTTGAATAATCAAGGTACAAAGCTAGCTTTGTTTTCTTTGGCATCTTCAAAAGACTCCTTACTTTTGAAAGGAATGGGTTTGCCAGCTGCAATAGGCTTACGTGAGCACTAGATGACACCATTATTCCATCCGCTTCTGGCTCTGAAAGCCCTTATGTGGAAGTAAATAAAAGTCACCTCTACTGGGAATTCCATTTATGGAACATCTCTGATGTTCAATGTTCTTCAACACTGCTAAGAAGTGAGACCTGTGAGGAGAACCTGAGCTTACAGGGTTAAACAGCTCAGAGTGTACGCCCTGCCTACTGTTGGGAGGGGGGAGGTTCGTCATATCCGAGAGACTAAACCCTTTGTCTCTCTCTACTTTCGTTTTTGAGGAGAGTGGACGTGTTTTCACGATGCTGTTCGACAATGGATAGTCTGCTGTAAATAAAACTGCTTTTAGCTGCTAAGATCCTGAGTGGACTTTATTTAGCACACTGAAGAAAGCACTGAAGCTTACAGCTTTCTCTAACCGCTGCTGCTTAACTCTGCGTTTTGCTCAGAGCATCGGAATGTGGCCTTTGAAGTCCGAGGCCTGGCAAGGAGCTGCACAGCCGAAGCGGGCTGGACGCCAGGATTTATCTGAGCAATAAATCAATCACCTTTAACAAGACCATGGGTAGGCTCTTCCAGAATCAGGTGTAGAGAAAGGTGATCAAGGAAGAAAAATAAAAATTGAAGAGAAAACAGATAGGTGGGAATGAAGACATAGAAATCTCCTGTGAAACGCAAAGCAAGGACTAAGTTCTAGACTGCAGGAAACTTCACAAGAGAAAGAAGCTGTCAGAGAAAAGATTGTTGAGGTCAGTAGAAGCCTTGGCAGAGTGGTGGAGTCCATGCATTTCATCTAGAAAGCCCAAGGTTCAGCCTCTGCCTGAAGCCCTGATGAATTACTGACATTCATCCCAGGACAGAACACTGGGCTCTATGCATCAATAATCTGATCTTCTATGATCCTGGTGGGGGAAAGGAAAAGAAGGGGATGCCGTCTTGCCTTGAAACAGGACTGAAGTGGGACGAGGGTCTCTGGAAGTGCTCAAAAACTCTGCCAACCTGACTTGGCCAATTACAGAAACCCATCCAGAAAAAGAAGACAACTGGATGCTGTAGTGAACTTGAAGGCCAACCTTTTGGTGGATGGCCATAAAACAACCATTTCCCCATCACTGTTCTTTATAGTTCTTCTTATAAAGCAGTGGTTCTCAACCTATGGGTCCCCAGATGTTGTTGGACTACAACTCCCATCATCCCTGACCACTGGTCATGCTGGCTAGGAATGATGGGAGTTGTAGTCCAACAACATCTGGGGACTCACAGGTTGAGAAACACTGTTATAAAGGGACCCAATATGTAAGAAAGCTTAGATATGAACAGAGTTCAATACTTGAGTTTCCCATTAACATCTATAAACAGACACCACATCATGTGGTACCAATGGCAACCATTTGTGCAGGGGTGGGGGATTTCAGGTCCAGGAGTCAAAAGAGGCCCTCCAAGTCTCTTGATCTAATCTTCAGGGCTCTCCCTAGATCACACCTCCTTCCCAGGCCATTCCTCTCACCAGCCCCACTCTGTACTCTCCTGAGTGCTTTTCCCTGACTGGAATGTGTCCTTCAACTGGGAGAATGTCTCTTGCTCCCCTGGATGGAAGATGGAGGGGGTGTTTGTGTGTGTAAACCACAGTTTTTGCATGTCAACACAATAGCCTATCACACAAAAGGAAAAGTCCCTTGCTCCAAGCACTTTTTTGCCTCTGGCACTGTTCACCAAACATGTGTCCCTTAGAAGGATGCCCACAAGTAAGTGTGGCCCTGAGGCTGGAAAGGGATTCCAGATCCACTGCCCAATATCTTGGAAGTGTCAGGGGATAGTAGCAATGACCACCTGCACAAGAGCTGGCAGGCACAAGAGAATGGGCCTTGTCTGTCTTGGCCCCAGATTGGTTTTTTACATTGATTTTATAGCAAAGAAACAGTATCTTGACAGCATTCATGCACCAAGTAATGGATGGAATTGTGTTGTGCCATTCAAGATTAACAAGTAAGAAACATGATTATGGATGAATCCTCCCTCCCACCAATTTCACCAAGACAGCTTGAAGTTACAGAAGTCCAATTTGCTTTTGCTGAACTCTCTATGGAGGTGTGTTTGATCATAATGCTGCAAATTTTAAAATGGGTTTTAAAAGCCCATTTATTTTGGACCGCCTTCTCGTAATATGGCCTTCATTATTAGAAAAGCTTTCCATTTTCAAAACAGCTCTCTGTCGTATGTATCTGACTAAGTTATACTCAGGGTAGACCCACTGAATGCAATTTCAACGAGTCTACTCTTAGTTTGATCAAATCCATATGTCTGCAGGCATATTCCTTTGTAATGTCGCTTGTTTTAATTGACCTATGCTTTTAAATGATTGTGAAATGCTGCTGTTGTTAAAAATGTCTCACATTTTTATGCTATGGAAGCTGGCTTGAGTGTGCTGCGTGCCTAAAAGCAACCTATGAATAATTTTACAAATGGATTATAAATAAAGGCATGTGCTCTACCACTAAACTGGGCCAAAATATAACAGGGTTATGGAGAAGTAGAGGAAGAAGGCTAACTGAATTTGAACTAAGTGAAAAGCAACCACAGCACACGTTCTTTTCGACGTTGGAGTGGCTAGATGGGGCATCCTCATGGATTCCTAGGACCAGGCCACACACCTACATTTAAAATTGGAATTGATTCAGGATTTCCTCTTTGCTGGAGTAGATGCCTTGTGTAAAGCACAAGGAATGAATAAATGCTCACAGCCTGTGATGCGCTTGCTCGATACTAAAATTCATGTGTGGTATGAGCAGTGACCTGAACTGAACAACGGTCGGTCTAAACATGAAATAAATTGTCAGAGCTGCTCCTGCAATTATTTAAGCTAATACAGAGTGTCTCATTTCCAAGGAGTAAATCACAATGGCTTCAGGACTCTATTTTGCTTCTTGTGTATAAGTAAACTTCAGGATCAACTGGGAGGTTCAATCAAACTTCTGTTTTATTGCCATGAAACATGACACCCTATTTTAAGTGCCTTATTCCCTTATGATTTAGGCTGAGCACTGCATTATGTCCAAACAATATAGAAACCAGCTTTACTTAGTGGGTTCTTTTTTCATGTTAGCTTTGAAGGATTTACACTGTAGAAAACTTTCAGTACTTCGATATGTTATTCTGCAGAATGCAGCCTGAAACCAAGAGATAGGATAGGAAGCAGGGTATGTAAGTTAAAATATATTGTTGCTAGAGCCTCTTCCCCCCCTCAGTTTTCTGTCTAAACTCATACAAAATGGAATGCACTATCGACTGGTTGTTACTGCTGCACAGGTGCCAGGTTGAGCTTGTTGCAGTTTAATGTTTCTTTAAGAATATGTTTGCTAAAACAGTAATTACATCCTGTGGAATTCAGGACAATTAAATCACCTTGGTATTGAGCAATTGTATTTGTTAACAAAGCCCCTTCCATCTAATTTATAGGTTCAGTGTGATGCTCTTGTTCAGATTTTAGCAGAGCTGCATTGAATCTTCCCCAGTTTTGATTTTAGGGTAGAACCACTCATTTTGGTGGGGTAGAAATATTTCTTTAAAAGCACTGTGTGAATATTCACTTTCCCCCTCCTATCCTTTTGGGCACCATTGTTTGGCCCAGTATACCTGAAGGAGCATCTCCATTCCCATTGTTCAACCCGGACACTGAGGTCCAGCACCAAGGGCCTTCTGGCGGTTCCCTCACTGCAAGAAGTGAGGTTACAGGGAACCAGGCAAAGGGCAGTGGCACCCGCCCTGTGGAACACCCTCACATCAGAAGTCAAAGAAATACAGTGGTACCTTGGGTTACAGGCATTTCAGGTTACAGATTCCGCTAACCCAGAAATAGTACCTCAGATTAAGAACTTTACCTCAGCAGGAGAACAGAAATCACTCGGTGATGGCGCAGCAGCAGCAGGAGGCCCCATTAGCTAAAGTAGTACCTCAGGTTAAGAACAGTTTCAGGTTAATAACAGACCTCCAGAACAAATTAAGTTCTTAACCTGAGGTACCACTGTAAACAACTATCTGATGTTTAGAAGACATCTGAAGGCAGCCCTGATTAGGGAAGTTTTTAATGACTGATGTTTTAATGTATTTTTAATCTTTTGTTGGAAGCTGCCCAGAGTGACTGGGGAAACCCAGCCAGATGGGTGGGGTATAAATATATAAATTGTTGTTGTTGTTGCTGCTGCTGCTGCTGCTGCTGCTGCTGTTATTGCCCTGCAGGTTTTTATTTTTATATTTACTCTGCTTCTTCTTCTGGCCTGAATGAGTCACAAAGGGGATCCCACCCAATCAGGAGAATATGATGTCACAGTGGTGTCTGGCCAGTCAGATTTGGCTATAACACGACATCACTAGGAGCAAGTGAGGGCAAAGTAAATGAGCAAACAACCTTGTAAGGAATTATTTTTTAAAAAAAATACTGAAAAGGGAGCCATTACTGAAAATGTTTATGAAATACTGAGGAGTTTTGTCTTAACTCTGAGCTTTTGAACCTTCTTTTTTTCAAGTTACACCAAAAGTTCCAAAGGTGTGCTTAATTTTCTGCCCGTCTGCAATGTGATATTTTTTAGTCATGCGGTGTTAACATGTTATTGCCTGATACCACTTACCTCTGCTATTGGTCCTCCTTGCATGCATTCATAGGGGCAATTTGTTGGAGAGAGGCATATGGAATATACTTTGTGTGATTTACCAGCAGTTATGAAAACTATATGTGTGAACGACAGCAAACAAAGAGAACGTGCAATAACACAACAGACCTAGATCTTGTTTCATTTCATGAGAAGACAGCAAAGCTTGAAGTAATGAAAGGCTGGTGATAAATCTGATGCTTGTAAATTTGGATTTTATTGAAGCTTAAACTTAAGCCTTACCTTCTCCCCCCCACACTCCCCTGCCCTACGAAATTCTTAAAAGCCCTCTTGTATGGATTTCTGGCTTCCTGGGAACAGCTTATATCTGCCACATTGGGGACAAAGGTGATGACCTTGTGATTAATTTCATTTTTATGGCTGCTACGTCTACTCCAATTTTACCCTGACATGTCTGACTAGAATTGCACCAAGTTAGCAAATCATTAAAAGAAAATGAACCACTCTTGCCTTCTCCACCAATCATTTCTCTAAAATATAAAAAAGGCCAACAAACAAATGGAGCAAGGCTGTAGGACAGCATGAGAGCAAAAGCTTTCCATGCAGAAGGTCCCATATTCAGTCCCTGGAAATATTTCCTAGGACTGGAAAACACACCCATCTGCAATTCTGGAGAGCTGCTGCTGATCAGTAAGTCCATAAGAGCATAAGAAGACCCTAGGTCAAGCCAATGGTCCATCTAGTCCACACCCCACAGAGGTCAACCTCTTGCCTGTGGGAAACTCATAAGCAGGACCCAAGTACAAGAGCTCTCTTCTCCTGTGGTTTCCAGCAACTGGTATTCAGAAGGACTATTGCTTCTGACCATGGGCAATGCTGAGAGACTCAATACAGAGAAGCTTGCTGTGCTCCTCTTATGTTCGAACAGTCCCAAAGTTTGAAGCAAGTTGTGGGAATTAATGGATCTGGCTATTTCCAGTCCACAATGCTTTTGCATCACTTCTTTATCAAGTCTGTTCATTCATAAGTCTGGAAATAAAAAGTAAAAGCATGGACATTTGCATTTTTTTATTTTTACAAAAATACACATTTTCCCCCATGCCATTTATCCTAGAACATGCCCTTTTGATGCTAAAACAGTCCTTTTCGTGCACATTTGCACCTAATATACACATTGTATATGCCTTTTGGTACCTAAAACAAAAACAAAAACGAGGACCGTATTGCACAATTTAAACAAACTTAAATCTTATGGGATAACTCCTGTCTGGGTTCCAATTCATGTTTTCATCTGGGAGGTGTAATTAAAATCTCAGGGGTGTGATTAAAAATCCGGACCAAGCAAAATCCTGAAACTTCCCTACTGAGATTCTTGCCATGTAGCCGCCATTGTTTTACAGCCATCTTTGTCAGGCTGGTACCTATCATGATGTGTGTTGTAGTGCAAAACATCTGGAGAGCAGTAGGTTGGCAAAGGCTGGCTTGCAAGGACCTGACAATTGATGGAGGATAAGTGTCTCAATGATTGCCAGCCATGATGGTAAACAAAATGGGAGCTCAATATTCTGAAGCTATACATTTGACTTCCAGATGTTGAGGAGAAAAAACCAAGAGGTGGCTATTTCCATCAGGACTCACATATGAGAGTATCGGTGGCAACCGGCTACATCACAGATATGAACCATTTTGCTCCAAAAGGAAAGTAAGACAACTCTGGTGCCAGCTTTTCACTCGGGATGTTTGATTCAGGGGTTCAGATTTTGTGTATCACTATACAAAATGACTAGATTAAGCTCTTGATCAGAATGTACTTACTACGTACTTAAATATGTATTTTGAAAGGGTTTATTGCAGAGTGAGATGGGAAAATAAGGGTGGACAAAAACATGCAAGAGTGGCAAAGACTTGAAATATTCATATATTCCGCCACCCCAAATCTTTTCTACTGTTTCAGTGTGAATGCACATTTATAGTCATATCTATCTTTAATGCTGATTCATATATAATCATGCAGCATGCTTATTTATCTAGCACTGGAAACTTATTGTTTGGCTTAACAAATGGGCATATATTCTCTCTCTCCCCTCTCCCTCTCCCTCTCTCCCCCTCCCCTTTTATTGCAAGCACACTGTATGTTCCCCCATAAAGTAGGGGAAAGCATCTGGCCTCTGGCTTGAACTTCTGTAATTAATCCTTCCAAATACTATTTCCTTGGAAAGTTATTTTTAATTTTATGGCAGTCTGTTCTTGTATTCTCCCACACAATCACTGGGGCAATATTTGTATCAATGAAAACGACATAAAGCAGCTCTTAACTAAGAGGAGACTGCTGTTTTACACAACATGTCAATGATTAAGTGATAGATTTTTATGACTGTTTGTGCACACAAGGTGAGCGGCAGCATCTACAAACAGGGCAAAAAATGCACACAAAACCATCGGCGCAAAACTCTTCTAGGGATGGGTCGCTTTCCATCAATTTCAGTTTCTCTCTGTTCTCATTTTGCCCATCTTAAGTTTGGTTCTCCAAATTTCAAAATCTGTGTTTTCTCCCCCAAAGTCCTCATTAAAATTCATTTGCATGTTAGCTTGAATGTCTGCTATACATTTTCTCCAATAAACACTTTTCCTTCTTCTAATAATATAATGCCTTTTGTATGCCATTTTCAAAAGCAATGTATTTTAGGCACACTGTACCCAAATACTTGCATTTTTGTACACATTGCTTGGCTGGAGAACTGCATTGCAAAATTCACAGACGTGGGCATTTAAATTTTTAAAATTAATTTTATTTTTCAGTTTTCAAAAAAATATTTTGACATCAATACAAATCAAATGTTTGACTTTCCCTTACCCCTTCTGCAGTTTCTAACTTTTAAGAAAAATTATCACCCTGCATTTTCTTCGTTATGCCAATTATTAATTACTCCTTGGTTTCCTTTTAAGTTCTATTTTAACTGGTTTAAATTAGTCCTCTTAAGAAACTTGTGTGTGTATAATAACATTTCAAATAATCTACAAATTTTCCCCAGTATCTAAAGTTTTTCTCCTCTTGGTTCGTTATTGCTCCTGTTAATTTTGCATAGTTCATAAGTTTATTCTGCCACTCCTCCTTGGTTGGTACAGAATCTTATTTCCATCTCTGAGTGTAAAGCATATTGGCTGCTGTTGTGGCCTACATAAACACCTTTTTTTGGTCTTTGGGTAACTCTATACCAATTATCCCTAAAATATGTGGGCATTTCAAAGGATAGCTGTGGGTTGGTGTGTATTCAAGAACTTTGGTGAATTTCTCTCCCATCCCTAGTCAGAATATTTAGATGCTGTTTATTGTCCTTGAAGAAATGGACCAGTTTTCCAGTTCCTGGAAGTCAAGTGCTAAAAAGTTCCCAATGCAAGTTGTCTAAATAAAGATGAAATAGTTTAGGGGGCTGATATACAACCCTGGTGAATGCCCTTATTGGCAAGAATAGGCTTTGTCAAATTAGCCTCCAACCCACACCTTACCTGAAACATAGTATATTGTTAGAAATGCTTAATGAGATAAAGCAAGCTCTTCTCAATGGAGAAGTTTGGTCCATGGTCTGAAACAAAAGCTAGTTCCATGTGCATAAATCCTAACAATAAGTGGACCATTTCCAGAAGAATTCATACATTTCTCTGCCAGATGGGGCAATCCAGCCAGATGGGTGGGTTATAAATAATAAAATTATTATTAATTTTTATTATTAGGGTCTCCCATTTTAACTGCAATTTGAATTTTTAAGGGTTTTTACAACCTTCTGTAGCATATAGTATTTTAAAGGTATGTATGTTTTATCCTCCACGTTGTATTTTAAACAAGCACATGCTTTAATATTCCTGCTTTTTATTATTTTTTATTTTTGTATGCTCTGTTTTAGCAGGGCTGTGACCATATCATAAATTACTTGTTCCTCTAGGTCAGTGCTTTTTGCTCCCCTGCCCTCGCCCCCACAAGGAGGCCTGGGCACTCTCTCTCAGCTTCCAAAGCAGATTGTTCCCATGAAGCAAGACTGGAAAAGTACCTTGTCAAATGATATTATCTGCAAACAAGTGCACCCGTATCCACACACACATATCCCCATAAAGAGAAAAGGAGAGAGTAAAAACTACCCACACCTGCCTACAGAAATGACAAGGTATTGGATTCTGGTTACATTAGTGGGATGCTTTACTTAGAGCAGGTGAGTCATTACATCATCACATCCTCCCCCCTCCCCCACCCCTACTTCTCATACCAAGCCTTTTTGATGTTTTCCGTGATGGATAGAATGTGCAGAGTTTATGAAAGAAGCAATTAAGTGGGTGGCACCTAGTATAAGGATGATATTTAAAAGTATGCTCATTTACCACAGTGACGGTACTATAATTATTCAGAGAGCCACCTCTTCTAAGGTCTTAATGCAGAGATCAAAATTCATTCCACTTTTCTTGCTTCTGGGTTCCTGGGGCAGCAACATTTTTTTGAAATAGGTTTTGTCATTTTGAACATTTAGATTCTGCCTTTCTTTCCCACCATGGAACTTTCAGTGGTTTACATGTGGTACCCAGGCTGTCACCCACCAGGTGTCAATCAGACCCAGACCTGCTTAGCTTTCACAAGGCACTGGCCTAATCTGCCTTCAGACCATACCTAGAGGGATTAAACAATCAGAAATCCCATCAGTTGGTGATGGTGTGAACCTGCCCATTATTTTTCAGGTCTCTCTTACACAATGTGTGTGTGTGTGTGTGTGTGTGTGTGAATGTAATATATTTTGCTAAAATGCTCAATTAGAAAACTGATCTGGGATTTGAGGAACTGCAAAGCTTCCCTCAGAAGCTGAATGAACTCTGTATTAGAAAGTAAAATGTTTCTTTCTCAAAAGAAGGCTTGCTCATAAATGATGTATTTCGGCGGTCAAGGAAATCACCTTTCCAACTCCCCACCTACAGGGAAAAAAAGAGTTTTATCAGAATCCGACTGAAAAGACAAGGCAACAAGCCAGCTAGCTATCAGCCACTGGAAACTGGATGGCCAAAGGCCAGCTGGCTGGGCCGCGCTCAGACTTTTAAAAGTCAGATTGCATTTGCAAGAAGAATCTTGCTCTCAGATTATTAATCCAGTTTTGATTTTCCATAGGAAGTTGACTTCGGAGTAAAAAATGATCCAAACAGCCTGAATAATGTTGACATGGCTACATAACGCTGGATGCTCTTAACTAGCAGTATTGTCTGAACTCAGAATGCAGCATAATACTTAGCTCTTAAACACACTCTCAATTAACAACATCCTTGTTGCTATCATTTTAAATGCATGCTCAGCTGATCATTAAAATGGCTGCAATCAAGTTGGCAATGAATCCATGCATTTATGCTCCAACATGCTAAAGCAGGGGTAGCCAACATGGTGTCCTCCAGATATTGTTGGATACCAGTTCTCATTGGCCCCATCCAACAGGGCCAGTGATCAGGGGTGATGGGAGTTGGGGTCCAACAATATCTAGAGGGGACCAGGTTGCATATTCCCACACTAGGGTGACTAGGACTGTCCTCTATTTGAAGGGCTGCCCATTGTGTGTCTGGTTCAAAGTTAACAAACCCTAAGAAATGATACCTTGCATGGGCCCATCAAGTTGTCCCATCAGCTACTAGCACCTGGGTAGCAGATTGAACAGGCACCCAGAATACAGTGGTACCTCGTGTTACGTACTTAAACCATTCCGGAGGTCCGTTCGTAACAGGATACTGCTTGTAACATTAGCTTTTGCTAATGGCACCTCCCGCTGCTGCCACGCTGCTGGAACGTGACTTCCACTCACATCCCAGGGCAAAGGTTGCAACACAAGGGGCATCTACTTCCGGGTTAGCGGAGCGCGTAAACCCGCAGCATTCGTAAGGGGGACAGTATGTAACACGAGGTATCACTGTACCTGGACACGCAATATGGACAAATCGTTCAATTTAGTTTCCTAGTTTCAGTTTTCCAGTCTCAAACTCAGTTCAGCATATTTCCATGTAAGTTTTCATTTATTTTTTTAAAATAATCACAAAAATTCACTGATGAATTTTCAGACATATTTCTCCTAATGCATGCATTTTTGTATACAAGTTACTGTAATATAATGCATTTGTGAATGTTATCTAGATGCATCTTTATGTACAGAGGCCACAGATTCCCTGGAGACTGCATTGGGTGTTAAGCTCAGCAGATGTGGCCATCTTTGTTGTTCCACCATCCTCAGAAAGTTATGGTGGTGGTCCGAAAAAGGACATTCTCCATGCAGCCACTATGTTGTGGAACTCCCATCACATACAGATGTGCTTGGTACCTTCATTATACAGCTTTCAGGGAATGCTGAATAAGCACCTCTTTAAATGGAGTTTTCACACTGGAGATGTATGTTTTTAGGACACATCTTATTTCTGTTTTTAGTATTGTGCTTTAATTGTTGTAACCCACCCTGGGACCTTAGGGTAAAGGGTACATTAATCCCTCCTCCTGAAAAGTCAGCTATTGGGGTGCTGCAGTTGCAAGCTTCCTGCATGGTGAAAGGGACGGACCTGATGGTCTTTCCAACTTTAAAATTCTAGGCATTTAAAGTGGCACCGTCTATTATTTTAAACTGGTATAGTCTAGGAAGAGCTTTACCACTTGATCCTACAGATTGCATAAGGAAGCCCCTAGCAAACAGCTTCAGTGTAGCAAAATGCTACACACAGTTTCACCTTAGCTTTGGTACCTCCCCAAGGCTCCATTTTGTAACCAAGGACCTTCCAGCCTGACTTCCTTCCAACAAGGAGAAATGGCAACACAAGGTACCCCCAGAGAACTACAGGGGAGTCGTGCCAAATGACCACCTTTCCTTCCTTCCTTCCTTCCTTCCTTCCTTCCTTCCTTCCTTCCTTCCTTATAGCTGAAGAGCCACTGTGTATCCAGGAGCAGGCAAATGGCTTGCGCAAGCTGATCCATGCTAAAGAGGGTGTTTAGCTATACATGAGATTCACTCAGAGAAAATCTCAGGTGACAAGAGAAGATGGTTCGGGGCATTAATCCCAATATAGAAGCATGCCATATACTGACAAACATATCCAAGCTTAAGTAATTAAATCTCTTTTTGAAGATGCGCTATGATAAGGAGTTAGTGTCCTGAGCAGATTAAATCTTCTCTCCACCCCCCTCCCCACCTTGCTGCTCACATAACCGCCATTTAGTGGTGATCATATGAAAGTCAGTTTCTTTATTCCCCTCTCCTCTACTTCTCTGTAGCACAATAAACCCCATGGGTATTTCTTTTAACATTTATACCACAGTGAAATATCTATCTATCTATTTATCTATCTGCCTGCATATATATACACAGGTACTGTATTCCACTGCCTGTTACATACAAATCTAGACTCTTCCCATTATGTTCATTCTTCGCTATAAGCAGTTAGTTATTTAATCTTGTTATCTCATTTTCCCTCTAAGTACATCTAGCTCTTAACAGAATGACAGTCTAAATATACCCTCATTTAATCCCTTGGCATCCTGGCATCACACGTCTCATGTACAAGGTGTGTGTACATGACAGTGAAATAAAGGATGCCCAGTTTCTAAAGGACCAATCACATATGAGGAAAGAGATGGCAAGAGATGAGGTGCCAGAATGTGGTCCTCCTTTTGCGCTTGAATTTTGCCTGCACACCCATAAGAAATATTAGAGGGATAAATTTGCCAAACCCAGGTCTGCATCTTTATTCTTTATAAAAATAAACAAATTGCAGAGTACATGATAATGTTTTTATTAGGGAACATATAGATTGAACGGCATACATACATAGCAAGTAATTCTTAACTCAGAAGAAGGCCATGGTCCAGCCATTATTTTGTAAAGCACATGCTTTGCTGTTTCTAAATATAATGCTATCAGTTTTGAGCTTAGCATCTGTGTCTTATTGAATGTTATTTGTTTTGTTTTGTTTTTATTTATATCCATTTATATCCTGCCTTTCCTCCCAAAGGGGCCTAGGTCAGCAAACATCAGACTGTTAAAATGGCACGATTTCAAAAAGAAACTTATCTTAAAACATTTTAAAACCATCTAAAAATATCTAGACCTTCTATAAACACTAAAAAACAATTATATACCTATACAGTTATGAATTTCATGCTTGCTATGGCCAGTATCTCTCAGCCATCAAATGTCTGTGCAATTAGGAATGGTTTTAAGTTTTTTCTGTAAGTTTACAATGAGGAAGACAGCACACCTCACCAGGAAAGGGCATTTCACAAACAGGGAACCACCATTGAAAAGACCCTGTCATGGGTGATCTGGGATGTGGGTGGTGCTGTGGTCTAAACCACCGAGCCTCTTGAGCTTGCTGATCTTGAGGCTGGCAATTCAAATCCATGCAATGGGGTGAGCTCCCATTGCTTTGTCCCAGCTCTTGCCATCCTAGCAGTTCGAAAGCACACCAGCGCAAGTAGCTAAATAGGTACCGTTGCGGTGGGAAGGTAAATGGCATTTCTGTGCGCTCTGGCACTTGTCACAGTGTCCCGTGCACCAGAAGCAGTTTAGTCATGCACGCCACTTGACCCGGAAAAGATGTATGTGGATAAACGCCAGCTCCCTCGATCTGAAAGCAGAGATGAGCGCTGTACCCCATAGTCAAGTTTGACTGGATTTAACCATCCTGGGGACCTTTACATTTACCTTTTACAGGTGATCTCCAGGCAGGCAATGGCCAGGAGGAGGATTACCAACTGGGCCTCCGCTGCTGGTTGTAAGGTCCAAGGTGGTTGATATTTTATTCTATTTGTGTTATATATATATATATATATATATATATATATATATATATATATACACACACACACACACACACACACACACACACACACTGCTTAGACCCAATGGTGAGTGGTGCCAATGAGAGGTAGAGCCAATGATGAGTGATGCCAATGAGAGGTAGAGCCAACTAGTTCTAGATTTCCCCCATTCTCTTCCCTGCTGAGTTCCACAAGGGCAACATGGTCTAATAATGCTGACAGGCAGAGCAACTCTCCAGACTTCTTAGTAAGACAACAGGCAGAAAGTGACCATTGAGGGCAGACTAAGGTTGGCAGGGCAGTGCCCGAGTCTCCCAAATGGACGAGTAATTAAGGCATTAATGGAGGATAGGACTGGAATGAGACTGCTATAAGACAGTATTGCTGCAAGAACTAGTTAAGGCTCAACAGGTGGACCCAGTGCCAGATTTATGTATAAGCTAAACAAGCTATAGCTTAGGGCCCCACTCTCTTGGGGTGGCCCCTTAAATTATGAGTCTTTGTATATTGTGTTTCTAAAGGAAGTTTTGCTATTGCCAAATGCCAATGTGTTTGCATTATTAAGTTTGTTATGAATAAAAAATCATTTTAAGCTAGAGCTTAATAATTATTTCACTATTAATATACTTCTTCTTAATTGTATTTTACTATTAATATATTTCTTCTGCATTGTATTTCAGTTCAACAATTACTTTGATAAAATACATATTTTGATGTGTGCAAATGGCTTTAGATACCTATTAGGTCCATAAATTACCATAAAGCATATATTCAACACAAAAAACAGTGACAATTTGTTGTTGACGAAGGACAGCTGCACATATAAAGGGCTCCATTACCTTCAGTAGTTTAGGGCCTCATCAAACCTAAATCCGGCCCTGGGTGGACCTTCTGCTGTGCTCCAAGCTCCTTTTGTGGCACAGAATAAGGTGATAATACTTTGCTGTAAACCAGCTCTCCCCACTCTTGTACCTACCAGATGTTCTGGATTACAACAAGCATCAACACCAGGCAGCATGGCATTTGAGGAAGGCTCCTATGAAGCAGCCTTTTGCAACTCAATGCCCTTCAGATGTTTTGGACTGCAACTCCCATCAGTCTCAGCCATGGTGGACAATGGGCAGACATCAAGGAAACTGTAGTCCAAAACATATAGCGGGCACCAGGTTGGTGACAGCTGATATATATGAAGGAATAGCACTCCATGGGGGTCTGTTTTCTCAAATAATAATTGTTGAGGGGGATAATGATATTATTATTATTATTATTATTATTATTATTATTATTATTATTATTTTGATTTCTATACTGCTCCATATTTTTAAGGAGGTGGAATCTCAAAACAGTTTGCAACACATTGAAACATCAAATAAAACAATCCGGACTAAAAATATTACTGAAGTAAGTCAAATATAAAGTATACATTCAAAGCAACATAATTAACAGGAAATAAAAATTTTTTCCTGAAGACTTCAAAATAAAACATTACAAAAGAGTTCAACTACAGAATGTACATTTAACGCAGCAAAGTTAACAGAAAAGGGTTTTGTCTTAAAACATTTCAAAAGAAAACATTACTAAAGGAAGTCATATATATCATGTTCATGTTAAATAGCATAATTATCAAGAGAATAAAATTTTATCATAAGCATAGAAAGCTTCATCTCAGCAAATAATCTCTTTGCTTATCTTTGATCAATAACAATTTTCCTTTTGCTGTATATTACCCGTGGCGCCAACTGAACAGTTTCCCAAAGTCACAGTACTGATGACAGCTCATGCATCCCCTTTCTGTAAAGCAGGGGATTGAATGGAATAAATTGAATACGGTTATCAAGATTATTGAATTGCTAAGAAGATCAATGCTTTAATAATATTCTCAACTTTGACCTGAGCTATTACTTTTCTCCAGACACGATTCGCCAAGAGTGAATTTTACACCAACGCACAACACTGAACTTCGAAAATAAGGAAGATTTGAGAAACTCCGGTTCATCTCAACACACGTTTTACAGGAGATGTTTCCACGCAGTGGAACCCGATAGTGGAACCCGATCTGACCAGGCTTCATGAGCAGGAGGGGTTAGCCCTGCTGGTTGCCGCAAGGAGGGCAAAGGAAGACCCTGCAACCCACAGGATTGAATCGTCTGCTCATCGGCTGGGGTTCTGCTTACCTAGAGCATCTCTCGGAGGAGGGGGAACTGGCAGAACAGACCCCTGCAGTCTGGCATCCTGCCCCCCAACAGCCCTGGGTTGTTCCAGGCAGCCCAGTCCAAATCAGTGTAATCCAGGACTGTCCCGACCCAATTTGGCCCAAACCCATATCCCTCAAATATGCCTCAAATATTTCGCATTCAAATGAATCTGGTGCATAAGTTGCTTTAAAATGCTTTAAAATAAACAAATCCCACTTCCTGAAATAAGATGCAAACTGAAATGTAGATTTCCTTCAAAATTCACATTTCTCTAGGGGAAAGTGTGCGTTAAAATGCTTAAAATGTTATTAAAACAACATATGAAATGTGCAGGTTTGGTAAAATTGCATGACAAAAATATATATGTTGGGGACAAATGTGCATAGAAAAGCTGAAGATTTTTTTATTTTTTTTTTATAATCACAGTGGTGGTGAACTGATTTTAAGACTGGAAAAATAAGAGACAGAGAAGAACTGAAATCGATCAATTCACCCACCCCTACCTGCACCCTTGAATTTTCAACCAGTTTCAAAACCCATTTCTGTTTTGTTCAAACAACCAAAGCCTGGCAAAAGCATTTGCTTGTGTGTGTATTACTTTTAATGAAATAGTCATGAGACAAATTCATGAAAAGGGTGAATGACATGGAAGGGGTGGGAGAACTTTTTCCTTTGTCTGTTTGTTTTTGAAAGAGAGAGAGAGATGGAAATTGGTTTCAGTAAACTCCAAAGGAGCCAAAGTTGTTTCTCCGCTAATTGTGTTTCTGTCTTGAGAAGCAGATGGAATTTTTGTGACTCTTTCTTGGCTCCCATGATGGTGAAAAGGAGCCAGAGATTTGCTATTTATTTATTTATTTTTTTAAAATAGAGACTCTCCTGTAAAGAAAGCAGGAAACAATAGTGGGCTGTCACAGCAGGCTGATGTCTACCTTTGATCAGCCAAATGAATGTTGCAGGCATTTCTTATAAAAAGGAGATTGCTTATCGATCTATATCAAAATATGCATGCTAATCCCAAGGAGCAGAGAGTATTTTCAAGCGGAGTTAATAATCTGATTGCTGTCCTGTCTCACGCAATTCGCTGAACCTGGAGCTCTAATCAGGTCCGGGCCCTTGCAGTCAAATGCACTTTGCTTTTTAAATTTGGATGGGTGACACTGATTGAGGAGTCCTTGTAAAAGGGTTGACAAATCAAATTGTTTGTTCCAGTGGTGTTTTGCCAGAGATCAAGTCCAAAGTAATAAGCAGTGAATTTGTTCATTACCAGCAGGGTGAAGGGAATGATAAAATTCACCTGCATCATTATCACGAGCCACAGCATCGATAAAATAAATAAATAAAAATGGTTTGGCTCAGAAGACAAAACAAAACAAAAGTGGATTTGTGGGTTTGAAGTTAAGAACATATGAAGAGCCCTGATGTCTTTATGTTCTTAAATTAACTGCATGAAAACATACTGCTAAGTCTATGACACAAGCACAGGATTTATTTTTAAAAAGTAGTACCTTGAAATGGAAGAAGTTAACTTTGGGGTTTTCAAAGCCAAACCATGTTGTTAAGGGAAAGAACATAGGGGCAGAATCAACCCTGATATTTATTTTTAGTTCTAATTAATTCTTATGAACATGGGAAGAGCCTTCTATGTTCAAATGGGAGTAGGGACATAGTGATTGGGTAGAAATATGATAATCCAATGGTCTTTTTGCTTGGAACACTGATTAATTTTGTCTTGTGGCACGATGTATAATTCTCTGAGTGGCATTCCTTTATGTCGGAAGGGTGCAGCTGCAAGAGTGTGATGAAATAGTTATTTATCTATTCCCTGTTAAAAACATTTCTCCACTGTCTTTCATTCCTTAAGGATACCAGGTACAAAATGTTAGGTACAAAGAAAATTGAAAAAGTCACGATGAAGTACACAGTGCAGTACTTTAAATAAGACAGACCCTCACCATAAAAGAATAAGAAGCAATAAATCAAAGCAGACTAAAATAACCAACTTTGAAATGGCAAACTTCAGGTATTATAGGAGCAAAATTACCTAAACAGTATAGAGATTTATTTATGCATGGAACAATAGCTGCAAGTATGTTATTTGCCCAAAAATGGAAAGAAGAAGTCCAGACGAAAAAAGAATGGCTAAAGAAACTTAGAGAACCAATGTGGTGTACTGGTTAAGAGCGATAGACTCATAATCTGGTGAACCGGGTTCGCATCTCCGCTCCTCCACATGCAGCTGCTGGGTGACTTTGGGCTAGTCACACTTCTCTGAAGTCTCTCAGCCCCACTTACCTCACAGAGTGTTTGTTGTGGGGGAGGAAGGGAAAGGAGAATGTTAGCCGCTTTGAGACTCCTTAGGGTAGTGATAAGGTGGGATATCAAATCATCTTCTTCTTCTTCTTCTTCTTCTTCTTCTTCTTCTTCTTCTTCTAGATTATGCGGATATACTTACCAGAGAATAAGAAATCAAGACAACAAACTTTTTATAAGGGAATGAAAATGGCTTATTGAATATTTACAAACAAATTGTAAACAGATTAAGACATTGGCAGGATTATTGTAATAACTTGCTGTTTCAAAAACATATATGAAAACAGATGAATAAATTAAGATAATTTGGAATATGCAGGAAATGATGAAAATAAATCTAAGGAACTGCAGAAAGAGGAGGAAGGAATCAAGGTTTGAAATGACAGAATTATTGCTGAACTTTTGTTGAAATGTATATAAATGAAAATTATATATATAGACAAACTTTGAAATGTCTGGGCAAAGATATAGGTTGCCAGCACCTATCTAGTGATGGCTCCCACATTTTCACACAATTGTGAGGGGCTGTGAATGGACCCAGGCAGAAATTCCCAGATAGTTATGTGACAGTGATATACAGACCACATAAGAGAATAAGAAAAGCCTGCTGGATCAGGCCAGTGACCCCTCAAGTCCAGCATCCTGTTCTCACAGTGGCCAATCAGATGCTTCTATCGGGAAACCCACTAGCAGGATCCAAGCACAAGAGCACCAGTCCCTCAAGTGGTTTCTTACAATTGGAATTCAGAAGCAACTATGATGGCAGAGCATAGCCATTACAGCTTGCAGCCATTGATAGCCCTCTCCTCCATGAATTTGTCTAATCCTCTTTTAAAGCTGTCCAAGTTGGTAGCCATCACTGCCTTCTTGTTGTGGGATGCCGATCCAATGCTATGTATGAAGGCTTTAAGATTCTTCCTGAAAAGGTGCCCTGAATCTGCCCAAGAGAGAAGATGGAGAAGAAACACACTACAAGAGTACTAGCAGTCCGTGCTATTTTTCTAGAAAAAGAGGTGCCACAATTCACCTTGTTCTCTTATAATGGCAATGGCGAGAGGTGCCAGAACTGAGCTCCAGTGAACAGTGTTGTGTGGCCAATTGATGAGGGAGATTAGGCAACTTCCCAAATATTCCCCATCCAGCATGCCCAATGGTGGTCAGGGATGGCGGGAGCTGGCTATCCCTGAAGTAGGGCATTGGAACTAAGGGCGTTGTGCCAGTGGCTTCCCACAAAAGGTGGGTTTTGAGGAGCAATTTGAAGGATCATATGAAGCAGCAGATCAAACCACTGGCCCATCCAACTCAGCACTGTCCACATTGACCAGCAGTGGCTCTCTGGGACCTTTGCCATGAAAAGCACTGTTTGTCTGTTCCCAGATAGGAGTGGTGACTTCACGCAGGGGTCTTGGGAGGTGGTTCCAAGCATACGAGGCAGCAAGGAAGAAAGAGGTGCTATATGCCCAACCTGCTTCACCGTGTCTGTTCAATTGATAAGTTTACGCTAAGTCCAGTTTGGGAGAAAGTCTTCTATCACCCACCAATGCAAAACATGCTTTTCCCTCCTGCTCTCCATTGTTTCATAGTACCTACTTCCCCCCACCCTATATCCAATTAATTTTTCAACAACAGCACTGGTTTGGTGCTTGTGGGAATCAAGCTGCATGCCCTACACAATTCTTTTTATGAAGGAAGAAGGCGGGGGGGGGCTGGTGTAAATATGTAAACTCTCTAACCCTTCCAGAATATGTTTCGAAACCGCACCAGACATCTGGTCTTCCAGAAGGCCTGCTGTTCTTTTCATGTTTGGAGGGATAGTTTGATAACAAACTTGTCTAATAAATATAGAGCTGAAAGACAACAGAGAAGTACTGCTTGCTGTCTTCTGACATTTTTGATGTTTTCCTAATTTATAACATTAAAAATGGTTCAAACAGATGGGCTTTAATATATTCTCCCGTACAAACATGTGGCTTAACTTGTGTACAATATCAGCTCTCTTTGGAGACGAGGTCTCCAACTGATGTCGTTTGGTTCAGTCTAAGCCTTTTGCAGGAACGATTTTAACCATTTGAGAGCACTTTCCATTGATAGGCACTAATTTAGCTTGGTCACTTTGGAGCTAACAGCTGATTTGTACTTTAAAAAAGATAGAAAGTATGCACCTAGCATCAGACACAAAGTTAATGTCAAATATATAATCACATTTTACACGTCTGTTATTTTCTTTTTTTAAAGGACAGGATTGCCAGTTAACTTCCAGGCCCAATTTAAGGGCTGTGTTAGACCATTGGAGCCCTAACTGTGAGTGTGCTGGGGGAACCCCAAAAGACATAACTGGCTGTGCTACCTCACTGGAGGAGCTCCTCTGTGCTTGTCAGGTGGCTTTGATGCTGCATTTTAAGGCCCCTACTTTGCCAAGACAACATAAGAACATAGCAAGAGCCCTGCTGGATCAGGCCAAAGACCCATCTAGTCCAGAATCCTGTTCTCACAGGCTGGATCTAGACAGATCAAAGAAGCATTTCAGTTAAACATGTAAACTTCGTAGGAGAAATTGGGTTGGCAAAAAATGGAACTCCACAGTGCCATCTGGTGTCACAGTGTTAGAATGCGTATACAACACATATAAAGCACTTTTTTTTGCCAATGTAGCTGAATCCTCAGTGGCCAACCAGATTCCTGTGGGAAGCCTGCAAGCTGGATATGAACTCTGTTATACTCTCTTGACCTGTGATTCCCACTGCACTGCAACCTTTCCTCATAGAAGAGTTGCTCCACCCCCTTGACAATTTTGGTTGCCCTTTTGTCAACTTTTTCCAACTGTGCAATATCGTTTTTGAAGTGAGGCAACCAGAACTTTGCAGAGCATTTCAAATGTGGTTGCACCATGGATCTGCTGTAGGTTAGCCATGTAAGGGGGAAAGGGAATGAGGAAGGAAGTGATGGACATTTAGGATCCCAGCAGACAGGACAGTGAGTTCAAACGTTCAAAAGTGGCATTGCTCTGCTTTTTAATATGTTTGCAGTGCTCTGTGATTTGGTGCCTTGCAGATGTTATTGGATCACACCTCCCACCATCTCTGACTGCTGGATGGGGCTGATGGGGGTTCCAGTTCAAAAACTCTGGAGGAGGGCACCAAGTTGGGGAAGGCTGTTTGCACCAATCTGAGAGACATCGCTGAATGACAAGGAGGCATGTCATATTTCGGATCCCCTGTTTCTGAATCAAAAAATGTTAGGGAGACACATTCACCCAGGTTCATTGTGCTTTAGAAACAAGGTTTTCAAACAATCTGATCTCTTAACATGAAGTGGTTTTGACTCCTTTGTATGCTAAGAAAAAGAAGCATGCAAATGAGCTCCCACTTTGCTCTCTAGAAAAATGTGCAAATGCTTGTGTTCCCAGCATGTTTTCTATCTTTCCTCTAATTAGATGTTAGCTCTACATTTCACCAGCAGCTTAGATCATTGGAATTTGCCACAGTTGATGTACAACCATCTTTTCCTACCTGGGCATGTGCCGAGCAGCTAATTCCATCCCATTTCAGTCTTTCAGGTACTCAAACACAGGTTCATTCCAACCTGCTTCATCTCAACACATGCCAATCTGCCCTGTTCCGTTGAAGGCCATTCCATTCCAATTTACACATTTTATATGCATTTTGTGCACTGAAAATGCATGGCAAAAAAACAAAGAAAAACCTGATCCAGTTGAAACTTGTGTTGAGCAAATTAGGGACCCTCAGGTCAGTCTATGGTGAAAGTAGTGCAACATTCCTCCTCTGTGAGAGCCAGTGTGGTGTACTGGTTAAGAGCGGTAGACTTGTAATCTGGTGAACCGGGTTTGCTTCCCTGCTCCTCCACATGCAGCTGTTGAGTGACCTTGGGCTAGTCACACTTCTCTGAAGTCTCACAGCCTCACTCACCTCACAGAGTGTTTGTTGTGGGGGAGGAAGGGAAAGGAGATAGTTAGCCGCTTTGAGACTCCTTCGGGTAGTGATAAAGCGGGATATCAAATCCAAACTACTACTCCTCCTCCTCCTCCTCCTCCTCCTCCTCCTCCTCCTCCTCCTCCTCCTCCTCTTCTTCTTCTTCTTCTTCTTCTTCTTCTTCTTCTTCTTCTCCCTTCCTATCCCTACCCACTTGGTTCATCAAATCCAGGAATAAGGAACCTGTCCCCCCCCCATACTGTTGGATTCTCCCATCTCCCATCAGTCCCAGCCACTATGGCTAATAGTCAGGATGTTGGGAGTTCTGTTCAAACTATATCTACAGGGTCAAAGGTCCCCCATACCTGATCTAAAAAATGATTTGCTAATTCATTTCCATGGAGTATCGTATTTATGCCAGCAGCACAAACTCTTTTGTTACTGCTTGTTACACTCAGAAATGCAAATGAGCAGTCCAGATAAATCAGTATTAGGGATCTAAATTGATATTAGGCTCCAGATTCTGCTAGGGGTGATTGTTCTCCCATGACAAACTTTTGGTTTGGGGATATTAAAAGTCTATCCCCAAGTCAGAGTTAAGTTTCTAAAACCTGGAATACTTCTCTAATTTGGATTAAAATTGGATTAAGTATGCTGAAATTCCAGGGATGCAGGTGGCACTGTGGTCTAAACCACAGAGCCTAGGGCTTGCCGATCAGAAGGTCTGCAGTTTGAATCCCTGCAACGGGGTGAGCTCCCATTGCTCGGTTGCAGCTCCTGCCCACCTGGCCATTCAAAAGCATGTCAAGTGCAAGTAGATAAACAGGTACCGCTCCGGCGTTTCCGTGCACCGCTCTGGTTTGCCAGAGGTGGCTTAGTCATGCTGGCCACATGGCCCAGAAGCTGTCTGCGGACAAACAGCAGCTCCCTCGGCCAGTAAAGTGAGATGAGTGTGCAACCCCAGAGTCATCTGCGACTGGACCTAATGGTCAGGGGTACCTTTACCTTTATCTTTATGTTGAAATGCCAGTCATCTGGATGGCATGACTGTTTCTCAAAATCTCTCCCAATGAAACCAGCAGCATATTTAATTTTTTATGGTTGATCTTGGTTGGGATTGGGCCCAATGAGTTTTGCCTCTTTTCATCACTGACATTAATTCCCATTTCACACCTTTTATTTATATTATTTGAACACATTTATATACATAAAAACCCTCACAAAGTGGTTAAAAAATAGAATTCCATCTCACCATCCAAACCCATGAAAAGCCAGTATTAGGATAGCACACATGCACAGTTTGCCAATAGCATTAAAGTAGCAATACACACTTAACATATTTCACCAGTACCACTGCTGACTTATGGGTAAGTCAGATGCTGACACCCGGTTTCTATTTGTAGACCACCAGCCAATATGAAATCAATGTCATGTGTGTTGAGGAACGCACAATTTATATGTCCTCAGTAAAGGGTTCTGATTACATTAAATATCTTTTAATATTGCTGGGGTATTAAGAATACTGAAACAAACCTCATAAACACCTGTTTAAAAACATTGATGGTGCAGTTTAATACAATGTCACCTCTATATTAATAACAATATTGCAAGGGGGTAGGTGTGAAAGCCCTTTGATGACTTTTTTTTATTAGAGAGACCCTTTGTTTTCAGAGGTGGAGTGGGTGTCTGTTATTTTGCCTTTGTACGTTTCACAGTAATCTTTTTGAACTTTGCATTTAATACTTCATTCTTTTTAAAATATTTCAAAAAATATTTTGTTGAACTTTATGAGATGTATGCTTTAATAAGGTTACATTCTACAGGATGTTTTTATAGCATTGTGTACCAAAAAAGCGTAGACCAGGGGAATGCATGAATAAAATTACACATATTTGTGAAAACAACATACAAAACTGTGTGCTATTAGAGAAGACTGCCTTGCAACAATGTATATGGTATTCCAAAGTGCATACAAAAAATGTGTTTACTAGGGCAAGTTCCTAGTAAATGTCTAATGAATTTGCATGACATTAAAAAAAATGTAAATTGGGGTTGAAATGTGGAAAACTGAATTTTAGATTGGAAAAAGAATCCCCCCCCCAAAAAAATATATGTTGGTGACCCTTGATCTGAGTCTAAAACCGAACAACTCTAGAAATCTCTCTAGAACATAACTTTAGCAAGGCACCCACAGAATAGGTAATATGATTTGCCAGTGATATGGATGAGAATGTCATGACTCTCCTGGATCAACAGAGGTCTTTGGAGTGCTCTCTCTCTCTCTCTCTCTCTCTCTCTCACACACACACACACACACACACACACACACACACTGGCCATCTACTGCAATGCAGTTGTGACCCTGAAGTACCACTTATGGGTCATCACATTTGTTAACACCTGCTCCTCAGAGGTTTTTGCTGACATAGCTAGTCTTACCGTTCAGCTGCAGATGAGTTCAAAATAGTCAACCTTTGAAACTTATATTGCATTGGGGAGAATGTGTCTTTTCATGGGTAACTATCTCATGAGGCCCAGAAGCCGCAATCAATCCTATTTGACATGGTCACCTTAGGGGCGGGGCCTATTGCCATGCTATAGCATCCTTAATATTTGATGTACGTTTTAGCATTAAAGGGTATGGGTTCCTTTCCAACGGTTTCCCCAGGAGAGCTGGAGGAGGGCTTATTAAGAACATTTGTTACATTACCGAAGGGATCAAATTTTCCCTCACCTTTTGGAAGTCAGAGTTCAGAAGTCTCCTTCAGGTCACAAGTGAAATAAGACTGAGAAACCTCCCTGTGAAAGATGTTTGTATTTATTTTCTCGCTTCCCTCTGCTCTCTGCTTGATGCATATGAAGCTCTCGTTACTGAGCTCTCTATATAGCCCATCACAGGGAGCTTCAGTCTCTAAAACAGAATAATTTCATATCAACCAATCTTTGTGAAATGCACAAATTTACTAGTGGCCTAGTTTATTATTATTATTTATTGAATCTATATACTACCCTATACCCAGAGGTCTCAGGGTAGTTCTAGTTTTAGCTTCAGTAAAATCTGTGGTGTGTTACATGCACACATCAGTCACATAGGAGAAAGGGACATAGGAGAAATGGAGCAGGGACTCTGTCAAGTAACTAAAATGTGGAATGCATCACCAAGGCTTTCACTATCCATGACAAAGCCTCTCCATAAGTAAGTGTGAGTGGCTGGAGGCCTGACATTGACGTCGCTTCTGTTTACATAGCTGATACATGGGGACCATACTTTGTCAAAATAATCATGTTTAGTTTGACCTCTAAGAACTCTTTTGTGTTGCATTTGATACTCGGAAAAAGCCAAATCCCAAACTTTCCCTTACCATCATCAAAAATTGAACTTTAGTGTGGTGATGGTGGTGTTGCAGCTGCTGCTGCTGTTACAGTATTAATCTCAGTTTGTATTGATAATTATTAGTATTAGATATTGTATGTGGTGTTTCATCCCTCCTTCTCTGGGGTCTACCCTAGCCGACGGTTGAAACAGACCCAGCAGCCTTTCTGCCTGATGCTCCAGTCCCTGACAGCCCCAGATCACTTGGGGTGGCCTGGCCCAATCGGGGGCCATCGGGGGGCTGTCTCAGCCCAACTCTGCCCACATCCAGATCCCACTGAAGTGGCCCTGTTGGGTTCAGGCTTTGGCCAAGCCTGGTTCTCACTCCTAGTTTTCACACTTTTCTTGTATTATAGTTCTGTTTTCTTTGCTTCATAATTGTATATTTTATTGTGTAACCCACTCCAGTATTTTATGGGAAAGGGTGAGTGAGAAACCTAATAAACACAAACAAACAAACAAACAAACAAACAAACAAACACATATTGCTTTGTTGTTTGCCACCTTGGGCTCCTTTGGGGGGACGGGTGGGATAGATATTCAACAAATAAACAAACAAACAAAATATTGATTCCTTTCATGAGAATCATCCCATATAAATTGTATATCTTTTGTATATCTTTTGCTTGTATTTAATGTATAGACAATCCACTCATAAAAATGTGTCTGCGTCTACATACACATTTTATGAATCCACTGCCTATACATTTATTACACACGAAACCTATTATGTGTATAATTCCTGATCTGGTTAGTAAAACATCCTGGAGGTTTCATGTAACTCTTTAATTATGAACTGCAGGGGACACCACAGAACAAATATTTAAAATGTCTAGACAGCCAGTCATCAGAGAATAACCATTTAATTGGGTCAAGTTAATGCTGTTAGATCCTGTGCGTTCTAGGGAGAAGGGAGAGATTTAGCATGACTTTAATTGCTCAACACTTTGATGGCATGTGTGTGTGTGTACGCTGTCTGCTATTGATGGGATTTGCTTCTGTATTGCAGAAAACTAAATAGCTGGGGCTTGAAAGATGATCAGTACGGATTTTTTCTTCCCTGGGTTATATCCAGAGGTAAAATATATCCACTTTGTTATCACCAGGATACAGGAGCTCCGGACCCTCCAAGTGTCCCTATTTTCCAAGGATGTCCCTGATTTAGAGAAGCCACCCTGGTTTCTGATTTGTTCCCAGAATGTCCCACTTTTCCTTAGACTGTCCCTATTTTCATTGGAGAAATGTTGGAGGGTATGGGCTTATCTGACCCCCTGAGCCATCTGAAGACAATCCTGTATAGGAAATTTTTTGTTAATGTTTAATGTTTTATTATGTTATTATATATGTTTGAAGCTGCCCAGAGTAAGATGTGTGGGATATAAATAGTAAAATTATCCTTATGGAATTGGCTGTCCCTATATTCATCAGAGAAATGTTGGAGGGTATGGAGCTCATTCTCAAGGCATAGTTACACTACAAACTTAAACTGGTTTATTAACCATTCCATCATCCAGGGCATATTGGGAAATGTAATTCAGGAGCAGGAAGCTAAAGCCTACTAGAAAAGAAGTCATTGCATTTTCATTAAAGTTCCCAGTATTCTTTGCAGAGAAGAAGACATGGATAAAAATCAAAGTAAGTGTGCAGTCTGCTTATATCAAGGGTCAATTGTTGGTGTACCAGACAGCTAAAGCAGGCTTCCTCAATCTTGGCTTTCCAGATATTTTTGGCCTACAACTCCCATGATCCCTAGCTAGCAGGACCAATAGTCAGGGATGATGGGAATTGTAGTCTCAAAACATCTGGAGGGCTGAGGTTGAGGAAGCCTGAGTTAAAGGTTGGGGTCTTATAATCACAATGGTGATATTTTGTAACCACACAACTACTCTTGAACAAAGAAACTGGGGTCTTGTGAATAATCTGGTGAAATAATCTTTCAATGTTGGTGAATTATGAAGATGATGAATTCAATACATGAAATTTCAGAGATACCCATGGACTTTGGACCAATTGAAGTTACAGTTCCCAGAATGGTTTAACACTCTATCCCTCTTCATAGGGAGTTCTGAGAATTGTAGCTCTGTGAGGGGAATAGGGCTGTCCTATAAACTATCAGGACCCTTAACAAACTGCAGCTCCCACAATCATTTGGGGGAAACCAGGACTCTTTTAAGTGGCATCATAGCATGTTAAATGCATGGTGTGAACATGACCTGTTGGACTACCCCCTCCTTCCAACTACACCAGGTCAACTGACACCAACTGCCCAGCAGGAAGGAAGAAGAGATTGAGGGAGGCAGGCAAGACAGCATCAGGATCTGTCCCAGTTTAGGTGCTCTCACACATAGACACACACACAGGTTGGGCCAACTGGCACCAGATGGCCCAGTGAAGGGAAGAAGAGATTGAGGAATACAGCCAAACACATAATAAGGCCCTTCTCCAGCTGGACTGTCGCCATCTTCCTTGAGCCTCATAGAGCCAGTTTATAGTCATTTTTCTATGGGAAGGTACATCTAATGCTGGCTCCTGCATCAATGAAGCTGGTTGTATTGCATTGATCTTTGCGGCTCTTGGCACATCTCTTGTGTTTTATAAATCTTGTTAGTGGCTTTGAGGACTCTAGCTGAAAAGTCGGATACAACTCTACTGCTACTGCAACTAATGGAACAATAATTACAGAGGAAAACTGCACACAGACCTAATTTGAATTAAGATCTTTCCAGTTCAAATCAAAGAAGGCTATCCGTGGTTACCAGCCAGAATGGCTATGTCCTCCCTCCACTGTCAGAGGCAATTTCCATTTGTATACCAATCGGCGCGAATGGCAAATGGGGGAAGCACAGCTAAGTTCAGGTCCCGCTTTCAGAATTCCCAGTTTGGTTGGCCACTCTGAGAATAGGATGCTGGACTACATGAGCCATTGGCCTAATCTAGCAGGGCCCTTCTTATAGTCTTAAATCTCTTGCTGACATCATACTGGCTCACAGTGCACCCTAACACATAAGAGCATGGCAAAACATTTATCCATCCTTGTTCTGGCAACCCTTGGCTGCTCTTCCACATATTAAAGTTGCATTCACCACAGGTTGGCTCATCCATGAGGCAGGGTGAAGCAGCCACCTTGGGCAGCAAAAAACCCCAAGGTGGCACCCGCCACCTCTGCCATTGGTGGCCTAGAATCAGCACCAATTTCCAGTGAGAGAACTCACAAGACCTTGCTCGAAATTGGCATTGGTGTCGGTATTGCTTCTCTGCCGGTGGCAGAGGCAACATGGCAGGCAGTGCAGTGGCAGGGCGGAACTTCCTGTTTCACCCCACACAGTGAAACAGCACGCGCTGGCCCTCATTCACCAGGTGAAGGCCTATCATTCTGTTAAGAGTTGTTATGAGCCCACCTCTTTTTAGGGAGAGTCCTTAGGCCCACCATTCTGCTTTAATTCTCCATGGCATCAATGACATTCCCGAACACCATCTTCGAAAGCACTGTATGCCTTTGTGTAGTGAAGAACCAGTAGGGTCTCAATTTTGCCATCAATCATATTTAATAGCGCATGCAATTAATGTAATTTTGTTATTGAAGATTCCTGTCTGTTCAATAGCTTGCACAAGACAATTACGGTTTTCTTTCTCTTTCTCTCTAAAAAAGCAAAAACCAACCCCCCCCCCGCACCACATACACACATGGAATCAGATATTGCCTTTTGAATTCAGAGCAATTAAACATGGCCATTATAGATGATATATTATAAAATATTCATTGAACAAGTGGATGATATGACAGCTCTTTGAGCTACAATTAAATAACATTTGAATCAAACAATACAATTTATGGGAATGATTGTGTTCCTCTTTGGAATAAAGTACACACATGACACAATGCATTTTTTTTATGCTGGGTACAGTCACACGAACTCTGTTCAGCGCACTGTCCAAAAGCCAAGCAGTGAAAGCAATTGCTTTGGCTATGCGTCAGGAGCAGCAATAGTTCTTATGATGTTATGCAATGTATAATTTGGTTGAGAAATTCTTTGCAACAGTGACCCTGTAGCTTCATAGCACAGCAATTGTTCTGCATGTATCCAGATTCAATCCTAGGCATGTCTAGGTACTTCAAGTCCCAGCCTGAGGCCAAGCTAGATGCAAGTTAATTTCATTAATGCAATCGATGTATAAATATATATTCTTATGTGTGGTAGACATGACCCTGTGCAACCTTGGGATGGCAGCGAGTTTAATTCTTCCTCCAAAGGCCCATAATAATGGAAAAACATAAGAAGAACCTGCTAGATCAAAGCAATGGCCCATCCAGCCCTGCATCCTTTAGTCCACAGTGGTCCTTGTGGCAAACCCTCTAGCAGGACCTTAACTCAACAGCCCTCTCCCCTTCTGTGATTTCCAGCACCTCGTATTCAGAAGCCATTGATGGCCTTATGCTCTGTGAATTTGTCTAAGCCTCTTTTGAAGCCATCCAAGTTGGTGGCCATTGGTGCCTCCTGTGGGAGCGAGTTCAAATAGTTTCACTGTGAGCTATGTAAAGAAGTACTTTCTTTCTGTCCTGAATCTTTCAACATTCAGCTTCATTGGATGCCCACAAGTTCTAGAGGGATCAAATCTTTTCTCTACCCACCTTCTCTATAATTTTATACGCCTTTGTCTTGTCACCTCTGGCTTGCTTTTTCTCTAAAAGAAAAAGGCCCAAATGCAAGATTTCCTTGTCTCCTCTATGAAGCAGCTATTTAAATTTCAAGAGAAGCTTCCATGGACTTTGGCACAAATTGGAGTGTCCCTTGAAATGCAGTGCAAGTGTGCCACAGACACTAACAGTGTTACAGTTTTCAACAGCGAAATAGCATTGATTACCAAAAAGGATGTTCTTTGTACAGGAAAAGAAATCTGTATCTTTATATATGGAAAGAGCTGGGCACTGTGCCCCTGCATTGAGAGATTACAAAATCCAGTGGGCACCACTGAATTCCAGTTCATAAAATGTTTGGGAGGGGGCTGGCGGGGGGACAGAGCATCATTTTGGACTCAGAATTCCCAGGGATTGAATTTCTATAGCCCCTTTTAAAAACCATGTATGTTTGTGGTCATATCTGTTAGTAACCAGTTCTGTAAGCTCTCAGTATTGTCTTCATGGAATCAGCTGTGAGCAGCAAATTTCAATGAAAACAGAGAATGTATATACCGGTAACCCAGAGTTTGAAGACTGAGGACCTTTTATTAGTAAAATGAACTAAGAAAAGCTACACTTCAGAAAGCAACATGTAAATCCTGCAAGAAGTGCATCTTCAGAACATTTCTTGTGCTGTAATGAAAAGCACTCCATCGCAGATACTAGCTTTTAAAGGAAAACTTTATTAATATATAACATGCAGCCTCTTAATGGGGCCTGAGTATAAATTATGCCTGAGGCCTCCCAGTTTCAGTTTACACTCCTGAATTTTAGAATTCGGGTTTTTAAGAGTAGCCCATAATTCTCCAGATACAGAGAGTCATAATGATTTACAACACAGGGTTTTAAGACTACTCCATGTAATACCTGTTTACATAATAACCATTAGGGTTAATTGTATCTAGACATCAGCACATGGTCCTGGGTGGTTTGAAAAGTGAAATGTCTGGAAGCATCTGGACCTCAATGCCCTTGGTAGCCAACAGACCTCTAGATGTTGTTGGACTCTGACTCCCAGCATCCTCAGCCAACATGGCCAATTGTCAGGGAAGGCTGGAGTTGTGAGTTGGATTCCCATGTCCAGACGTTAGGTCAGTTGCCTATTCTGGATGGGGTTGCACACCCTCTGAAGGAACAAGTGTGGTATCTGGGGATATACCTTTGTAACTTGAAGCAAAGGTGACCTGGGTCACTAGGAGTGTCTTCTACCCATTTTGGTTGGCAGGAAACCTACTGCATGACATGGTAGAAGGGTATAACATTATGGTATACACATGGTAGAAGTGTATAACATTATGCATGGTATGCTGCTAACCCTGATGGCTATGCTCTGCCTTCACAGTTGGCAACTGCAATGATTCTGAGCAGGTAAAAGGTAAAGGTAAAGGACCCCTGGATGGTTAAGTGCAGTCAAAGGCAACTATGGGGTCCAGCACTCATCTCACTTCAAGCCAAGGGAGCCAGCATTTGTCCACAGCATGACTAAGCTGCTTCTGGTGCAACTGAACAGCATGATGGAAGCCAGAGCACACAGAAACGCTGTTTACCTTTCTGCCACAGTGATACCTATTTATCTTCTTGCACTGGTATGCTTTTGAACTGCTAGGTTGGGAGGAGCTGAGACAAATGGACAGGAGCTCACCCCGTTACAAGGATTTGAACCGCCAACCTTCTGATTGGCAATCCTAAGAGGCCCAGTGGATTAGACCACAGTAACACCCGTTTACCTTTACCTTTCGCTTCTGAATAACAGTTGCTGGAAACCACAGGAGGTGAGAGTGCTCTTTTGCTTGGGTTCTGCTTGCCAGTTTACCACAGCCACCTGGTTGGCCACTGTGGGAACAGGATGCTGGCCTTGATGGGCCATCCAGCAGGCTCTTCTCATGTTTTTGGACTGAGCTGCCTTGGCCACTGTGGTCTTGGGAATGTAACGTCTGGAATCAATTACCAGCTAAAATTAGACAAACACTTTGTGTTCTGGTATTTAGCAGCCTACTGATGATGTCTATGTTTAAGAAGGTGTTACCTGAGGTGTGACCTTCTGATTGAGGGAATATTAATAAAGCAGTCAGCATAGACCAGGGGTAGTCAACCTTTTTATACCTACCACCCACTAATGCATCTTTCTTGATGGTAAAATTTCCTTACCACCCACCAGTGCTCGATGGAAGGAGGATTCAGCTTGTGCCGTAGAACCCCCTACCGCCCACCTAGAATCCTGAAACTCCCACTAATGGGCGGTAGGGACCAGGTTGACAACCCCTGGCATAGACAATAATGAACTGGATGGGCCAAAAGGCTAACTCGGTACAAGGCAGCTTCCTTTCTTAGAGGAAGGTCAGTAGGTCAGTTGCATCTCCTTCACGTGTAGAAGGTCCCAGGTTTAATCCTTGGCATCTCCAGGTTGGGCTATGTGGGACCCCTGCCTGAAATCCTGGAGCCAGTGTCAATCAAACTGATTCTAGATGGACCAATAGTCTGACTCAGTATAAGGCTGCATTCTATGTTGCTATCAGGACTTGACATTGTTAAGCAGTTATAGAGATCCACACCCCAACACAGTTCCACCACAGGCTCCCAAAGCCCCAGAATTTGTTCCTCCTTGGTGTCTCAGCCTTGTCCATCTACCCTTCCCAAGAGTGTGAGGAGACAACACTTGCCTTGCCCTCTCTTTCTGCACATTCAGAAGAGGGCCAGAATATGGAAAGTGGTGGCACTAGGAAGTCGCTGGAGCCACTAAGCAAGGAGGGCCTCATGAGTGCATCTCTTGTCCAACAGCCCCCCAAAATCTGGAGCCAGCACTGTCATTCATAAAACTAAGTATGCAAAGGAATACAAATGCTAAGCATTAATATTGCTAATTTATTCCAAGTTGCTTTCCTTCCCTCTTAATTGCTTCTCAGTGTTGGGGGCTGTCTCCCCTTGTTAGAGTTCAGAGTTTAGCAAGTAAAACTCTTGTATGAAATATTGTTAATATTGTCAAATTAATTTCCTTTGTCTTAAAAGCCTTTGTTAATCTTGCTGCTTCTTAACAGCACTATCTTAACTACAGTTTAATTTTTCTTAAAGAGAAAGATGAAAACATATTTCAGTGACTTTGCGACGCCTCTCATTTACATCATAACACTTTAAAATATTACAAATATAGGCGTATGAGAGTGTTCTATTAACATGACAATGACTCAGAAGGTTGCACAAAATGGTTTCTTTTTTTACCAAAAAAAACCCCTATCTGAAGCAAACTTTGTTATGCAGTTGTTACCAAAGCTCATCAGAAACTTTACCATTTTTGCAATTTACAGATGGATTAGCTAAGAGTAATCTTTAAGTGTGTGTGTGTGTGTGTGTGTGTTGGAAACAGATTGTGTGTTTTCCCTCTTTTAGGCAGGTGAAGATACACTGCCTGCAGAACTCATTTTACCAGCATGAAACCAGTCTCATAAATGTTTATTGAAATGAGCTCATTACATTTAATTTTTACCAGCTCTCGACAGATCCATTGACTTTCAAAGTCTGAAAATGCACCATACTGTTTACTCAAACAAATTTCTATAGGACTGTTGGTAAATATACAGCCTGTCTCTAGACTGGCAGGCTATTCATTCTACTTAGCCAGCAGTTTCATGTATGTATAATTGTTGTTACTAGTCCCTTCTTAGGCAGAATGCTGGTTAATAGTCCAAAATCCTTGGCTGATGCTTCATCAGTGGAGACTAATGGAAGATCTCCTGAAAGCCTGGAAGGTCATTCAGAGTTTTGAATACAATGCCCTTCAGAAGGTGAAGAAGACTACATGAACTGAAGCGACAGGGCAGGAGTGTATCCAACAATGACAATCCTCCACCACATTTGCTTCAGTGTTTTAATGATTAAGTAGTATACAAATTCTGTGGGAATTTTTTTTAAGAATCTGGAAGAAGTAGGTCAAATGGCAGACTAGCTTAAGAGGGGGAATTCTATGGCGCTCCACACACACACACACAGAGAGAGAGAGAGAGAGAGAGAGAGAGAGAGAGAGAGAGAGAGAGAGTGTCTCTGGAAGGTAAGAACATTCCTTGTTCAGAGTCAAACCATTTGTTCTTCTAGCTCAGTATTGTCTATGCCGGGGTTGTCAACCTGGTCCCTGCCACCCACTAGTGGGAGTTTCAGGATTTTAGGTGGGCGGTAGGGGGTTCTATGGCACAAGCTGAATCCTCCTTCCACTGAGCACTGGTGGTCGGTAAGGAAATTTTACTATCAAGAAAGATGCATTAGTGGGCGGTAGGTATAGAAAGCTTGACTACCCCTGGTCTATGTTGACTTCAGAATCAGGATCTTTCCCAACCATACTTGGAGATGCCAGGGATTGAATTTAGGACCTTCTGCATGCTAAGAAAAAACACTGAGCAAAAACACCCACCCAGGATGTCCGACTGTAACTGGATTGCAGATCATCATAAACAGACAGGTCAAAGGTGATATTTTTGACCTGAGTTCCGGGGAACTCCAGGGGTTCCTTAGAAGCTCATGTTGGGATTCCCTCAGTGAGAAGATCAGTTGCCCTGGAAGTCAACTTGCTCACCCACTTCACTCTTCCTTCACAATGCCCATCTACAGGGAAGCATATTGGTTCTGTTCTGAGGCTGGTACCAAGGGTCGGCAACACTGGTACCTGCCGAGAGGCTTCATTTGATGCCTGGGGCACCTGCCTCACAGCGCTTCATGATAGGGCTGGTCCTGTCTATCAATATGCAGCATCAGCGTGGCAGTTGGAACTTCTGAAGACTGGGAAGAAACTTGCAAACACCTCTCTGCTATGTCTCTTGTGTCCACTGTTAACAGCCAGAAGTTGTAAGGGGCAGCTGTGGCAGCAGCCTAGTGAAGGGAAGCTCATAGACTTACTGTTGTTGCTGTTTTACTGTACTTAAAATGTACAATGAAAGCTACCTTGGGAAATTCAATTAATTGGTGGCTTGGGATGGGGGAGGAATTCAATTTTGTGTGCATTTTAATGAGAAACCACCTAATTCACACTTCTCAAACCACTATGTGAACTGAAACACAGCTATCATTTGAAATGCACATTTATATGAATTTTGCATTTTAGTTCTGCAACCAATGTGTACAAAACTGCACACATATGGGAAAGTTGCACACAAAATTACCTATATCTGTGAAAATAACATACAGAAGAGCATTCTATTAGGGGAAATCACTTGCAAAAATACACCCCTATATATTAGTCAAAACTATACACAAAATGTGTTCATTGGGAGAAATTCATACTCAAATGCTTATGGGTTTTTGTAAGGAAATTGGCAGAGTCATCCATCACTATAAGTAGTGCATAAATCTTTCAAATAAATAAATTTCACATGCACAGATATTGCCCCTCCCCCAAAATGAGCATCCAGCTCCAGGTTGTGGGCAGTGGTGAGATATTAAGTCCACATTCTTCCAGCACACTGGAAGTATGCAGTGATCCAAACAATCCTATCATCTAAACACTTCATCCCTAGACTGCATGCAAGTGATTCCGTTATCAGATTTGAGGAAATATACCTTTAGGTGGTGGAGTTCATTAAATGTGTAACTCTGTCAAAACTACACTGTATAAGGATTTCCCCCCCCCCCACCTTACCCTCACCTTAGCAATGAGCTGGTGTGAAAAGTGATTTTATAATAGTAACTCGCTGACAACATTTGAAGTGAAAATTGCTGAGGCTCTTACTTCTTTACACATTTCCGAGCCTGATCTTCGTTTCCTCTGAATTCCAGACCCTTGTGTGAATCATGCCTACAGGGTACATATGTTAAAAATTAACAAGAAAATACATCCCAGCAACCTGGTGTAAGACACTCTGAAGCTCTGGCTTTGAAGTGTGCCTATGACTATAGTTATACGATTGCAATTCTGAAACATAAAAAATGTGACATTAATTGGGGGAAAACAAATCAGCTTGGCTAGAGGAAGCAGGCAAGTGATTTCATTTTTTTCTTAAACTGAATCATAAACATATTTACCAAAAAGGAAAAAGAAGAAAGAAAGAAAGAAAGAAAGAAAGGGGGGAAATACAATGTGTATTTTATTTTATATATATATATATATATATATATATATATATATATATATATATACACACACACACACACATACTCACACACACATACACACACAATATTGACAACACAAAATTCAGCCAGTGTTAAATATGTATAAAGGCCCCTCCAAAGTGGTGGGTGTGTGGGTGTGTGTTTAACAGGTGTATTATACTCATTTTACAAGCTTATTATACTCATTGACAGAATCACAGGCCACATCCACACCATACTTGTAAAACACTATGATACCACTTTAAACACTCACAGCTCCTCTCCAAAGAATTATGGGAGCTGTAGTTTGTTAAGGGTGCTGGCAGTTGTTATGAAGCCCCCATCCCCCTCAGAGAGCTACAATTCCCAGAATTCCCTGGGTAGGATTGATGGTTAAACCTCCCATTAGTTGCCATAGTCTGCAGGCTCATTGGCTCTTAGCCTGGCAAGAGGAGAGAGCAGAAGCTGGTGATAATGGCAGTGAAGACATAGGCCCATTAAGAGAGGGGAATCCTTGGAGATATTTTGGTCAATGACCCTCTAGAACTTAGGCAATGTTCCTGATTGTGTACACAGTGGGGCTGGGTGGTATACAGATAGGCTCTTTTTGGTTACATCTGCACCATACATTTTAAGCACCATTCTACCACTCTGAGGGCCATGGCTTCCCCCAGAGGATCCTGGGAAGTGGCTTTTGTTAAGGGCGACGAGAATTGTTAGGAGACCCACTATTCCCCTCCCAGAGCTACAGTTCCCACAGTGGTTCAACAATCAAGTCCTCACCCCCAGGAGATCTGGGAATTGTAGCTCTGGTTGAGGAAAAGTAGCCCCCTAACAGCTCTCCGCACTGTTAACAAACTACAACTCTCTTTGCGGAAAGCCATCACTGTTTAAACTGGTATCATAGTGCTTTAAACTGTATGGCACAGATGAAGCCTCAGAGGATTTCACTGAGTGAGCAGAGGCAGGAAAACAGAAAAGAGTAGACATCATCCCACATCCAATTCTGTGAACATTTCCAGGGCATTCTCTATGATATTCCTTTCTGAATCTGTCCCCTTCATTGTATAGCTTTCGACATATGCTGAAGACGCACTTCTTTACCCCATCCCTTTTTTTCAGCTGAGAGAGAGCTATTTTAGTACCTTCCCTATCCTTCTGATTGTAAATGGTCTTAACTGAATACTGTATTTTTTTAATTGTCATATTCTACCCCATGGAATTTATGGTGAAGGGTTGGTTGGATATCCAAATCTAAATAACAGCAGCAACAACAAATAACAAGCAAATATCTCAACAATGTAGGCAAAGGGATTAATTAATTGGTTTAAGTTAATGATTACACGACCTTTGTCTGTTCCTCATACAAATATGATCTTAAAGAAAAAGTGAAGATCATTGAGATCATGAGGCTGCACTGAGGAGAGTACACCGGTAAGTAGATAAATAAAGACCCTTCTTCAAAATACTGCAGTATCTCTACAAAATAGTTTTCACTTTCACTTAACCGTTTCGCATCCACAGTAGCCTCAATCCTTTTCTATATCTTTTCACTTTAAAAAAAAGCTCAAAACCCAGAAACCCAGAAATATTATTCAACATTTTTATGCACAGCTGATCCTTAACCATGCCGATAAGGATTTCCATCAGGACAAAATCCTTCCCCATCAGGTCGAATTACTACACCGTCAGCTCTCTGGCGGCACTCATAAAGAAAAGTCCGACTCTGCGAAGGAGGTGGGTGGAACCAAAGAAATCAGCACCAGGCATTTGAGCTCCTGTCCACCTTCAAAACAAGCTAGAGAAATAAATGTGTGGCTTCCCTCCTCTTTCCCCCACTGGCTACCCCCCACTCAAATGAAAAGGTCGTTTCATTATTTGCCCTCTCAAAGCCAGAAACTAATCCGAGGCATTAGATGAAAATTATCTATCAAACTTTATGTAAAGATCTGAAAATGGCCATCTGTAACGGGAGGCAATATAGCCTTAACTATGTACAGTAAAATTAATTTTATACATGGATTGTGTTGCCAGACTGTGCTATAATATAGTGTTTATGTAAGAAATAACAGCACTTCCCGTGAGGGGCTATAAAGAGCTACAGTGCACCCTTGTAGGGCTCTGCCTTTGGCCCTTTGAGACACAGCACACCTCAGGCACATGTATCCATCTTTATAGGCACATACCCTGTCACATTTTATATTTTTTATTTTTTTAAAAAACCTTATGTAAACACCATGATACCTTATACCATCTGCTGGTAGCCCTGCCGCTATTAAGGAACAACCCTGGTCACGTTTCTATTATAAAACCAGTTTTAGAGGGTGTTTAACATAACTGTTTTTATTTACATTAGGCCGAAAGTCGCCAAATCATACATTTTCAGCCATTTAATTATATTTGCCATTAAACACACACACTCAGCTGAATAGGCATTCAATGACGAGCAAAAAGAAAAAGAAAGTTAAATGAAAGGTAATTAATGACAAACAAAGTTGTAACTTTCATTTATTCACATTCATCTCTTCTCAACATTACATGGGCTGCGGACCGTTTCTCTTGCCTATTACATAATATATAGTTATATATCCTTGATAGGGACTGTACAAAATTTCTCAGGTATTTTCCAGCAAAATTGTCTGAGAGTGTGTGTTTTTTAAAAAAAGACCCCCTTCTGAAAAAGATGGTCACTGTGTTGAATATTCATTCCATTCGCTATTGTTGCTTTCATAGTTGCTCTACCCCCACCCAAATGCCACAAAAAGGTGTGGGGATGTTGGTGAACTATAACTCTCTTCATCCCTGATGATTGGTCATGCTCTCTAGGGCTGATGGAAGTTGTAGTTCAGCAACATCTAGAGGGCCAAAAGTTCTCCACACCTGTCCTGTAACAATGGTATGTATGGGGCTCCTTGTGGGACACAGCATGGTGGCTGGGCCTCCAATCTCTGTGGTTGTTGCTGCTGCCCATTCTGGCTACATACAAAAACACACATACCTGCAAAATGGAAGGAAACCAAGTCGTCACCACTGCTGGTGGCAAGTATCTCTGCAAATCTTTTAGGGAGGTTTGCACTCCCAGAGCATATGTGGCAAAATGACCTTCCGTATCATCATCCTCACCCTCATTTTTACACTAGGAAATAAAATTGGTAATCTGGGATGACTCATATTGCCCAGCCTACAACTTCTTCCTTCCATGATTCCTCTCTCTCTTTTAAAGAAGAGCCACATTGGCCACTGGCTGGCTCTTTTTACAAAGAATGCCACATATCAATTGTGTTTCATGTTGCAAAGAAGCTTGCTAGGTGTCCCCTGCCTCCTCCAGATTCCTGTCTTGCACTGCCTTGAGAATAGGAAGTGTTCAGCAACAAAGCTGCCTCTCCAGCTACAAAAGGCCTGGGAAAGACCCAACACTCTTTCCCCAAAAGCCATCACGTCATGGGAGGGAAAGTGCAAAAGTTGCTTAAGGTACCCTGAATACCAGAAGTCCTGCAGCTGGAAGCAGATGCTAGATTGCTTTCACTGAAGAACCCCGAAGGAGAATTAGAACCATGGACAGCACCGATTCCTGATCACTCTAAAGGAGGGGTGGGGAACCTGTGGCCCTCCTGATATTGTTGAAGTCCAAATTCTATCAGCTCCAGCCAACATGGCTATTGTTCAGGAATGATGAAAGTTGTAGTTCAGAAGTATCTGGAATGAAGACCCAGCCACCCCTCTAGACCTATCCCTCTCCTCTGTCATGTTTCCTGCTGGCACCAGCTTTACTGAACTAACAACCTCCTTTCTTTCTTTATAATAAACATATTCACTTTTATTTTAATAATGCAAGTGTCTTTATGTGAGGACCCCTGAGTCATGAAATAAGATTGGCACAGCATTATAGAACTCATCGAAGCTGACTGTCACTTGATTAATTTTCCAGCATCCCCTGGTCCCTGCCACAAAAGCTCAAGAGAATGAGCATAAAGCATGCTTAATAATTGCATAATTATGACATCTGTTACTCTCTCCAGCAAACTCTTAGTGGGAAATTAACTGAAGAAATAGCAGGTTCAAAGATGTGTTAACACTCTGATCGCATATTTAATTGAAATATGAAGGGGGGAGTGTAATGGAGATTAAATTAAGCTCTCAGATAATCATCTGACATGCAGATAATTGAGCCGCTCTCCTTGGCGCTGATGAGCCCACCTAAGGCAAAGGGACTGGATGGTGCGAGGGAACTTTTTGCTTTGCAAGCAAAGGGAAGCCATCTCCCTTTCATCTGTCATTCACCACATGTATTCACCAAATCAATAATGGGAACAATAGTTGGGGAAACAGAAGATGATGTGAAATTTGAGATGACAAGGTTAGGGGCTTCTGAAATAACATATAGCATACTTCAGACTGGTAATTTGAGACTGGTTTGGTTTCTGTCCATTGAGAGGAAGAGAGGTAGGAGTATTTATTTATTTATTTATTTATTTAATTTGGGCCCCACTCTTCAGCCAAAAAGGCTCCCAGGGCAGGGGACATCCAATCAAAACAAGACAGGCTTACAGTCTAAAAAAACTCCCATGACATACAGGGGGAAGGGGACAGGGAGGGAAGAGGAAATCAAAACTCAGGCACCAGTTTCTGAACAGTTGTTCCTCTAATGCACAGCTGGCACAATTCAGGGGCAAGGAGCTGGCCTGTAGCACCAGAGCTGTTGGAGTGAGCTCTGCTTATCAGCTCTCCCACTGCGGCAGGGTCCCATCAAGTTGCCAACAGAGAGCAGTCTGTAGCCATTCACAGGATCAGAGAGTGAAGAAGTGTCACCTGGAAACATAGGAACCAACTCCTAGTTGGGTCCAGCCCCCCAAAGTTGATGGGCATTGCCATTCAAATGGTGTACAAGCACCGCATCTTGTGATCAATTATGGAGGGCATGGCTTACCTCCCCCCCCCAAAATTTTTTTATTCAAGTTGGCACCCCTAACTGGAAGTCTTCATAGGGTCACAGAGTATCACCTAACCAGATCTGTCCTATTGAGGTTAGGTGGCTTTCTTAGTGAGCTGGCTGGTCTCCTGCATTGGTCAGTATTGAATTCTAATCTGACATTCCCTAGGATGCATATTCAGGCCCAACTGACCTGAGACTAGGATCATGAAGTTACTAGCTTGTAAGAACAGACTAGGAAATGGAGGCCATTACCACCCACCGCACCACTGATGGTGAGAATTGAATCATTCCCAGTGCCAGCACCCAGTACCCTCAGGCAGCTGATATTGCCCCAACCAGTGCTGACATCCACCCCACCTCCCCAGTGCCAATTGGCTGGGCCAGTGATCTGCCATTACAAATTTCTCACCATGCCCCTGATGTAGTACCATTTAAATTAAATATAACCACGTCATTTTCATCTCAAAACTTAAATCTATCCCCAGGGACTCGTACGAGAACATTATATGGAGACAAAATTGAACATTGAATAAGTCCCAACACATGTTAATTGAATTCTTCCTCTTCTATGATGATTATTAATAGTATTATTATTTGCATTTGTAAAACATTCAATCCAGATGCCCAGCTGTGAAATGTGCATGTAATACATAGAGATATATCGTCATAGGAGGAACTACAATAAGAAAAGAGAAATCTGATATTTTGAAAAAGGCAGCCAAGTTTATTTCAAAAGGTTATTTGCACTGATAACTTCTGCATACTGCTTCTCATTGATTAGAGATTAAACATCATTCTTTCTGCTCCTCAAATTTGGATTTTTTAAAATTAGGATGTTGTTATTATGCAGATATGCCAAATGTTAAATTGATTTTTTCAGACCTTTTGAAATAATAGTGCTGCTTCGGCAAAATGAAAATCATAATAGATTATTGACTTGCACATGGGCTTTGGTCCAAGGGCACATCCCTGATGTCAACATTTTCAATATCTTTAGTTTTATGCAAAGCGACGCTCATAATTAGGCTTATATTAAAAGTTTGTGCCTATTGACTCACTTTTATTAATGACAATAACATCGCATTGATCGTCCTTGAGTAATAACTGCAAGCAACAGTGACTATTGCTGACATATTTAAACTCAAAATAACTCTGTTATGTTGTGCATGAATATATTCGGATTGTTACGATTCATCTCAAGTAAATTAGCAACTGAACCAAACAGAGTCCTACAAATCACCACTGCTTCTCGCTGTGAATTTCTCAGAATAGAAGAAGACGATTGTAGAGAAAGGCTTTGGGATTTTATATTTCAAAGGTTTCGGAAGGCCTCTTGTCTACTCTCAACCTGTGTCGGAATAAGTTGCCAACTGACTGCCTTGCCCATTGGGATACAGCTTCAGAGTGGAGCAAGGATTAAAATTACAGTGGTACCTCGGGTTAAAAACTTAATTCGTTCTGGAGGTCCGTTCTTAACCTGAAACTGTTCTTAACCTGAGGTACCACTTTAGTTAATGGGGCCTCCCGCTGCTGCCGCACGATTTCTGTTCTCATCCTGAAGCAAAGTTCTTAACCCAAGTTACTATTTCTAGGTTAGCGGAGTCTGTAACCTGAAGTGTCTGTAACCTGAGGTACCACTGTACAAGAAAGGAGATTCCAAATAAACATTAAAAATAACTTTCTGGTGGTACGAGTTGTTTCACAGTGGAAGGTGGTGGAGTCTTATTCAATTGAGAATTCTAAACAGAGGCTGAATGGCCTTCTGTCAGAGTTCTTTAGCTGTGATTCCTGCATTGCAGATGGGTTGGTCTAGATGACCATTTGGGCCCTCTCCAACTTTACAGTTCTATGATTTTATAAGGATACTAGACTAGATGGGCCTTTAGCCTGATCCAACAGGGCGGTCCGTATGTTTGGTGTTTGGGATGGGGCTGCCTCAGTCTTTTGTAGCTATTTCAAAGTTAAGGCAACAATGAGTTTCATCTTGAGCAGTTTTTGACAACAGTTAGCTTAATTTTGTGTCAAACTGTTACTTGCTTAGGAACTCTTGGCTGTCCATTACCCCACAATTGCATCCCAAAGGAGTGGGGGGAGAGTCTGCCCTTGACATTAGAGTGTTTTAATGCTTGCCTGTGGCACACTCCTCTGTTTCCTTTTGTTAATGCCCCTGTACACTTAGTTTCCTATGCTTACATGAAGTCACTGTGTTTCCTGACTCCAGTCTGGCAAACTCCTTTTATGTTTATTCCAGACCGGGACTTGTACCAACCTCCATCACTTGGAGCAACTGTTTGGAAGTCTTAGTTTACAGGACTCATTATAATCAAAATAAGACTAAGGGAAAGTCATAAAATGGCTCAGAGTCTCCACATTTGGAGGGCAAATATGGGTCCAGAGGGAGCTTTGCTAAAGTAATTTCATACATTTGCTATGGCAAAGGGAAGAAAAAAACCTCATGTTTGTTTGGCTACAGAAAGGCCTGGACACAGCTAGGCACTAAAATATAAGCCTCACTCTAAGCAGGCCAGCTTTCTCATAGAATTCAAGGATGTCTTACACTTTTATTATTATTTTAAAAATACAACTGACTTAATTATTATAAGGAAATATAAAAAGTATTCTTCAAACAGTGCAACCACCCATCAGAATATTTTTTAATGCAAAAGACAGAAGCCATCTCAGAGTACAGCACCCAGAAAAGCCTGTTGAAAAACATAATTCTTGCCCTTATTGCAACTCTATGGTTATTGGTGCCCAAAAGGTCCACTGACTTTGATACTGATGAAACTGGACTGGCCACTGACTTTTCCTGTCCCTCTTCCTGACTGAAAAGTAGGCCAGTTGAGTTTCCTTTAGAAGTGAATTTCAGATTCTTGGAGCCACAACAGAAAAGGCCCTGTTCATCATGCCCACCCTAGTGTACTTGGTTGGTTGGTTGGTTGGTTTGTTAGTGGAGGTACCCAGAATAGTCTTCAGACACTGAGATCAGTGTTTGGGTATCACATCTTAGAATGAAGGGTAACTCAATTCATTTCTATTCTTTATCAACATTTATATACTGCTTAACTTGCAGGTTAATGGGGCATCAGGGCAAATCGACAACATATATATTTGCAACCCTCTCAGCCTTTTAAAAACCTCTTTATATTAACTTAATTTATGCATAACAAGGGGAAAAATTCTTTTCAAAACCATTTTTAGTGTTTTGAAATCACAATCAGCATTTCATAAAAGCGTTTGGGGGATTTGAGAGCTCTTTCAAATTAATTTGTGGTAATGTTTTTAATTTGTATGAAAAATCATTTCTCAGCCTTTCTCTTCTACCTTCCCCCTCCCCCTCAATTTTTTTTCATTAACTTTCAGGCATTCACTTACAATTACTGCCATTCGGTGAATACAATGGCAGAAATTAATAATTCATAGCCTTTTGTCAGGGAACATGAAAAATGGGAAATTTGTTCCATCAAACACGCCTTTTTAAAAATGTACCATATTTCTCTGGGAGAGCACAATGAAAACTGAAAAGGGTTGGAGACTGTATTGTCAAGGCTGGCTCCAGGTATGAGGACAAAATGTCTTCTGATGGGTTATCTACCATTGGCTGGCAGCACTCCAGTGGTACCTGAGAGCTGCCATTTTAATTTTCCACAATGGGAATACGAGAAACTAGGCAAAGGCCTGGCCAGGGCGGTCGTCCTCTTATATACCTGCTGGGATTGACAAGGCATCTGACCCTCACCTGAATCTCATGATTTGGTGATTTGGTCTGCAGCCACAGTGTGGAAATAAAGGATGAGATTGCCCACCAGATACCGGGCACTCAACTATTCAAATTAGGGCCCAGAGTTTTTGTTACAATCCCCTTCTCAATTAAGTAATCAATTCTAATCTGGAATTTAACTTCTCAAAACTTTCTTATTTGTTAATTCGAGTAAGTAAACTACTGCTCTCACTTCATTACAAACAGTATTTCTACCTGCAACACATTTGAGCAAACCTGTTCCTCTTCCTTTCACATATATTTTGTTGCCATTTGCAACTGTAGCTGCCTCTGATTAGTTATCATTTAACTCTTTGGGGAAATAATTAGCATCACACATCATGTACATGGAAGTTGCCAAACCAATTAACCAACTAGAAGGATTACTGTTGATAGCACCAGTTTTCCTATAGCTTGATATTGCTGGATAGTTTTGGTGAACTGCAAAAGCATTTTTAGTTTGCTTTCTGTTGCCACCCTGGAACTTTTCTTTATTAGTGCCATGTTGTTTTGCACAATTCCTTGCAAATGAAGGAAAACAACTTTTCTGCTTGTATATGTTGATAATATAGTTTTGGTTACTGAGAACAAACAAGATTGTACAAAAACAAGATTGGGTGTAGGCCTGGCCAGGACATAGGCATCCTGACTGTGACAAGGGTGACCTGTGTGTGTGTGTGTTTGCTTGCTTGATTAACAGCTATTGGGAGCTTTAAGGTCCCTGCTCTCCCTTCTTATGGTCTTTATATTGGACTTGGAGACTCCAATAGAGAGCATTCCATGTCAAGAAGAAGGGCAAGTGGACCCTCAAATGACAGGGCAAGAGCTACACGGAGCAGGGCCTTTTCACTGGTGGTGTCCATTGCATGCCTCGCTCTTCTCAGACCTGTTCTCTTTTGGCCTGTATTTTGGAGCTTTACAATTTAGGAAGACTTTGGAAGAACTGGTTGACAAGTCTTATCAGTTGCTGACGTATGAGCGGATTTTATTTGCTGCTATTCTGGGCTTCTGGTGCACCAGGGTTTACACCTGCATAATAGAGTTGGCCAGGATGCCAGAAGGGATACAATTTACGAGCTTTCTCCATTATCTGCACAGCAGAGGGTGTTCAGTCAACAGTGCAAAGGCTGAGCTGAAGCATTCCCTGCTGGTTACCTGCTTTCAGCAATAGGGGTCGCTGTTTGGTAGTATCCAATTGGTTAGCTGTCAGTTTCTAGAGCTCCCTATTGGTGGCTCTTAGGTAATTCACAAAATACAGAGTCCATTCTTAAAACACAGTGTTCATTCATAAAGCAGTAACATAAATCTCCATTGCTACATATTGCGTGTATATTTCAGAGATTGAATGTACAGGTTTATGGCCGTGCTGTAGTGTAGTGTTTATGTGACTGTGAATAAAAGGTGGCTGGGCTCATTGTCTTGGGTTTTTTGGGGGGCGAAGAGGTGACAAAACAGATTTCCAATAAGTGCCCCCCTTTATTTCCATAAAAAGTCCTTGAGTCTGTACTCTGAATAGTGACACCAGGGACCTAGAAGGTGCAGGGTTTGTCAGTCCAAACCCTACACAGTCTCATGAGGGCTGACCTTAAGGCAATTGGAGCAATTTGGCCAAATTGGGCCCCACATGCTGCTCCTAAGGGGGCCCCCACACCAGGGCAATCTAGATGGATTTTATTTATATCTATAAGATTTTGCAGACTTTGGCTGCGAACTGACGCCCTACCCGCCCCCCAAAAAAATCAAGTTGCGCCCCACTGCTTCAAATTGGGCCCCACTGGCCAGCCCTGAGTCTCATAGTTGCTGGCCCTGAGTTACCCTGCCCTTGTCTGAAGTCTTGGGTTTGCAGTTTTGGGAGAGGGGAGACTGCGGCACTGGGGAGAGGGCAGGCTGGGGAGGCCCCCTAGATTTAGATGCCCGAGTTGCCCTGGCCTCGCATGAAGTCTTGGGTTTGCAATTTTGGGAAAGCGGAGACTGCCTGCTAGGGAGCAGGCAGGCTGGTGAGGCCCCCTAGATTTAGAGGCCCTAGGCTTCAGCCTACTTAGCCTATGCATAAATCCAGCACTGAGCTTTCCTTGTAAGTAAACTAATTAATTCTGTGTTTTGTTTTTCAAGAAAATAAAGAAAAGGAAAAAAGCATATTTAAATGTCAGTTTCTCTTTCTGATTGGCTTTTTAAAAATGTGCTTAATTGGACTCCAGAGGTGGTTGAGCTATTTGGTGTTACTTGCACACACCTAGGCAATTTGATGCTCTCAGTAGCTTGGTTGCCCTGAGTTTAAAGAAAGCGTTGTAAAAAGGCCTGTCCTTCAGAAGCAGAAAACATAAGCCTGAATTTCCTATGGAAGCTCTACCTCAGAGTAAGTAGCAAAATGTGCATTGCCACCTGTTCTACCTCTCAGGAGGTCTCCTGTGCTGTCATATCTTCAACCAGAGCTCTGGTAGGGGTGGGTGAACCTGTCAGTTAAGGGGGGTTTTCAATCCTGCACATTTCCACATTGGTTTGTGGAATTCCTCAACAGTTTTGCCCAATATACACATCCCTCCCATATAATGCATTTGAATATGCTATTTTAGCTACTAATATGCATTGATATGCACACTTTATCCTGGTATGTGCATTTTTGCACACATTATTTGGCTGGAAAACTGTTCTGCAAAAATAGAAGAGCAAATGTCATAGGATATCTGTATTTCCGTTAACATATTCTTTTGAAAAGTGTGAATTGGATAGATTTGCCTTTAAAAATGAAATGAATCAAGTTTCTCCTCCATCTGTGTTCTGTGATTACTGGCACCCATGCAGCTTTGATGGCTTTCTGTTTTGGTGTGTCCCATAATAAACACATTTTGTATCATTCATGCTCCTGTCTAACCTTGTCATTCTTTCTTGCAAAATGCACTCATTTCCTGTATATTTATTTAGGGATCTTTGAGTACAGAAATCACAGGTAAGTAATAATGCCGATACAAAAAATTTAGATACATACTATAGTTAGAACATGTCACGAAAGAAAATTAAGAAGCCCCCAATGTTTGTGATTGTCTTTTCAGCAGAAAATCAGTGCTTAACCCAGAGCCAGATAAAAGACTGTGACATATTTGGTTTCTGTTTATTTGCGAAAACATAATCCCTGAACGGATGCCAGAGTGCAAAGAAACCTATTTTTAAGGTTGAACAACTGGGTGGTGAGGGGTTAATGGGCCAACTCATAAGCACATGGCCATGTCACGTGGTGATCTGGGTCAAGTTGGTGACCCATTATTACAAACAGCATTATAAAAGACTGTAGGACCAGGATTTGGGTTGCTGTTTACACATCACCCTGGGGGTAAATTCAATGAAACTCAATATAATTTACCTTTTATGTAGAAGTGCACAGTCTGAGGCAGCATTGGCTTGCTAAGCAAACAAGCCAGATACAACGGCTTACATGTTTTAATTTACGTTGAAGCAGTATGCACATTCTTTCAAATAAATTAAATAAATCAACAAATGGGCCACAACACAGCCAAGCTAAAGCATTTTTAAGTCCAACTAGTTTCAGCCGGAGACATTTTAGCATGGGATGAGGGAGAAACTCAATTCAGTTTGCCTTTAAAGTCAGATTTGTCAAATCTGCACTTTCTGGAACAATATGAGCACTGAAGCACAACCATGCTTAGAAGTTTGCACATTCCCAACAATCACTATGCAGCATTCCAACCAAGCAGTGTTTACAAAAATGCATATATCAAAGCGTGCATAAAGATTCATATATTAGTGAAATTAACACACAAAAATACATTGTATAAGGAGAAATTGCATGCAGAAAATGTGCACATTACTCAAAAGTACACACAAACATGTGTGAAGTTTTTTGACAAGGATTTCTTAAAAGAAAATGAGAGAATTGCTGCAGAAATGTCGAGAAACAAATATAAGATTGGAAAAATGAGAAACTGAGGCTGACGGTTTCAAAGCTGTCAGTTCCTTCCATCCCAACTCTCCAGTTGAAATCAACAGGACTTAAAAGCACCCTTAACTTTAGTGGGATCATGCCCACAAATTTGAGATAATTGCTCATTGAGTGTCTGAGGAATCCATTGCTGTCATTTATAAAAACAACCACACCCCCAAACAAACAAAAAGAAAATCCCGAGCTCAATTGTTTAAGGGAAATAATTGTTCAGGAAGTTGGGTTTTACTAAAACTAAATTTAAGTACTCAGAAACAGGAAACCATTTAGCATGGATGTTAGATCTTTCTAATGACTGACTAACTAGAAACAGGCTGTCCTAATGCTCAGCCCCAAGCCATTACAAACATCTTTCTTTCCAGACTTCATTAGAATATTTACTGCCATGTGTATGGAAGACTTTTGACACCGTGACCATAAAATTTGCAGGGAACCCCTTTTTTCTGCCATTGGTAGGGAGCCGGAAAGCTCAGAACTGCAACCTTCCCTGGCTCCATTCATTAGAGGCCTTGGTGGTCAAAGACCCCGTCAACTTTGAGTCATATGGTGGTCCAATCAATCTCCTTAACATGCTGAAGAATAACATTTCCAAGAGTTTCTGCTGAAATTAATCTGTGGTGTGATGTCATCTTCTCATTGATAAAAGTGTGGAGCTGGAAATATTTGAGAATTTTCAGAGGAAGCTGCAAGAGCCCTTCAGGATTCCCCCAAAGGCATTTCATACACCTGTAGTTTTCTTTCTATGCTTGTAGGAGGATGCTGTAGTCATGTCTAGCTTCATCCATTAAGTGTGCACAAGTCTTTGGGTGCTGTTATCCTAGAGCACTCCAGAGAAACATGGAGAATTGGTGAAATGTGGCTCTGTGCCACCACCCGCTTGACAGTGGCATCACTCCCACTTACCAGGATGATGTGGAAGCAAGCGTTTACTTACTGGATTTCCCCTGGAAAAGGCAGATCGCGATTAAATTAGATGAAATGCAGACAGGTATTTTGATGGCAATGATGTGTGGATGCTGCCCCAAATCTAAATGCATGAGGAGCATCCATTCTATAATAAAAACTCATCTGAAAGCACATGGCGTCCCCAAATCGTGTTCATCCAGAAAAACAATTCATTGTATTGCCATAAGTTTAGTCATGATTTTCAGTTCCTAATGTGAACATGCAATGTTTTGAAGCACTGTTTCATTAGACCTGTAAGGGTTGGATAGCATTGGCAATGGGATGGGCGTTCTGTTGGGCAATTCAGCCAGTTGGGTATAAAATGTACTGCTATGGTTCAAATCTGCCTTAGGAACTTGCTTAGGTGAATTGCCTGTGCTTTTGAATGGAAAACAAGACGCATGATTAAACTAGATAGTAATATGGAAACCATGCACTGCAATATAAACATAAGAAGAACCTGCTGGATTAGGCCAATGGCCCATCTAGTCATGTTCCCACAGTGGCCAATCAGATACCAACAGCACTCTCCCCTCCTGTGGTTTCCAGCAATGGATATTCAGAAGCAGACTGTCTGTGGAGGCAGAGCATTGCCGCCATGACTCGTAGTCATCCACAGCCCTCTCCTCCATGAATTTGTCCAATCCTCCTTTGAAGCCATCTACGTTGGTGGCCATCACTGCCTTCTGTGGGAGCAAGTTCCATCCTTTAACTACACACTACAGGAAGAAATACTTTGTTTGATATGTCATGAATCTTTCAACATTTGGCTCCATTGGATAGCCAAAAGGTTTGGCATTATGAGAGTTGGGTTGGTTTCTCTATCCACTTCCTCCCTACTTGTCTTTGCCACTCAAATCAAATTAGGCCAAGGAAGGGAACCAGGGAAGCCCAGGTTCAAATCAACACTTGGCCATGAAGCTCACTAAGGGACCTAAGGCCAGTCAGGATATTTCATCCCAAACTACCTCATGGGGTTACTGTGAGGATAAAATGGTGGGGAAGAAGTAGAAGAAAAAAGAACCATGAATTCTGCCCTAAACTCCTTAGCAGAAAGGTAGAAATGAATAAATAGGTGTGCTTATATATACTAGTATAAGATAAAATAATACATATAATGAATATGGTGTAATATAAATACCCTTTTAAAATCACAATGTAATGAGAGGAGGCCTAGCATGTTTTTTTTTTTAAAAAAAAACCATAAGCATTTTTAACGAGCTGAATATCTTGTTAATGAGAAAAATCCGGCATACTTCCAGAACCTTGAAACACCCACAAGGTAGGAGCAGATTAGACCTGATTTCTTTTATGCTCAATATGATGAAAAAATTCTTACCCAGGCAGAAACTCAGACTTCAAACATCACAACATTTTGCTGTTTTTCAAAGTGGTGGATTCTCCTATATAGAGATAACGGCCATCTGCAAAATTTGGATACAGATCAAAGTCTGGCCAGTTTCTCTCCCACAAAATATACTTTTCCCCTTCTCAAGAAACTTAGCAAAATATACATGTGTCAAGGTTAAAGAGAAATCTGCAAGCATCAATTCAGTAAGTAATTAAGTCTACTGCATTCATACTAAGGCACCTAATGGAGAAATAGATACTTTTCAGAATATTCCTCCACTGCTGAAGACAGTTTGCCTCTGAATAACGGTTGTTTGGAATCACAAGCTGTTGCACCCAGGTCTGGCTTGAGGGCATAGGCACCAACTCTGTGGGGCCCTGGTCCCTTTGGACCCACCAATTAAATATTTAAGGGGGTCCCACCCCCATACTTTATGCAAGTTGGCACCATCCTCCCTCCCTTCTCAGACCCTCCAACTGTCCCTACTTTCCAGGGCTATCCCTGATTTAGAGAAGCCATCCAGGTTTCTTATTTAATCCCAGAATGTCCTACGTTTCCTTAGGTAGTCCCTATTTTCGTTGGAGAAATGTTGGAGAGTATAGAGTTATCCAACCCCTGAGCCATCTGAAGGCAATCCTGTACAGTGGTGCCTCGGGTTACATATGCTTCAGGTTACATACGCTTCAGGTTACAGACTCTGGTAACCCAGAAATAGTACCTCAGGTTAAGAACTTTGCTTCAGGATGAGAACAGAAATTGTGTTCCAGTGGCGCAGCAGCAGCAGCAGCAGGAGGCCCCATTAGCTAAAGTGGTACCTCAGGTTCAGAACAGTTTCAGGTTAAGAACGGACCTCCAGAACGAATTAAGTTCTTAACCCGAGGTACCACTGTGTAGGGATTTTTTTAAAAAAATGTTTAATGTTTTATTATGTTTTTATATGTTTTGGAAGCTGCCCAGAGTGGCTGGGGCAACCCAGTAAGATGTGTGGGGTATAAATTGTAAAATTATCATTATGGAATGGGACATCCCTATTTTCGTCAGAGAAGTGTTGGAGGGTATGCCTTCCTCCTTATCTTGAGCACCCACCTCGCCCCCAGCCAGGTGCTGCCCTCTTTTCCTGGCTTGCCTCCTGGCTTTTGTTGCCATTTCCACGTGCATCTGAGCTAGGGCAGCTGGAGAGAAGTAGGCAGGCTGAAAGGAGGGGCAAGCGCTTTGGGGTGGGACCATAGCTGTCAAGTGTCCCTTATTTGAAGGGACAGCCCCTTATTCCAGCGCCATGTCCTGCTGCTGTCCCTTATTGATGGATGTCCCTTAAATGTCCCTTAAATGATGTCCCTTAAATTTCAAAGGAAGCAGCTCCTCTCCCTCCCTGCCGGCCAGGGAGGAGGGAGGCTCCAACTGTGTTGCTTAGCTGTGTTGCTCACCCAATAAGAAGTCTAAGAACGACTGGGGGGTGGAGTTTGCATGCCTTGTGTGTGGCTAGTTAATGCAAGCTGAAGGGGTTTTTTTGAATGCTGGACGCCATTTTGTTGCACGTGCTGCTGCAAACTTTGCAGTGCAAAGCCAGGCCGGGGAGCCATCTTAAGTTGAGGCTGCATAGGCTTGTGGTGCATGTGATTCAGATTCTATTCAGTTGAACCTCTGCTTACAAAGTTGGTTGGACAGTGTTCTTGAAGCTACCAGCATGAGTTTGACCAGACTGCAGGAGGACAGGAAGACTGGAGTGCCTGGAACAGGTGAGGCTGCAGGTCCCTTATTTTGGATGCTGGTCCCTTATTTTCAAGGCTGCTGGTCCCTTATTTTCAAATCTGTAAATTGACAGCTATGGGTGGGACATGGGAGGTGGGCAAGCAAGCGGTGGGAGGCTTGCACCTAGTTGCACATGGCTGAGAAAGAGATGTTCTGCAGAAGTGCGGGGAGCAGGAAAGAAGGGGTTGTGGCCCCCCCATATTTTGTTCAAGTTGGTGCCTATGCTTGCAGGTTTCCCACATGCAGCTGCTTGGCCGCTTTGTGAAGAGGACTAGATAGGCCTTTGGTCTGATTCAGCAGGACTCTTCTTGCATTCTAGAACTGGTGGTTAATTCTCAGAGTTGGAGAAAGGGGATTAGTTTATTGTACAGGGCTGATGCCAGGAATCGCCACTATGAGGCGGCATCCTGTATCCTTTTGAATCTCCCACTCATTTCTTCTCAGCTCCTTCAAATTGGGCCAAGCCAATTGACTTCAAATGACAGGACAGCAGCGGTAGTGAGGCAGTTCAAGAGCTGATATTTTTTTTAGTGAGGTCCCATCTGCACTATGCATTTAAAGCAATATCCTAAGCAGTCATGGCTCCCCACAAGGAATTCTGGGAACTATAGTTTGTTAAAGGCACAAAGAGTTGTATTCACCTCAGAGAGCAACAATTTCCAGATTTCCCTGGGACTGCTGGTCAAAGCACCAGACTACAAAGCCCTAGTAATACATGCTTAAGGCATAGTAATTATTCACAGCACCATTGTACTGTACAGTCGTACCTTGGTTGTCGAACTTAATCCGTTCTGGGAGTCTGTTCGACTACTGAAATGGTTAAAAAAAAGGCATGGCTTCCAATTGGCTGCAGGAGCTTCCTGCACTCAATCAGAAGCCATGGTAGCCACGTTGGATGTTCGGCTTCCAAAAAACGTTTACAAACCAGAACACTCACTTCCAGGTTTGTGGCATTCAGGAGCCAAAACGTTTGAGTACCAAGGTGTTCGACAACCAAGGTACGACTGTATTGCAATCTATGTAATAATAATAATAATAATAATAATAATAATAATAATAATAATAGCAAGAAGAGACACACAACTGCTAAATATGCATCACAACTTCTGGTTTCTGCTAAATACTTTATTATATTCACTTTTTCATATTTAATTCCCACATCTGTTGTGTTTTTTTTAAGCACCTGCTTCAGTGCATTTCTATAAGTAAAACAAGGAAACAACTGTTGGGGGAAAATATTTTCGACTCGGAGCTTACAAGCTCTTGGTGTATGGTTTTATTTGCTTATTGTAGAAAAAAATGAAAACTCAGTATTCATTGCACTTAAGCTGACTCTGGGATTATATCACAACGGAATATTCACATCCATATCTTTTACATCCTTTTCTAAACAGCCTGGGAAAGAAATGGAAGTGCAGGTGATCGGCTGATTGGATTTCATCAATTCATTGAAAACGATTGCAAAGCATACTTTGCAGAAAACAGATTTCCGTCAAGAGAATTTTGTATGAAATATGAACATCTAATTTTATGGGACGGACAGGGTGGGGTGGGAAGACACAAATGAGCTGGCATTATTTCCTGAGCTAAACAATCTCCACTTCTTAGTCATGTTTACTTTCAGAGGTCATCTTTTTCAAATACTCAATGTTATTTGCAAATGGTTTAATTTTTTCTTTCAGGGTGTGATGAGTCTGTTAAAGATTATATTCCAACATTGTAAATTGTTTTAAACTATTTTTAATATTACACTTTAATGTTATATTTCTCATCCTAGGGTGAAGGACAGGAGGAGGAGGAGGAGGAGGAAGAAGAAGAAGAAGAAGAGGAGGAGGAGGAGGAGGAGGAGGAGGAGGAGGAAGAAGAAGAAGAAGAAGAAGAAGAAGAAGAAGAAGAAGAAGAGGAGGAGCAGGAGGTGGAATGGAATAAAATGTATATAAAATTTATACACTATAAAAAGGAGAACCCTAAAAACTATTTACAAAAAGAATAAAACAATATAATTGCTTGTAAAAACAGATATAAACAACTATTTAAAACATTTCTAAGAAAATAAAAATGAGATTGGCAATAAACTAATAAACATCAATCCTCTATGTATCTGGGTAGGCTTACCTAAACAAAAATGTATTTAGCAGGTGCTGAAATAATAATAATAATAATAATAATAATAATAATAATAATAATAATAATAATTTATTATTTCTTCCCCTCCCATCTGGCTGGGTTTTCCCAGCCACTCTGGGCGGCTTCCAATAAGATTAAAAATACATTAAAACATCAGTCAGTAAAAACTTCTTTAAACAGGGCTTCCTTCTTTTCTTCAGAAAAGAATATAATGAAGGCACCTGCCTGATGTCATCAGGCTGGGAGTTCCAAAGTGCACACTAAATGATTGGTTTCTTACAAATGCAGAACAGGTATGTGGCACTTGTAACAGTGCCAGTTACACAGTTAAAAGCAGACTGGGTTGCGTGAGGTTTTCTTCAAACAGGAAAAATGCATTCCCTTACTCCCAACAGTGCTGAATCCTGATGTCCACCCTACCAGGTGGTCTCCCATCAAGACTTTGACCAGACACAGACCTTCTTAAATGTCATCAAGGTTGCTGCATCAGATTCCTTCAAACGACTCCATGTTGCTCACTCAATGGTGGAGTCACAAGCAAATAGCGTAAGAGCCAGAATTTGATCCAGCCTAGACTTAGAGACCAGCCAACCTTTCATTAACTGGGGGAATAATTTTAATATGTGCAAATGAGACTCAATAGAACAAATGATTGTATTTTAGTCTGCATTATAAGAGACCAAAATAAAAATATGAAAAATTATGATGCTTCCTTTAGCTTGCCATAGGCATCTTTAATTGATTTGTAACTGTATAAGTGGTAGCATTTTATTAAATGCTTCACATCACACATTTTCCTCCCAATTTGTTGAAAAAGCAGGTAATTCATCAACACAAATTCTTGAACCAGTTGGCAGGCCTAGGGGAAAAACCAGAATGGACTAAACTACGAACATGTGAACTTTAAACAGTAACTCAACCTATTGGGCTGTGGTAAGCAATGTTATTTTTATTAAAGACTTTTAAGTTCTAGAGAAAGAACCAAGTGAGGTTTTATTCTCTCCTTATCTTCTTTTTCTCTACTGTTAGGTCATGAGTCAACACCTGTAATTATACCAGATCTTAAGTGTCATTTTTGATGTGATAGTTACGGTCTGTAGCACAACAGAAACCCGTACATAATGATTGTGTTCCATCTTTTTTCTTTCCTCTTTCTTTTATCTAAAAAAAAAAAAAACCCACACGAAAAACACCATTTCCAGCAGCATTTTTAATGGCATGATTTACAACTCAATGAGAGCCTTGTCGAGGCCAGAAAAATGACAAACAATAAATATATGGCACATTATGTTAACACCCCAGCACACAATACCTCGTCAGTTATGGCTTGATAGCAGTACATTTTAATTTCGTCTTTCATAAAATGAAATAAAAAAATCTTGGCATGCATGCCTTGTTGGAACACAAGCTTGGGAGTCAAGTGTCTCATCCAAGCATGGAGTTTATCACCCTCTATATTTTTTGTCCTTTTCATCTAATGTCATCTCTATAGTAACAGGTATCACCCTGGAAATCATTTCCAAAACAGCTTATTTGCTGGAATCCAGTTGGGATGGTGGTAGGTGGGCGGTGGAGGGAAGCCTGAATGGGAAAGGACCTGAATTAGTTTCAGACAGTCTCTCCAATAACCGTGGCTCAGTGGTAAAGCTTTGCATGCAGAAAGCCCCAGGTTCTATCCTGGCTATCTCCAGGTAGTGGTGGGAATAGCCCCTGCCTGAAAACCTGGAGAGCTGCTGCCAGTCAGTGTGGGAAATACTGAACTAGATGGACCAATGGTCTGATTCAGTACAGTGGACACTTAGGTTGCGAACGTGATCCATGCGGGATGCATGTTTGCAACCCGCAGCGTTCGCAACCTGCAGCGGCGTGTCTGTGCATGCATGGGTTGCGATTCGGCACTTCTGCGCATGTGCAAAGCATGATTTAGCGCTTCTGTGATGCATGACCCCTGAAACCCAGAAGTAACCCATTCCAGTACTTCCGGGTTTCGACGGGTCCCTAACCTGAAAAAATGCAACCCGAAGCGTCTGTAACCCGAGGTATGACGGTATAAGGCAACTTCCTATGTTCTGAAGTGCTGCCCTCCAGAGGCAGGCTTAGAGCAGAGATTAGGAACCTGTGGCTGTTCCATGTAGAGTTTTGGTCTCCTCATCTGAAAAAGGATATTGTAAAGTTGGGAAAGTTCCAGAAACAGACAACTAAAACGATCAAGGGGATGAAGCAACTCCCCTAGGAGGACAGGTTGCAGCATTTGGGACTCATGCTCAGGTCCTGTTTGCGAGTTTCTCAGTGGCATCTGGGTGGCAACTTTGAGAAGGAAGATGCTGGACTAGTTGGGCCATTGCCTTAATCCAGCAGGACTCTTACATTCCTACTTTATGTGGCCTTTTGAATGTTGTTGGACTACAACTCCAATCACACCTGACCATTGACTGTGCAGCTGGGGCTAATAGAAGTTGTAGTCCAACAACATACCTCAGCACAATCACTGAGATCAGCCAAAGGAGCACTGATAGTTGTCCAGAAGAAGAAGAAGAAGATGAAGAAGAGTCTGGATTTGATATCCCACTTTATTACTACCCTAAGGAGTCTCAAAGCGGCTAACAATCTCCTTTCCCTTCCTCCCCCACAACAAACACTCTGTGAAGTGAGTGAGGCTGAGAGACTTCAGAGAAGTGTGACTAGCCCAAGGTCACCCAGCAGCTGCATGTGGAGGAGTGGTTCACCAGATTACGAGTCCACCACTCTTAACCACTACACCACACTGGCTCTCCACCATGTTACAGAGGCCAGAATTCAAGGAAACATTCCAATCAGGGGGAGAAACACTCCAGCTGTGATGCACCAGTGGGGTGGGGTGGGGGTGGAGTGGCTTGGAAGGAGTATGAATGGCCAGATAGGCTGGAGGGCCACATTTATCTCCTAGGCCTGAGGTTCCCCACCCCTATTCTAGAGATTAAGATGATCTGAGACTGAGGCAACTTTGGAGAGCTACTTGGAATGATGTATGCTCAAAACAGAGCCTTGTGAGGTGGATAACTGATATATCCAGCATCAGCACCTGTAATTTGCAGGCATAACATTTTAGGATTGGCTGGACTTGGACAGCTACTAGGAGCCAGCCCTCCTGTACTTGTCTGGTCAACAGTTCAGTGCCTGGAGTTCCTTCCTCTCTCTGGTCCCAGCTCCACCTGCTTTTAGATCCTCTGTATCAGGAATGGGAAACCTGTGTCCCTCCAGGTGTTGCCGGATTCCAACTCCCATAATCATTGACCAGGCAGGCTGGGGCTGATGGGGACATCTGGAAGGCTACAAGTCCCCCATCCTTGCTCCACAGCCTCCAGCTCATGGCTCTTACGAACCCCCACAGGCCTTCCATAAGCATTATATTAAGGGTGGTCAAATGTCTTTCGAAGACCATCTTGAATTCTTGACATGATCCCCAACATCGAACAATGGGAGAACCAGATGTCGAGTAAAAATTTACTATAAATACATCTGAATGAATCTGAGCTTTTACAAGAGCCAAGCACACCTGCTCAATTTGTAACCCATAAAGCTGTAATCGATCATTTCTCTGGCCCGAAGACAGTTTTCCCATGGCTATTTTTGACTTAGGACATTAAGGCTACACAATCACTGGGATTTATTTCCATTCAAAAGAAGGAGTGGGGAAAAGAAGTAGTGTGAAGGGGTGTCGATGCTCACCGAGCCATGCTAAACTTCAGCTTGAAAGCCACATAGGTAAAACCACAGGTAGCTGTGCATCCTGCTCTGTTGGCAACGTAGACAATGCAGAAGAGGACATCCACACCATGCATGAAACAGAGTTCACACCTCTGCTGTTTGCTCCAGCTGTAATTTCAGCAGTAATACACCCCTCTTCTGTCCTGCCCACATTACCAGGACAATCAGAAGTAAACTATTATTCTCATCATGTTCACACCTATTAAGATGAAGTGTTTTATTGATGACAGGACTGCAAATCCTGCCCACAGTACCAGCTGTCATGGAATTGGTTTCAAACACCATTTGGCCATTGGGCTAAGAAAGCCAATCCTGTATTTCCATTTGACTTCTCAGGTAGTAGTAGTTTAGCACAGCAGTAAGGTAAAGGGACCCCTGACCATTAGGTCCAGTCGTGACTGACTCTGGGGTTGCGGCGCTCATCTCGCTTTATTGGTCGAGGGAGCCGGTGTACAGCTTCCGGGTCATGTGGCCATCATGACTAAGCTGCTTCTGGTGAACCAGAGCAGCACACGGAAACGCCGTTTACCTTCCCACCGGAGCGGTACCTATTTATCTACTTGCACTTTGAGGTGCTTTCGAACTGCTAGGTTGGCAGGGGCAGGGACCGAGCAACGGGAGCTCACCCCGTCGCGGGGATTTGAACCACCGACCTTCTGATCATCAAGTCCTAGGCTCTGTGGTTTAACCCACAGTGCCACCCGTATCTTCATTTACTAAGGAGCACAGCAGTACTCCTTAGTAAATGAAGAACTCCTATACACATCTTTGTATTTAATTTTGCTTAATATTGTGATAAGATAATCAAGCTGGTGGGAACCCAAAATAGGACCTTCTCAGAAGTGGCCCCCCACTTGATGTTCCTTTCCCTCACTCCTGTCACTGCTCTCTTACTCAAAAAAGACAGGTAAACAGGCACTGGTGGCAAAGAGTAGTAGTACCATTAGGGCTCAGGGGTTGGTAGTAGGGCCCTTGCTAGGGCACGGCCCTTAGCAGGTGCCCAACAATGCCCATCCCTGCTGCAGCAAGGATACTATTAGCCCAAAGGTGGAAACAAGAAGAAATACCAACTAAAGAAAAGTGGCAAGAGAAACGGATGAACTATGCTGACATGGCGAGACTAACAGGGAAAATTCGGAACCAGCAAGACCAGACTTTCCTAAAGGAATGGAAGAAGTTTTCGATATATTTGGAAAGCAATTATCATCAATTGACATCGCTTGTAGAGTTAAAAGAAGTTTTGTAAGGAGTAATTTATAAATTATTGTGAAAAGGGTTAAGAATAGATGTATTGGAAATTTGAGTTTATAGCAATAATTATAGTAACAAAATGCATAATTAGAAAGACTTTAGAAAACCATCAGTCGAGGCTGAAGGAAGTCTTAGGCTGTGATATCCAAAAATTTTGAAATGATGTTTAAAAGGATGTTATGCTGGAAAATAGGTGTAAAAACTAATTAAAAAATTATTAAAAACAAAACAAAACAAAAAATGCCCATCCCTGGTGCCAATCCTAATCGTGGATTTGGAGTTTCATCCATTTCTTACCATGATTATTTTATTTTATATTTCCACAGGGTAGGAATGATTAAATGTGATTAGGTTTAGAGTGGTTCTCAAGTACGGGGGCATTTTAAGACAATGGGAGGATTGGGGGCTTTGGGGGTGGGCATTGGGGAGTGGGTATTCAGAGCACAAGAAGGAGCGAGTGGAAAATGAGAAAGCACCTGGACATCTGCTTGTTAGATGCTTGCTGTGGAAACAATCTGTTCGGTTTTAACAAGGGTTGACATCATCAAGAAAGCTCTCTGCCATCATTTCACAACTAGCTGCTCCTTGACTGCTTGTATATTGTTAAGCTTTTTCCTGAGGGTTGAATTGGTTTGGCAGAGTCATTTTTCTCCGTGAAATGAGCAGCCTCTCTAAAATTAGGCAGTGGGTGATCGCGACAATAACGACACGAAAGACCCACATGGAAGAACAACAACCAGAAAATGCCAACAAGAAATCTTAGAGTTTTGGGTTATCTGAAGGAAAGATGCATCATATAGCTTTTCTTTCCTGATGACAAGCAGCCCAAGAACCAAGATGGTACAAAATGTTTGAAAAGCATTATGGTTTAACAATGCCGAGAAAAAGAATGGAACCACTTTAGTAGCACATATGCCATAAAGAACCCATTTTTGTTCTTTATTTAGGGAAATTCTATTTTAAATTAAACATCATAAGCCCACGAGCCATTGCAAAGAATATTTTTGACCATATGCTCTGAATTATACTCCAGAAAATGGTTATTCCTATTTTTCCGTTGGAAACTTTATGAAGCCCACCCCGCAACACACACTCACACAAACCGCATGTGTGCATATTTGCAGTGCATCCATTTAGAAGGAAAGCTTTTGTTACTGCAATGGCAAAATAAATAAATAAGGGAAGAGGTTTTCCCTTCGGGTCATAGACAGCATTTTTCATCAATTCTTAAAACAATAAGATCCTTGTCGGACAGATGTTTTCTCCACAGTCAAGCCTGGCAATCCTGGTGATTGATTCAGATGATTGGGAAAATTGGGGTGGCACTGTTGGATTCTGCCATTAACAGGAAGGCCCAATTCCCAGGACTCAAAGCAGAGAGGGCATCTCTGGAAGGGGGCGGAATGAAGCTCCCAGTACATGCTTGCACCAGGGAGAATTGAATCCCCCAACTGCAGGGTTGAGGAATCTCTTTTGAACCCAGGGGACTCATTCCCTCAGGCAGAAGCTTCAGGGGCCACATGCCAGAAATGTGCATGGTCAGAGGCAAAAGTGGGCAGGGTCAGAGGAAAAGCCAGTGGGTCAGTGGATGTGATGCTTCCCTTTGTACACTAGATGATATTCCAGCCGCACAGAAGCCAGAGGTTTCTACACACTCACCTTCTGGCCAGGCAATCAAGGGACCCTCTCAGATAAGGACATTCTCTAGCCAGGCAAAAATACTCAAAGAGGTTGCAGACCTAGTCCAGGGATGCGGTCTGGGAAGAGACAATGTGGCCTAGTGAGATTCCCAAGGGCCAGAGAGAGAGGCCCCTTCTGTATTCTGGAGGGCTGCATTCAAGCCTCCGGCCTGAGGTTCTTCACCCTTGCCCTAGTCAGGACTATGAACATAAGAGGAGCTTGCAAGATTAGGCCAATGGCCCATCTAGCGCAGCATTGTGTTCTCATAATGGCCAACCAGAGGAAGGCTGTTGGTGCATCTAACTCAGTATGGCCTACAGTGACTGACAGCAGCTCACCAGGGTTTCAGGAACGAGTCTTTTCCAGCCTAGAGATGTCAAAGGTGGAATGTGGGACTTGTTTCCTACAAGGCGTTTTCTGCCACTGAGCTACTTGCCTTCCCCAAGTTCTCTTTGAATCAGTGCCTCAGTGGAGTCAGTTTGCAAGGTCTATTCTACAACCTTTCATTTGCAACCTGGTTTGTGCTGATGCACCACCTTTCCTGCTCCGTTCCCTACCCCTTGCCTTAGCTACCTGATGGACAGCTCCCCTGCTGTTTCAGCAATCCTGTCCTGAATCTTGGCTCCAGTTTTAGGCTTTCCTTCACAGCTGGACAGCTCCTCCATCGTGCATGCAAGCCTGCGTGCATCAAGGCCCACCAGCTTATTGTGTTGATGGGAACAAGACAACTACCCAGGGGTGAAGTAGCCTGAAGACATACTTGTTCCACCAGGTGCCAGGCCTGGAGTGAACTTTTTGATCAACATGAAAGATTACAGGCAGAACAAACCATGGTAATTGCAGAATGGATGAAGCAAAGATGATCTGTAGTCAAGAAGACCAAATCTTCTTCTTTGCTCAGACCAGGCAGAAGGCTTAATCTTGACGTTTGGTTCCTAATCTATCTCTATCTATTTGCTCAATAAATAAAAAATCCAAGCAGAGAACAAAATATCTGACTGCGTATCAAATACATTAAAACAGTGATTAAGCAATAATAATGACATGTAAAATTCCTTCATGTAAAAGTCCCAGCCACGGGCAAAACTAATAATGGTTCAGCTCACAAAAGCCTGATTAAATAGAAAAGTCTTCAGAAGTCATTTGAAAGAGTAAATACGAGGCATCCGTCTCATTGTCAATGGAAGGAAGCAGGGACTTCTCAGTGGTGACTCTCTCAGTGTGGAATTACTTGCCCATGGATGTCCAGCAAGTTACTTCTCTCTCTCAAGCCCTAAATGGACCAACTAATTAAATGATATTTGAGTCACTAAAAATGTTAAGCTTATCCATGGTGAGAATTCCTGTGTTTGGGTTTCCAAATCTTTATAATAAGTGCTGTTTTATTCCAAACTCCATTTGAACCTAAATCGATGCCATGCTTTCCTGGCAGTATCACTGAGCATGCAAAGGATCTCTCACAGGGGATCTCCAACTTACCACTTGCCTGCCAGCATCCTCCTTCATGCTTCACTCCACTACCACTCCTTCAGTGGTATCAAGGTAATGGGGCAAAGGAGGGAGGTCTGTTAGTAGTCTTGGAAAATCTACATTTCCCGTGGCTCCTTCTATCTGGCACACGGTCCTAGTGACACACTAGGCACTGAGAAAAAGGAAGAGGGACAGAAACTTCCCTCCCCATACTTCTGAAATATAAGTGGGGAATGAGGATGGGATGGGGGCTTGAGGCAAGAGGGTGGGTGGGTTAAAGGAAGGTAGGAAGAGCTAATGTTCCCCACTGACATGGATTTTAACACCAAGTGGGAAAGGGCACCAAGTTGGGGAAGATGGCTGTAATAATTGCTTCATGTTGAAATGAGCCTACTGAGATTCATGTTCCCAAGCCAGGAAATGTGAATTTCTGTAGCATCACTGGCCACATCTTTGCTTTGTACTGGTTATGGCTGGCTGAATTTAGCTTGATGGTTTTCATAGCTTTAACTGGATCAGTTCTTTTAATTATATGACATTGCATTCCCACGATCTACCTTGAAGGATTCTTTGTGGATCAAAAGGCAGAGTAGAAATTCACAAATAAAAAGAAAACAACGGAAAGCATATTTCTGAACATTTTTTAAAGCTGCTGGTATTTTCATCTACCCTTCAAGTGTTACACAACTGCACCCTTATTGAAAATGTGTGTGTGTTAACACTGATTTATGCATCATAAATTCTACCTTAACCAAACATGGAAACTTTCCTTGACACACTAAGTACTCCTTAAGTGTAATTTGAACCATTCATTTGCAAGACTATGTGTCTGGGTGGGTTTTTTATTTTTAAAACAAGAAGTGCATTTCCCTCCCCCCTCCATTTTTGGCTGGCTCCAAATTATTGAACATCTGCTGGAATAAAGATCTCGTCACTTGTGAAGGAATGTTTGAATAGCACTTTCACCTGACTACATGTTTAATCCAAATGCTTGGAGTAGTTGAAAGGATTACTACAACAATTTGTTATTGTGTACTACTGTATGTTGGTGTACTCAAGCAACGTGCACATTGTTGCTGCCATTAGTAATATGAGCAGCCAAATGTGCACAAAATACCTTGCTCTCTGTACAAATAAGTGAAACACACACACACACACACACACACACACACAGAGAGAGAGAGAGAGAGAGAGAGAGAGAGAGAGAGAGAGAGAGAGAGAAACATGCCTTTCTCAATAAATCTTGGCAAAAGCAATATGGGGAAAAGATGAGTGTCTAGATGCAAACTGACAGCATCAAGGTCCTGGGCCTGAAACCTAAAGGTTGATTTTCATGTTAGCTTCTCTTAATGAAGCATATTTTGTGCAGAAGCCTCAAATAACTGTACCGATCATTGATTTTGACAGCTACTAATGGCAACCAGGGTTGGGGTGTTTTCTTTGGCCAGCAGAGTGGATTCACAGGCAAAGCTCATGTCAAAATGAATTCTGTATTTTGTGTTTTTATCTTGTATTTTTATGCTGCAAAGCGCTCTAAGATCTATGGATGAACAGCGGTATACAAATTTTAACAACAACAGTGATCAAAGTGGATGAGAACAAAATTAATTTTTTTCCTATTGAACTCGATAGATTTTATTTTATTTATTACTTCCATTTCTATCTCACTTTTCTTCCCAGAAGCTGGAAGACATGACTGTCCCCTTCCCCATACTCCCCTAACAACAACCTTGTCAGGTAGGTTAGACCGAGGGAAATGCACAGGAAATGTATAGAAAATGCTTTTTCAACTTCCAGAATCCATGAGAATTAAGTTTATTCAACATTTTAAAGTGAACTGACCTAATTTCCTGTTCCTGGACTTAGATGTGGAGGTGAACACACTTTATAATCAAATTGCACACTTCTCTGGATTTGATGATGATGCAGTTACAGTTCAAAAATGAATATTATTTTATTGGAAAAAGAGTCTTTTAGGAAGAGAATGCATAAAGAGAAAAGGGGATAAAATACATTTATATTTTTAGGGGAAATTGAATTTTAAAATGCCTACAATTTAAATGTGATTTGTGTGTGTGTGTGTAAAAAAATTTCCACAGGAAACAGGACCTATAATTGAGTGCACATAAGAATGGCACAGAACTGAAATAAGATGATCCTTCCAATTTTTTATTATTGCATTTTGTCACTGGGGGAAATAACACTGTATATTAATTGAACCTTTTGTTGCCTTTACCAAGCGACGTTTTAGGTACCCAGAAAAGCAGCAATTTCTCAGCTGCCTTTGGTATATTGAGCCAGGATGGAGCAAGTGTTGAAGTGCTCTGCTGCCAACAGTTCAGTGTCAACAGACTTAACCTCCTTTCCGGTAAGTGTGTCATTAACAGTTGCTCTTTGCCCTGGGGGTACTAAAAAAGAGGGAAGCATTGGTAACCTGACACCAAGAGTTCCACTTAAGTAGTTACCTGGATGTCTAGTTATCTTTCAAGAGAGATCAAGTGGAGGAAATAATAATAAAAAGGCCCTCTTCTTCTGCTTACCCTTACAAAATGGTCAGTTTCTATGTTTTCTAAAGGAAGTTCATCCTGGGCTCTTATGGAAGTCACCAGCAAAACATGCACTGACTTCAACCCAATGAAATCAGCAGTCCAAAGAGATTCCCGAACTGCATCTGAACATGTGCCATGCAGATGGATAAGGCAGGTAAGCTTAAGGAGGGTAAGAGTAGCCCACCACTCCTCCACAGGGACCAATCCAGCAATCCCAATCTAAAGAAGGACATCACTTTCCGGATGCAAATGTGCTCTGCTGTTGCTAATCAGGGTTTTGTCAGATTTCTTCTCTTGTATTCAAGGCATTGTGGCCTTAAAGGTAATGTCAGGGGCCCACAATGGGGAACCTTTTGACCAGAGATGGGGAACCTGTGTACCTCCAGATGTTGCTAGATGCCAAACCCCAAGAAAGCCAGCCAACATGGTCAATGGTCAAAAGGCTAGGAGTTGTAGTCCAACAACAACTGGAGGACCATAGATTCTCCCAGCCCTGTATGTCGCTGCTTGAGCTGCTACTAGTTGTAGATTAAGGCATTCCTATGGCTAGTAGGACCTTCCAAGTTCCAGAGTAACTCTTTCCACCCCCTGGTCTCCCCCAATCTGGTAATATTATGACCACATTCACATCATACATTTTAAAAGCGATGATACCACTTCAGACAGTCATGGGCTGAGAGTTGTTAGGGGGCCTCTATTCCCATCACAGAGCTACCATTCCCAGTTCCCTGTGAAGAAGGATTGGTTGTTAAACATTTGGTGCTTCTGCAGAGGGCACTCGCTGAATACGGATGGTTGCTTCTTGAATAAATAAATGAAAACAATAAAATATTTGGGAAAGACAAAAAAAGTGGTTCGCCTGCTGTGTGAAAGAAAGCAAAACTGGTACCTTGAGGAGGGCATTCTTTAGCTGGGGCAGAATTCACTCAGGTGAACACTAAACACTTATTGCATTTAATTCCTTGCCTGTTTAATTCAGCTTTGTTGCCAATCTTTCCCCAGGCTGATACATTAAAAAAAATGGTGGCAGTGGCCCTCCAAGCAGATCACTTCGATCAAGCTTCCTTCCTTGGGTTCTTAGCTCAGCTCCTCCTCAGCGCCAACTTTCTTCCTGTGGATTTCCTGCTCTTGGCTAGGCTGTGTGGCTTCTGATGCAGCCAGGATCACATGTGTGCTGCTCTGAAATGTGCAAACCGAGTGATGCAGGACCTCCCCGGAGAAACAGAGGGCTGTAAATTGTAAAACTCTTTAAATGAAAGGCCAGGGGAAAGAGGGATGCCTTAGGGTGAAGGTTAATTGGTTTGGCTACAAAGGGTTTTATGTCCATAACTTACTGTCTGTCTATCCTCTTCCTGATATTACTAATGTTCTTTTGCTCTCGGGCAAATTCGTATTTGGTTTTGGGTTGGGTTCCCCCCTCTCTCCCCCTCCCCCTTCTCTTCCCTGACAGTGATAGCCTTGAAGTTGAACACTTTTCAGCTGCCAGGATATTGTTGTACATTCCGTATTCAATTTCTTAGGATCCTTCCATTTTAGCTGCTCTTCTGCTGTAGACTTCATAAGCTATCTTCCTTTCCTGCCCTGCCTTATCTGCTAATGTGTTACTTTTTAGGATTGTTTTTCTATGTGTTTTGCTTTGATATGGAACTTAATGGATCTGAAGCAGAGAACAAGATCCGCCAGATCCTGGAATGAATAAGCGAGGCTCTCCGCAACTTTTGACCTAGGCTTGTGGGGGTCCTCTAAGTCTTCTCTTTTAGCCCCAGTGTATTTATTATTTAACTCAAATGAACTTGTTGAAGCAACCCTCTGAGAAGGATGTCTGAGAATTCTGACAAAAGCAGAAAAGAAGCAAAAATTGCTGGTGTTCTCAATCCCGCAAATATGATTGATGTTTGCTGTTGTTGTTGCTTTCATTCTTCAAATGGTCGGTTTCGTTTGCACTGAAACAAATGGAGTGGAATAACACACTGACAACGTAACTTGCATAATTTAAGTAATGTAGGCCAGAACTCTCAACACTGACTGGCAAGGGTTTCAGGCAGGAGCCAGGGATTGAACATGCAGAGTTCTGCATGCAAAGCAAGCACTCTTCCGCTGAGCTACAGCCCTTCATCATAGTTTTAGAGAAGGCTAGCGGAAGTTTAACCAAGTTTGACTGATGCCTGCATTTATTCAATAAAATATTTATCCTCAGGCTTTCCTATGTGTGGCAGCCCTGAACTTCTCTCAGTCATTCTTCTTCAAAGCAAACAGATTCTGAAGATCAGAGAAGAAAGCCCCCATTGTCCTCTTCTGTCATAAATGCTTCAGAGCATCTTCTCCTCTGCGCCACAAAAGGACCCTCTCGGCACCGTTTATTTTTCGTTGTTGACCTCCAAGGATGGCTGTTTGCGTCTGTTTATGAAAGTGCAAACTCAGCTGTGAAAATGTTTGGATGGTGCCTCATTTTATGATGGCCCCAGTGGAAGCAGAGCCGAGCACCCGCCCGATAAATATTTTCCCCTTTTGTGGCCGATGCACGTTGTTGGAGGGCCACTGAAACAACAGTGAGCAGAGAGCAGTTTGTTTACCAATCACCCATCTATTCATTGCTTTGGTGAAGGGCTGTGAAATGTAAACCATGCATTCCTTTGGACAACAACAGTGACAGCTTGAGGGTGTTTAAAAAAGAAGGTGTGATGCTCCACACAAAAGGCAGCTGTTAATTTTACAGGCTAACTCATAGAAAATGAGAAAACACTGGCGGATGGCAGTGCTACTAACACAGAGATCCGAAATGCAGGAGGTGAAAGCAAATCTCTGATCACAAGGGCAGTTCAAAAGGGAAATCTTTTTTGTATTATGAACTATATGTTTTTTTAATTTTTTTGTTTGTCTTTTGTTTGCATAAAAAATTGAAAACTTTAATAAATATCTTTTTTTAAAAAAAGGGAAATCTTTTCAGGTTTCAGTGCTAAGCATACATTTGGGGGGAGGCAGGTTCAGCAATACCCCAATGTCTGCTGCTTGATAACATTTAAATTTGTATCAGTAATGCATTTAATCAAATTTGGGGATGGACAAATGGATTGTTTCAAATGGATTGTTTTTGTTTCGTTTTGGATTGAATGTTCCTGGGTGGTAGGGATACGTTTGTCAATTTTTATTTTTATTTTAACAAAGAGACCGTTACAGTTTATAATCCATGAATCCAAATGAGAACCTCCTGGTTTTCTTGTGCCTGGGACTATCAAAATGGGAATTTTAGAAATTATTTTACCCCTCATCCTGAATGCTATGCATTCAACAACTTGGCAGGTGATACACAAGTTTACTTTAAGCTCAAGTAAAGGATACACGCACACTATACATTTGAAGTGATCTTGTGCCACTTTTAAAGAGTCATGGCTTTTCCCAACTCCAGGTTCTTGGGAGGTGTAGTTTGTTAAGGGTACTGGGAGTTGTTAGGAGATTCTCCATTCCCCTCACAGCTACCATTCCCAGGGTTCCCTGGGAAGAATTGACGGTTAAACCACTTTGAGGATGTAGTGCTATGAGGGGAATAGAGGTCTCCCAACAACTCTCAGCACCCCAGCAAACTATTATTTATTTATTACATTTATTAGATTTCTATCCCACCTTTTCCTCCAAGGAGTTTGAAGGGGCATACATGGTCCTTGCCTTCCTCATTTAATCCCCACAGCAACCCTGTGGGATAAGTTAGCGTTAGACTGAGAGGCAGTGACTGGCCTGGGGTCACCTAGTGTGCTTCATGATGGAGGGGGGATTTGAACCCTGGTCTTCCAGGTCCTAGGCCAACACTCTACCCACTAGGATAGGATTCTTCCCAGGATTCTTTGGGGAAAGCTGTGAGTGTTTGGTGTCATAGTGGTTGAGGTGCATAGAGTTGAAGCCAATGTTAGTTCTACTCAGAGGAGAATCACTGAAATGAATGAATTGGGCTAACTTAGGCTCATGAATTTCAATGGGTCTTCTCTGAGCTGAACCTTGTTGGATGCAGCCCATGCTGTGGACTTGGCCCAAAACATAGCCTTTGTTGTTTCTTCTGAACACAAATAAGGAAAAAAGAATGATAGCATTGTTTTATCACCTGGTGCCCTAAACTTTTGCTCTGATGAGGTGATGTGAAAACAAAATCTAGGGCACAGAGAGAGAAAGAGAGGAGGCAAAGTTGCTGGACTTGCCAAGTAGCAGCTGAAGTTTATCTAAGACTCTGACACAAAGCTAACCTTGAACTGTTTCAGATAAAATACGGGTGGGAAAGAAAACATTGCTAATCAGAGCACAAGAGTTATCCTATGATGATGAGGTTTACTCCATGCCCTACCAATGTTTTGATGTGGACATTTTGCTTTTTCTTCCTGTAGCTAATTCATTTGTGTGTGCATGTGTGAAGAATACTGGATATATTTGTAGGCTGGGCCCACGTCACCGAAACCTATATGCGTGGGAACGAGAGAACGCCTTCCGAATGTCAACCACCATCTTGCGACAAAGAACACAGAAGGCGTGTCCTAGTTGTGAAGAGTTTCTCATTGTTGTGAGGGAATTCTGAGCAGCATCTGGGTTGCCTTCCAGCATCCAGAGGCCTCTGGGTAAATGGGCCACAGATGCTCCTTTTGTTATTGTGGGGGATCTTGTAAATAGTTAAAATATTTACCAAGGCACCTCTGAGCCTGAGCCATACCGTTTTATTTTTTATACCTTTTCAGAGGGACAAAAATGGAGGTGTCCACTAAATGTGATGGATTAGGCTTATAAACGGCCATTACTGCCGTCAAGCCACACATGTCAGTCGCTGCTTTTGTGTCCGTGCATTTCTAAGCTAACCAGTGATCCATACATAAGATAGAAGGTTAAGAATGTTGCAGGGACGGGAGAGAGAGAGAGAGAGAGAGAGAGAGAGAGAGAGAGAGAGAGAGAGAGAAGCGCTTGACTTTCCAAGAAAGATGTATCTTCTGCTGATTAGAAATACAGCTGTGGAACAGAGTTGGGGACGGGGTAGGAGCAGAGAAGAGAAAAGGTGGTCTTCACTCGGTCAGTTTCACACCACTCAGGGCGGCGAAACTCGCAGATCAGGACTTAGAACACTCTGGTTTATCCCATTTTTAAATGGAATTCCTCTCTCCAGCTGCTGGTTTTGTTTTCCCCAGATGAAAATCAGGAAGCACACATCTTCAACACGATGCCCTCCTCCTTAGCAGAAGAATCATAGAGGAGCGAAGGGCTGGAGCAGCAAAAAGGGACTTCTTAGCTTGTTGACAGAATGAGGGACTGTTCGGCTATAATTAAGTAAACTGTAGAAGCACAAAGCTGAAAGAAGGGGTGGGGGAGAGACTCCATCTGTAATCCCTCTGCCTAAAGGCTTTTAAGTTGGGTTTTTAAATTTTTTATTCTAATACCACCCACATAACAATGGAGATACCTGACTAGGAATTAAGCACCACTGAACACAGTGAAACTTGCTTCTCAGCAGAAGTACATCAACTTGGGCTGCCTAAAATATTCATACAAATGGGCCTCCGCACATCTAACAGGCTTCTAATCTGCAATTGGTAAATTCTACCTTCACTGCTGGGGGCAGCAATGCAGACGCTTTGCCTCCAAGGACCTCAGGGTGGTGTATGTGGTTCTTCCTCTCCACATTCTATCCTCACAGCAAGCCTGCGAGGTAGGTGGGGCAGAGAGAAAGCCACTGGCCAAAGGTCTCCCAAGCAGCTGTCTGGGAAGCTCCAGACCATCAATTCTAACTGGCAATGCCATGCATGTCTTCTGAGAAGAATGATGGATGGAGAAGGATGAGAAGACCATGAGAGATGGGACGAAAGATTAGATACAGGTGGAAATAGTGGTGGGCAGGGTAGGAGAATGAAAAGGATGACCCAAGCACACATCTGCACTTTCATACACCCACATTTTTGCAGATCCCACTTGTTCATATAGCTCACTGAAACACAATAAAAATACAGGAAGAGCCTGCTGGATCAGGCCAATGGCCCATCTGGTTCTTCACCCTGTTCTCATAACGGTCAACCAGATACCCCAGTGGGAAGCTTGCAAGCAGGATTTGAGAACAAGATTACTCCCCTCATCTGTAGCTTCCAGGAATTGGTATTCAGAAGCATACTGCCCCCAAGTGTGGTGGTAGAACATAGCCATCATAGCTACTAGCCATTGGTAGCCATATCCTCCATTAATTTGTCCAATCCTCTTTTAAAGCCCTTCCAAGTTGGTGGCCCTCACTTCTCCCTGCAAGAGTGAGTTCTAGGATTTATCAATATATAGTGTGAAGAAGTTCTTTCTTTTATCTGATCTGAATCTTCTGACACCCAGCTTCATTGGATGTACACAAGTTCTAGTGTTCTGAGAGAGGGATAAAATCTCATTCAGAATCCTTGCCTGCTTGTTTATTAGCTGGCTGGATTTTAGTTGTCAAGGGTTCAGGGATAGGGGGGAAGAGATTAAATTCAGTTCGTATTTAAAGCCAGAGTCATCAAACTCACACTTTCTGAAACAATATGAGAATTGGAGCCCGGTCATCCTTCAAAATGGGTGCATATGGAAATTTCACGATGCAATTCTCCGCTCAAACAATGTTTGCAAAAAATGCATATATCCAGGAAAAGGGTGCATAAAATCAACATATTATTGAAAAGAACATACAAAGACGTATTCTATTGTGAGGAAATGTTTGCAAAAATGGGCCAAAACTACAGAAAAAAATGGGAGAAATTTATACTAAAACGCTGAAGAATTTTCAGAAAGAACGAAAGAAAGAAAGAAAGAAAGAAAGAAAGAAAGAAAGAAAGAAATTCAATGTTGAAAAAATGTGGAAAAGCAAATTTAAGACTGGAAGAATGAGAACCTGAGAGAACCTAAGGTGACAGGTCTTTCCATCCCTACACAACTTAGCCAGTTCATGGGGAAGTCCTACCCACCCAAACCCATTTGATTTACTTCTTTGTTGCCTGTTGCATTTCTTTCCCCCCTTTCTCCCAGGGAGCTCAGAACAGATTCCAGCCTCATGGCAACTACCCCTGCAAGATAGGATTGGCTGTGAAATAATGACTTGTCTAAAACCACCCCATGGCATTTTATAGCTCATCACCAGATTGCGTCTGAGTCCCTCCAAACAGACACCCTTTCTGTGGCATAACATTTTAAGACCTGAGTGTTAGGAGCAAATGCCCTGAAGGCAAATTCAGCCACAACCTAGATTTGACTAGGCAAGCACTAGAAGCACAGCGGTGCCATATCGTTTCTGTCTGTGCTGACCATATTGTTGGTTGCAGGCTTATAATTGTAGTTCAGTCTCCTTTTAATTCTAAAAAGTTTGGTGTTTTGCTTTTGTTTTTTAAAAAGAAATGCAATAGTATGCTAGTGCACTGTCCATCTTGTTTCTATAAATACCATGGTCTATATTGAGCGACAGATCTGGCAGAGCTCTGGCACTTAGTTGCCACTCCCACTGAGAGAAGGAAAATAAGCCAAAACAAAAACCCAAGGCTGATACATCTTAAGCCTACAACTGGTGACAGAGTGAACTGGGAGCATGGCAGGGTAGCAGTTGTAGAGGAGTCTGATCAAGGAGACTGACAACAGTTAAGGTGGCTAAGAGATTTGGTTTGCAAATGGGGTCCTAAAACCCTAATGCGTGAAATCAGGGTTCGGTCCAAAGGTGTTCTTTTGGGCGGGAGGAAACAAAGGCTTTGGGCAAATCTTGAGTACGCTCTGGATATGAAATAAGATGTCATTCAGTCTGCATTTTTCAGTGAACCAACCTAATTTGCACCTCCTGGATTAACACACAGTTTGAAACATCATTATTCTTCAAATTCTGTGTATGTCCAAGGTGACATACTGTCATGGACTAGCTGGATGCCAAGGAATGGTGGGAGACACCATCTGGGGAGCTCCCTAGGTAACCCCCCCCCCCGTGGGAAGAAGTCCAGTGATTGGTGTTGGTATGATGATAAGTGGTCAAAGGGAGAAGAGGGAGCAGAGTGGGAGGAGGAGGTGTCGGAAGCTGAAGAGGCAACAGGATTTAGTGAGCAGGAAGAGGCTGTGACAGAAAACAGTCCAGACTCAGAGGCAGGAGAGGAGGGGGGCCAGGAGACAGAGATGAGACAAGATGCTGAAGAATCCAGGGTGTGTCCCCCTCCAGATGTGACCAGATCCCCTGGTCTCCCAGAACACGAAGAGGAATGAAGAGGGCAGAGCAAAGAGAGACAAGACAAAGGAGCTTCAGGTTTCTGGGGAAGGAACTGGGGAAGGAGCCTTAGAGAGTGATGGGAAGGCAGGGACCTTCAGTCCTTGCAACTGCCTTACTGGGGCAAGACCTGCTTGGAAGAAGAGCTGTGATCACTAGGACTGCACTGTTTTGGTTTCTTTGAATAAAGAGTTGACACCAGGTGTTTTATTGCAGACCTACTCCTGATTCCAGCTCCTGCCCTTATCCATGTCACCAATGATCCTCCTCCTCCTTTGATTGCTGTGTGCCTCGTGGTGTTGGGGGGGGGGTTACACACCAGCCATGTCCAGGAGGAAAAGCCAAGCCAGGGGGTGCTAGGGGTCAGCAGTGAGGCCCCCGCTTCAATGTGCAGAGCTCAGTAGGTGCCCGGGGATTCTGACTCCTGACACCGACTCTGCCCACAATGCATAGTGTAAAAGTCTAGTTCTCACTAAATGAAACATTTCTGCCCGCAGAGAAACTGTGCATGCTTTTATTGTCTGGCGTTTTCCTGGAGGAACCATTCTTCCCTCTCCTGCACCCCCTTCAGCTCCCCCAATCCCTGCAAGTCCCGGACAAAAGACCAGCCTTGTAGCCCAACTCTCTTTGAATGCTTGAAAAATGTTAAAACAAACCTTCCGCCTTTGTCTCTTGATGGCCTACAAACCAAGCAGCCTGCTTATTCAGCTTTACAGACCTCCCCGCCAGCCAGGCAGAGCCCGGAATTCTCGGTTATGATTCAGTGATCATACAGGCAAAGTGTATTTCTAACGGAAGGAGGAATTTTATAAGGGGTCTCTCTCTCCCCCCCCCCAACCCCAATTCCTCGCCACTTTGATTCTGTTCTCTTTGCATCCTGGACACATGAAAAGGAAGGGGAGGGTGGGAGGAAGAGACCCGAATCTTTTTCGCCCTCTTGTCAACTCGTAGGTAGAAGTGACTAATAACTCAATGCAGACAAAAGATGGTGAAAAATGTGGTTGGAGATAAGCGTTCTCCTCTACTGACTCATCTCCCCGAACAATAACAGAAATGGAACTCCTGTTTATGAGAGAGCTGATGAGCAAATAGTTGTACCCGAGAAAAGGAGGTTAATTACAGGAAGGGCATTCACGGCAATTGCTAATAAACAAGGGTTGTCTTCCTCGGAGTTTCTGTCATCCAGCCATCTCGACAGGACTGTGAATTTTGGCACAGGAGGTTGGCAATAAAAGGAGGGAGAGAGAGAATTGGGGGGAAGGGGGAAGAACCAAACATAGAGAGTCAGAAAGGACACCTGGAACTTTTGTTGTTGTTGCTCTGAATGTTTCAAGGACAAAAGCATTTAATCCCACGTTTGGGGTTGTCAACTGACCAGAAAATAATGGTGGATCATGCTCCTGTGCCACTAATAACCATCTCATGTACTGACAACTTTCCAATCCAACTAAGCTGCTGCTAAAAGCACAAGAGCAACATGAAACAGCAAAGCTTTAAGGCTATGCAAGTTTGCGGCCATCACTGTCTTTTGTGAGAGTGAGTTCCATAGGTTAACTCTGTGCTGTGTGAAAAAGTGCAACTTCTGAGCTGAGCTTGCTGTCTTAATTCTGCCCTACCCTGGAAAGGGCTTCTCTCACTCTCATAGAACTATAGAGTTGGGAGTGACCCTGAGCGTCATCTAGACCAACCCCCGGCAATGCAGGAATATGCAGCTGTCCCTTATGGGGATCAAACCTGTGACCTTGGCGTTATCAGCACCACGCTCTAACAACATTTCTGTCCATACAAAACTCTGAACCTTCTAATCACAATCCTCAGGGTTTGCAAAGGAGTAGGGGACAGCACGTCAAAGCCCCTCACAGGCCACAAACGTCCCACCCTCTGCCGTTTAGAACACAGATTCCTGGGGCTGAAGAAGGTCCTCTTTAAAAGATTAAAAATGGATTAAAAGTGCAAATGAGAGGGGAAACCATGGCAATTAAGCTGAGAAATATTTGTTGGGCACTTCAGCTTGCTTGTTATTTTAAACCACAAATATGCCTACACAATCTGGAAATATCTGAGAACTTTCACATAAAAATATCTCAGCAGAAAAGGGACTTTTTAAAAAACAAAACTCATTTGGTTTGATTGGGATGGAAGCAGGCCACCTGGAACCTAATTGTGGTGACATGGCATCATATTCATATTTATTTTATTTTAATTCCCTGAACATGAAGGATTTAAAAGTGTGTAGAATTCCCTCAAGCCCCCAACGCCCCCCCCCCACTGAGAAGCAGAGGCCTGTTCATTAGGCATTATGGGGCACTGCCCCATCAGCCTCAGTCAACCCTCAGCCAGCCGCCACCTGTCCACCTTCCTACTTACTACCAACCTGGGGGTGGGGTGGGGGGATGGCCCTGGCTGTCAGCTTCCTTCTCCTTAGGCTCAGTGCTGCCCTTGTAAAATTCAGCAGGGAGAGGGAGGATGGGACAAAACGAGAACTGTTGGGCCAGGGATGTAGAAAGGGGGGTGCAGGGGGTGCGGTCCACCCTGGGTGTCATCCCTGAGGGGGTGACAAAATGGCACACTGCGAGGGGCAGCACTTACTGTGGGACCTGGCCTGCAGAACAGGGCCTTTAGAGTGGCTGCTCCCATTCTGTGGAACAGCATCCCTGTTGAGGTACTGCAAGCACTCACAATCTGCACTTTCCAAAAACAGCTCAATACATTTTTTTTCCTGACCTATTTTCCCAGCTGGATAAATGGGTCTTTGCCACAAGTGTTAGGGTTTTAGTCTTGCTTTTAAATGCATTTGCTGGTTTTCTGGTTTTCTTAATTATCCAATGTGCAAATTGCTTTGAGATGGTAGTTTAAAGGGTGCTTAAAAAAATTAATTGTAGTAGTAGCAATATCCATTGGCATGATGCACATTAAGAAGCATGGACATTCCAGTGGTGAATGTGAGGGTTTTGGCATTTCAACAGCATTCCGTCACTTTGTGCTGTTCGGCACTGTTGCCACTTCCCATAGTATCCATGGATCGTAATCCCATTTGGAACCATGACTGATATCCATCCATACCTTGCCTGCTGCCTAAACCTCTGCTAATTGACTTAACACTGATGCCAATTTAACCCCCTAATGGCCTTTGTGGCTCACACCTTTTTGTTTCTATAATCCGTCCTTTATGACCTGCTTCCTGTCACTTTCTTCACCCATTTATTTTCACTCCTCCATCATACAGTCTGACCTAATCATTTCAAAGTTAGAAATGAGAACTTGTGCTCCCTGCCCTTTAAACGTTTGCAACAGAGGGAGCTGAAAATCTCTAGCCTCGACTCTCACCTATGCAAAACTGCTTCTTTGGTGACCTTAGGAAACTCACTCTTTCTCTCATTGCCTCAGCCTCCCAGCTGCAGTACAGGAATAACAGTGCTGGCCTACGCTGCAGAATTGCTGTGAAGTATACTGGGACCTGCCAACCTAGCAGTTTGAAACCACGCCCCAAAGTGCAAGTAGATAAATAGGTACTGCTCCGGCGGGAAGGTAAACGGCGTTTCTGTGCACTGCGCTGGTTTCGCCAGAAGTGGCTTAGTCATGCTGGCCACATGACCCAGAAAAACTGTCTGCGGACAAACACTGGCTCCCTCAGCCTGTAAAGCGAAATGAGCGCCACAACCCCAGAGTCATCTGCGACTGGACTTAACTGTCAGGCGTCCTTTACCTTTTATACTGGGACTTGAACATGCTAAAGGACTAGAATAGATTAATGTGAAATAACCGTCTTTTTAAAAGGCAGGTGAGGTCACAAACTTCAACCCAATGCTCAACAAACGGGTCTTCTGGAAGTGAGCTTTGATTCCTGTTGTTTTGTGTCTCTTAACCATTATTTTAAACCATAAATCTCCCTGAATACTTTGGGAGAAAGGCAGTATAGAAATGCAATAAACACTTGAATAGGATCAGCTTACTTGAGAGGCTGCCTTCTACCTCTGATATACCCAGTACGTCACTGTGTTCTGCAGGAAAGTTTCTACTGAAAGTCCCCAAAAATATCAGGATCCCAAGTCACAGAAACTTAGGGCATGGCTTTTGGTGTGGTTGCCCCTGTTCTCCAGCATCCCTGAAGATATTTTTGTTGCAACAACCAGCTGGATGAAAAGGTCTTTGCTTTGGGTGTTCATTTTGTATTGTTTTCAAAACTATTGTTAGGGATTTTTGTACTGTTTTAAAAAATTTTTAGCTGTCTTGATGATATATCTGTAAATCACCTCAAGGCGTATTTGCAAAAGGTGTTTCATAAAATAATAATAATAATAATGGTCAGGGCTTTTCCCAAATGGAGAAAAAAAATATTAATCAGCTCGTGTTGTGTTCTTGCGAAGCACGAAATGGCAGCTGGAGTTTCAAGTGCAACCAAGATGCTTCTACTTCTTGAAAATAAATTGTATTGGTCTTGCTGGGGAAATTGCTGGTTCTCTTCCCTCCCCCCTCCCGTCTCTCTTTCTCTCTCTCTAATGGACAAGCCAGTTTGTTTTATTTATCTGACAGGATTTCTTCATATTGTTTCAGGGTTATCAGCACTCTCTCGCTGATCATATTACGGTTTGTGCTAGGATTTGACCCACACCAGGGTTCATTTTAAATCAGATCCTTATCATTACTGCAGTGATAAATAGAGATGCTTTGGAAGCAGTATACAGATAATTTATTTAGTGCCTGTCTGTATCATGTTTTATACAACCCAGGATCAATGTCAGCCCTTTATGGATATAGCTTAGGTTGCATTCAGTAACTACAACCTAAAGCCCTTTAAATAATGTTAACTTAATAGCCGACATTTTTATGAAATAAGACTACGAGGGCTGATGACAGAGAGGGAAGCTAGGAGGGGGAGAGATGTAACACTGCTCTCCACTGTGAAATATTTTTTATTATTATTATCATCATCATCACTCCTCTCTCTCACAAAAAAAAGTTTCATTCCAAACCCACAGGGATAAGTCAGCTGCCTGCCTCTGAGGTTGGCAACTGAGGAAGGAAAATTCCTGTCAAGATAGACAGGAGGGGTGGGTGAAATCCTCTCCATGCTGAACCACAGAGGTGACCCTAGAAAACTTGACTTCTTAAAAGGATGTTTTAGAGCAGGCTTCCTCAACCTCGGCCCTCCAGATGTTTTTGGCCTACAACTCCCATGATCCCTAGCTAGCAGGACCAGTGGTCAGGGATGATGGGAATTGTAGTCTCAAAACATCTGGAGGGCCGAGGTTGAAGAAGCCTGTTTTAGAGCCTTGACAGCAGGGGTGACCTGAGGGCCACAATGCCTTCAGGGCAACCTTCTGGGGGCTGCATGTTGGTGGTGGGTGGTGCCAGAGATCAAAGTGGGTGGAACAATGGATGTAAACTTCATATAGCAGGCAAGTTTCTACACATGTGCTCTCTGTCCTCCAGGAGGCATGATGAGAGTTCAAGGATACAGCCACGCCAGGCAAAAAACACTCAAGGAGGGTGTGAAGCAGGCCTTTGGTAAGGGGTGTGGCTTAGGGGAGAGGTGGCAGGTCGGGGAGGTGTTGCCTGAGGAGTGGCCCCACGACCAGAGAGATAGGACTGAAGGGAAGTATTTGACCTTCAGGCTTGATGGTTCCCGTTCCTGCACTAGGTGAAGACAATTTTATTTTCCCAAGCTTCCAGCAGAAAATCTCTTTAACATTTCCTTTGCTACTTTATTGCTCCCTGCACTTTCTGCTCTTCTAATCCTTTCTTTGTGGTGTACATGATTGCATATATGAAAATAAGCAAGTGTCGAAAGAGAGCTAGATCTAACACTGTTTAGTTAAACTTTTCAGCTTCTCACTTTCTTATATAATTTTTGTTCTTAAATGTCCGTTGTTGGAATCCTTGAAATGTTCTCTAATGACTGAGGGGATACACACATTTTAAATACAATGAATTTATAAAATTGAATAATACCTTGTGTGCAGGGAGGCTGCCTGGCCTGGGATTTTGAATACAGTGGTACCTTGGGTTACAGACGCTTCGGGTTACAGATGCTTCAGGTTACAGACTCCACTAACCCAGAAATAGTACCTCAGGTTAAGAACTTTGCTTCAGGATGAGAACAGAAATCGCACAGCGGCGGTGGGGTGGCAGCAGGAGGCCCCATTAGCTAAAGTGGTGCTTCAGGTTAAGAACAGTTTCAGGTTAAGAACAGACCTCCAGAACGAATTAAGTTCTTAACCCAAGGTACCACTGTACTTTAGAGAATATTTATTTTCCTGAATCATTATAGGCCGCTTCTCCATCCATCTGAGGTGCTTCACAAAGATTGCAGGGTGGTTTGCAATATAAAAACCCCAAAATACATTCCATGATAACAAACCAAAACAATAATCCCCCCCCCCAGCTTAAATGGCCACAGATTGTTTAATTGGCCAAAAGCCTAAATATAATCATTTTTGCTAGGTGCCTAAATATGTGTAACTAAAGCAGCAGGCAAGCCTCCCTGGGAAAGCATTACACAAATGGGAAGCCACTGTGGAAATGGCCTGTTCTTGTGTTGCCACCCTGCAGACCTCTTGTGGAGAAGACACACAAAGAAGGGCCTCAAAGGATTCTAGGTCGGTTCACATGGCAAGAGGTGATCCTTGATGTATTGCAGTCCTGAGCCATTTAACACTTTATAGGTCAAAAGCAGCACTTTGAACTGGGCAGCCAGTGCAGTCGGGCCAGGATTGGCAACATATTTTCAAACCGTCTTCCCCTGTGAGCAACCTGGCTGCTGTATTCTGCACCAGCTGCAGTTTCTGAACCGTCTTCAGAGGTAGCCCCACACATAACCTAGAGGTTACCAGAACATAGACCACAGAAGTGAGGCTATTCATGTCTAGATAGGGGCATAGTTGGGCCACCAGCCAAAGCTGATGGAAGGCACTTCATTCCACTGAAGCCGTCTGAGCCTCAAGCAACAGCAATGGATCCAGGAGTACCCCCCAAGCTATGTACCCATTCCTTCAGAGGGAGTATAACCCCATCAAGAACAGGCAACCTCCCATCCATCTGTGTCCAAGAGTGGTAAGAGAAGTTTGCTCTCACTGTGCTGGAACCTGCATTGCCTCCACTGCTCCAAGTACCCATATTTCCTTCTGTTAAGTTGGAGGATGTGTGAGAAGAAACCTCTGCCTACAGAAGGTGAGTTTCCACCAGGAGAAACATCCCAACCATCTAACGGACATGTCCTAGGGCAGGTATGTGGATGCTGTGCCACCCCACTGCCACCCAATGTTCTTGGACTACAACGTCCCTGGTCATGGACCATGCTGGCCAGGGTTGATGGGAGATGCAATCCAACAACATTCGGAGGGTGTAGCTTTCCTTTTCCTGTTTTAAAAAGCTGAACTGTATTTCCAGAAGAGATCCAAAGGGTATCTGGCAAAATCTCTACTGCAGGAACCTCGATACAAGCATTGTAAATATAGATTAGCCCATATAATGTGGATATAACAATGATTGTGATGAAGGATTCTGGATGATTGGAAGAACATTTATCTTCCTAGGTTTAAAGTGTTATCATAGTGCTTTAAATGCATGGTATCAATGTGACCATAGCCTTGCACTGCACATCAATGAACCTCCAGTGGAAGCCAGCATGCTGTTCCCAGTTGTTTTTGGAGTCAAACTCCCATCAGCCCCAACCAGCATGGCCAATGATGAGGGATGATGGGATTTGTAGTTTGCAACACCTGGAGAGCACCTCATTGGCTACTCCTGACCTAACCAATTGACCCATTGACCACTGTAGCTCTCATTACTGACAGTTCTTATATCTGGAATGGGGGGCTTCCCCACAGGCCACCTGAGGTCCCCATATCTGCTATGACTGTAGGCCAAGCTATTACTTGAAGAGGAGATCAATTCAAAGAGGGAGGGAGGAAAGGAATAAAGAAACTTCTCCCTGAATGACAGTTACAGATATTCTCTGAGCCCGGCGAGAGATTGCTTTACTCACACACCCCTTGTGAGAACATTAATATCGCTCTGTCAGCACGGAACTGAAATGTCCAATAAATCTCTATTTAAAGGCAAATTTGTAAACAATAAACTGCAGAAGCCGTAACAGTTTAATTCATATCGAACTCGCTGCATCAAACGTTATTTGCAGGGCGGCGCTGAGATGTCAACACGCTTTGCGAAAATCATCTCGCCGCTCCTTATGAGTTGGAGTTAGGAAGGATTAAGGGGCTGAGGGAACAAGATTTAAATCATATCAAACAGCTGAGGCCAGCAAACAAAGGGCCAGGCCATTCCTTTGGAAGCCACATGTTCCCATTTAGTGTTAAGCAATTAACTAATTAAAATCTCTAACCTACTTCCCTGCACTTGGGTGGGCGGTGATGATCAAACAATAATTTTAGAGTATATTAACAGTTTAACACAAGCTGCATGCAGGATCTTCTTGCTTATTCATTTTATTAAAGGCACTCTCACCCAGCCTGGAGATTCAAGCCCACTACCTGCCACCTGGAGGGGGCCAGGCACATCTGGACTCAGACCTGAAGGTCTGGCAGCCTTAACTCAAGTCCACCTTGTGGGTTTCCCATAAGCATCTACTTTGTCACTGAGAAGAGGATGCTTTGGCTTGATTCAACAGGGCACCTCAATGGAGGTTGTCCTCCCTTACATGAGCTCACCAAGGCCCCCTATTTTTGGTGCCACAGGCCCCTGCTCTATGCTGTAGGCCTGCTGACTGACCTGAGAATGTCTTTTCCCAGTGTCTTCCTCTCCCCAAAGCTGACTTGTGGCCCTTTGCTACCATCCATTATGACATGTTGTGGGGTGAGCTGCTAGGCTGCCCTTCTGTGCTTCTAGCCAGCTATTTTATTTGCTCTCAGTGTCTATCTCCTCATCATTTTCCTGGCCTGTCTAGTCCAGTAGCATTTAGTCAAGAGGTCACTAATATGGAATCATCTGGATATTAGGGACTCCAACTCCCATCAAGGATGGCTAGTGGTCAAAGATGATGGCAGTTGTAGTCCAACAGCATATGTAGGGCTCCAATTCAGTGCCACTGATACTCACCTAAGCACAACCCAATCCACCAGCTGAAGACCAATTCACGTCCCAACCTTTCCCAACCAGATACCCTTGGACAACAACTCCCATCACCCCCAAACAATGCCCAGAATCATGGGGGCTGCTGGGAACTGGAGTCCAAAACATCAGAAGGGTCCCAGGTTGGTGGAAGCCTGCTCTGAAGTATAGTTGTGTATGCCATTGTGACATTGTGAACTACACATGTTATCTTTGTGAACATCTTAGGTCTGGTGTAACAAACACATTGGTAAATCCCAATGCTGGGGATGCCACTCAAGGGAGAAGGTAAGCACTGGTGCCCAGTAGAAGCTATTTCAAATCCTTTTGCATGCATTTGGAAAACGTTTTAAAGAGCAACAAGGCATCAATAAAATTTAATTAATTGGGTCTTTGGATGCACATGTAAATTGAGTGTTAATTGTGCCAGCAATGCTTTTCCATTAAAAATTAAACTCATGATTAGCAATGGAGGGAGGGAAAACAGCAGCCACTGATGAATGAATGAAGCTCATTTTCTTTTATTTGGGCTCTTATTTTGGATAATGAAATAAGGCTTCTGTATATAAGGTTAAAAGCGAATATAATCAAAGATACATAATTTTAAGGCCTTGCGGTCAGGCCATTGACAGCTGATGGTATAAATTCTGAATGAGCTGCCCCATTCCTTGATTGCATATTGAAAGATCCTTTTTGCTTCTAATTAACATCAGACAAAGAATGTAGAATATATTTTAAAAAGGAACAGTAAGTCAGCGGAAACCTGCTGTATTATGGTTGATAGTACCCAGCTAGGATATGAAATTTTGGATAAACTTTTTGCCTGCATATGACACTGAGTAGAATTTTAGTTCTTTGCATATTATCCTCATGCAGTCATAATCAGCATATCTAAAAGCTGTATTCTAGAGCTCTGGAAAATATGGCACCATACTCTTGAAATGCATAGTAGGGCTATGCAGATGAAGAAGTAGGACTTTGTGGATAGGGGCTGGTTTCTAATAAGTTTTATGCAGCAATCTAGTAAACCATCGACAGGTGACAGAATTACTCCAGGCTTTGATACACTAGTGAGTGAGGACCAAATTGCCCCAGGCTCTGGTATACCATTGGGAGGGTGCAGAATTGCCCCAGGCTTTGATATATCAACGGCAGGAGACAGGCTTGCCCCAAGCTTTGGTACACCAATGGGAGGGGAACAAATTGCCCCAGGCTCTGGTGCATCTCTAGGAGAATACAGAATTGCCCTAGACTCTTGCAGAACATTAGGAAGGGACAAAAATTCTGCAACCTCAGTGGACTTTGATATGGGAGAAAGTAATCAATGGTTTATCTTCATTCTAATGGGGAAAGGTTATAAAGCATGACATCTAGGTTCAGTGCTGCAGTTGGCCTAGAAACTGTTCCTGAACAAAGCTTCCAGAGGCAAGGTGCAATGTGAGGATAAGGCTGTGGCTCAGTGGAAGAGCATTTGTTTTGCATGCAGAAGGTCCCAGGTTCAATCCCCAGCATCTCCAAGTAGGACTGTGTGAGAGAGCCCACCTGAAACACTGGAGATCTGCTGCCATTCAGTGTAGACACTATTGAGCAAGATGGACCAGGGGTCTGACTCAGCAGAAGGCAGCTTCCTAGGTTTCTTAAGTCTCTTGGAAAGAACATGGAGAGATTCATTCACATTTTCCTGTGATCTCTTCACTGTACTGGGCTGCCTTCCCTAGTGTGGTGCCCTCCAGATGTTTTGGAGTGGAAACCCCACCATCCTTGGCCAGTGGGAGTTGGAGTCCATGACATCTATAGGGGATTGGTTGTAGGTGACTGGTATAGGGCTTTTCTCCATGGATGCACACACCACTTGGCATCATGGCGGGCAATCCACTGACATGATTTTACAGGGAAACGTATTACAGACTCCTTTCCATGCTATTTAGCAGCAAAAGAAATCACACCAAGCGTTGCAAACAAGCCTGGGGAAGATGCATGGATTCTTATCCATTTTATTGTAATTCAATGTAGGTCAGCTGCCCACATTCCCTGAGCCCTTTTTGTTTGGCCAGGCACTCCAGCAAAACCACTGCAACACCTAACAAAGCTGGACCCCTAAATTACAGGAAGGAAGTGGTTAAGTCATAATAGTTTTGAACTTATACTTAACCATATACTTTATTTATTGCAGCCATAACAGTGTCCTTCTCAGAAGCATATAGAACTATAAATTCTTTGCTCTAATTGATTTTATTTCTCAAAACAGGATCAGAGCTTAAATAAATCATAATTATTATTTATTTCTTGCCGTCAGCTTCAGTGTTGCAAAGGAAATGTGTCTCTCTGTGTGTACTTGGCCTAAACCCAACCACTTGGAAACGTGTGTACTGTATATCTACATATCCCTTACAAGTTAAACTGTGCACTTGTAAATGTTGGCTGAAGAACTTCTAGTCCCAGGCCTTTTAATTAAAATCTAGTGGGGGCTTCTGTTTCTGCACCAAGTTTCCCCTCTCTGTGTTTTACACTTATTTTACTTACTAGGGGGTTGGCATTTTTGGCATGAATTCTGTTTTGTAATTTATTGTTTATGTAAAATGCCCAGAGAACTTGGTTGGATGAGTGGTATACAGTGCTATTTTTCTAGGAAATGAGGTGCTGGAACTCACCATGAATGCCTCCCTCTTTCTCTTAAAATAGCAATGGCGCCCACCTGAGAGGTGCCGGAATTCACCTGAGAGGTTCCAGAACTGAGTTTTGGTGAGTTCCTCCTGAAAAAAAAGCAACCCTTTTCAGGCTTTCTCTCTTTTTTTAAAAAAGGTCAAGCACAATAAATGTGTGCGTGCCTGCATGTGTGCACACTCAAAAATTCTTGGGAACTGTTTTGGAATCAGCTTTTATCAAAGAGCCATTGCAAACCCATACCCTCCAACATTTCCTTGATGAAAATAGGGATGTCTCATTCCATAATGATAATCTTACTATTTAAACCCCACACATCTGACTGGGTTGCCCTAACCACGCTGGGCATCTTCCAACATATATAAAACCATAAGAAAACATTAAACATTAAAAAAAACCCTTCCCTATACAGGATTGCCTTCAGGCAGCTCGGGGTTGGATAACTCCATACCCTCCAACATTTCTCCAATGAAAATAGGGACATCCTAAGGAAAAGTGAGACATTCCAGGATTAAATCAGAAACCGGGACGGCTTCTCAAAATCAGGGATGTCCCTGAAAAATAAGGATATTTGGAGGGTCTCCAAACTTATGGGCCACACACTGCCTGCCATGCAGAGGCAGGGAACAAGGCCAAAATTTGATCACACCCCCTACCCCACCCCCGCAGCTTTTACACTGCCTTCCCAAAGCTGGGTAAGGAAGGTGCTGGGCTTTGAGAAGGAGGCACAAGGCTGTAGCAGGGTCCTAGAACCCTCCCATCTCCTTCCCAAAGCTGGGAAATTGCTAAGTAGGCTTTGAGAAGGAGGTGGAAGGACTCTAGGACCCTGTCAGAGCCCTCACGCCTCCTTCCCAAAGCCCAGCACCTCCCTTACCTAGCTTTGGGGAGGTATTGTAAAAGCTGCAGGGAGGGGACATCAAATGTTGCTGAGGTCCCTCCAAAAAAGATCTCAAGGGCTGCATGTTGGACTGCCCTAATCCAGAGAGCCACAGGTTCCTCATCTCTTTCATGAGTTACAAACAAACTCAAAGTGCTTTCTCATCTTGTTCTTCCCCAGAATAAAGCTGCAATAATGTGACACAATTTCTCCTTTTAAACAGATTGGGACTCAATCTAAGGTGAAGCCAATATCTGGAGACTATCCAGTGGGTTTGGGTCAGAGGAGAAATCTGAAGCCTTTTTAAAAGTTGTTGATTCTAGCCTACAACACAGTTGGTTGTATTTATAGAAAAGTCCCCTTCCTCTTATGAGGGGATCTTCTACTGACTAAAGGACTCTTTTCATCAGAGGAAGACACTATCAAGAAGAATCTTACATCAGAGGAAGGGAGCCTTTGGATTCTGCCCATTGGCTCCTGGTAATAAATTACTGAGAACTCCAGTCCAACCAGCCATAGCTCAGCAGGTGAGCACTTGTTTGGGGTGCAGAATATCTTTAGGTAGGCTTACAAACTACTTCTAAAACCCCAGGGAGCTTCTGCCAGTCAGTGCAGATGAAAATGCTCTAGATGGACCAATATTCTGACTCCGTATAAGTCAGCCTCCTGTGTTCTTATGTTCTTACATTTTGATCACCAATTGGCTCAATCGACAGGATGGGGCTTCACTTTTTCAGTGTTCATATGTATTTATCAGGTGCGGTTTTTACACCTAGCATTTCCTCTCCCCCCCCCCACTACCCCAGATCCCCTGTTCTCTTTTTGGCAATGATCAAAAAGAGAAGGTAATCCATTTTGCATGAAAACACGCTTTAACTGTATTTGTAACACTCAATAAATAAATTACAGGTTTTATATCATTCGCAAAGAACTGCGGTTATTAACTTCACACGCTTGGGAGAATGAATTAAATACCAGCCCCTGCAGAAAGCTTTCCACTGGAAGAATGCACCTCTCCCATGAAATAAATAAAAGAAGTTTCTTCTGTTTCACCGTGATTGCAAGGGGTAGGGACAGTTACTGGTGGAAGTGAGAGCAGATGGGTTTCTCTCCCTGACAGTTTACAGAATCTTATAAATTCCATAAAATGAAAATGAATTATGCATTATTGGGTTTTACATAAGGTCACCAGCTGACCCCTGACCCCTCTCTTTTTTTCTCATTTGGCTCAATTATTAGAGGAAATGACAGATTTGATCTCTTTTCAAATTGTATTAGAAAGGGCTTCTCTATTTTGCCCCCTAGCAGCAGAGCTCTGACAGAAGTAGCCAAGTGCATTAATTATGATTGATTTAGTGGGTCTATAAGGTGATTATTTCTAGAATTCTACTGCTGTGCCCAAACCTTTTGACCCTCCCTCCCCTTCTCAGGCCACACAGCAGAATGAGTCGGTAAGAAGATTTAAAAGTAGAGGAGTGACCATCGTGGCTGCTTCCCTCCTGTGTTTGCATTCAAAACACTTTTAAGACACGCAAGCAAATTCAAGGGATTGGATTACCAGGAATTTCTGCTGCTAAAATGTTTCACAACCTGACATTTTGTTTTTGGTGTGCTTTTTTTTTAAAAAAAAAAACCTAAACATTTGGAGATGTCACACACAGAGAACAGAACCAAACAAACAGCTCCAACAGGTAGCAGTTTTGTTAATGGGAAAGCAATCCAAATTTCATCCAGTTCCTTCCTCTTCTACCCTTGGATATACAAATTTATATTCTCTCATTTTCTCATCCTCCCACCCCACAATCTTAAATTCAATTTGCCCTACTGCTGCATATGTTTGCTGGTTATTATTTTTAAAAGTCTGCATGAAAAATCTTATTTTTATGCACATTTATTATTGTATGTGCCTTTGTCTGCACAATTTTGCCTGATGTGTGCAGTCTTGAAGTTTCTAATATCATGGTTTTTTCTGTACATTGTTTTCGCTAATACTGTACACACTTTTGCATTCAATTTTCAGTAATGCACACCTTTCTTTCCCCACATACTTTGGTTGGAGAACTGCATCACATTCTTTGGAGAAGTGTGGATTTGGAAGGAGAACGGTGTTTCATATCGGATCCAGAAATACAAATCCAGAAGATAATCCAGAAGTTCGCATTAAATTGTGGACTCACTGTGTCCCCACCCCCAAAATCTTTATTCCATCCCCCAATGAATTGACAACTTTGAAAATTAGGCCTATTAAACATTTTTCAGGGTGAGGTACCTGTTATGGAGTGGGGGGGGGAGAGAATGAAGGGGTGGGAATTAGGGGGTTGGAGACCCCATTCTTTTCCCTTCACAGCATGTTAAAAATGACAGTACTAATTAATGAAAGGAGAGGGAAAGGGACCACAGGCAGCTTTGATGTATAGGCCTGAATTTTAATGAGCTACTGATAGATGTGAATTCTGCTTTCTCAAAAATCTACTCCACATTGTTTGTAAAAGAGCGGGGGCAGATGTCTCGGAGTACATTGAGGATTTGGGTCTCAAGATGGGAATGAAAGCCATTTAGGGTTGGGGCAGCTGACTGGGACTGGTCCTACCATTAGGCAATGGGACCCAGCCATCTCTGGCAGCAGACTCCGGTAAGGAGAGGCAGCAGGGTCTTTCACATTTCAGCAGCACCCTGTCTGAGGCCAAAGTTTGGTGTGCACCCTGCCTCTTACCTTCAGTTCTGCTCAATTCATGACATCATAGTCGCCAGGCCCTGCAGTGCCCCCTAGGCTTGGTGCCCAGCGCAGCGGAACCAGTTGCACTGCCTTATGCCTCTGAGGACAGGAGTGTTTGTGCAGTATGACCTCTGCCCTGTAACTGAACCCACAGGACACTGTGCCATCCATGATGTTGACATCCATGATGTTGGCTTCTGTATGGGATGGGGGGGTGCCATCTTGTTCTATACCTCAGGTGGAAAAATGCCTTGCACCAGCCCTGCAAGTAACAGTGGACATGAGGAAATGCAATATACCACCATCAAGTTTTGAGGGGCCCCTCAGCAAGTTAACCCCAGTAGGTCATCACCCCCAAGTGTGACTGATCCTCGCCCCCAAGTGTGACCCCTCCTGCCTGCTGTCATCGCTGCCTATGAGCTTGCCCTCTCCATCAGGTGCCCCTGATGAAAGGCTGAGGATGAATGCTTTAAATGTATAAATACAGAAGCTGAACTCCATTAAGCTTCCACTAAGCTACCCTAAAACTAGGAGGAAGGGTTCAGTGGTAGAGGACAAGTGTTTTGCATGGGGAAGGTCACTATGCTGTGTGAATGTCCCGTGTGGGTGTCTGGAAGCAGTTAGAAGATGAATGGTGGTTGACGGATTGAGGTTGAAACCTGACAAGTCAGAAGTACCATTTCTCGGGTAAAGGTGTGAGGGACTCCCTGGTCCTGAATGAGGTAACTGTGCCCCTAAAGGACCAGATGTGCAGTCTTAGTGTCATTCTGGAATCACAGCTGTCCATGGAGGCACAGGTCAACTGTGTATCCAGGGTGGCTGCCTGCCAGCTCCATCTGGTATGCCAGCTGAGACCTTAGCTGCCTGCACACTGTATTGCCAGAGTGGTACATGCTCTGGTTATCTCCCACTTGGACTACTGCAATGAAGGGGCTACAGGCCAATCTCGTCATTTGCATAGCCCAATCCCAGGTTCTGTTTCTTGGGTCACATCCACCACCTACATTTAAAGCACATGGGTTCCCCCCCCCACCAAAAAAATAATTCTGGGAACTGTACTTTCCTCCTTACCAAGTTACAATTCCCAACATCCTTAAACAAACTACAGTTCCCAGGATTCTTTGGTGGAAGCCGTGAGCTTTCAATATTTGATGTTGGTGGGAGCTTGGACACACTAGAATGTGTTCATGTGTTCACACTAGAAAATTCATAGACTTTTCTCTATGAAGACAGATGGCATCCATCAGCAACCTTCCTCTTGCCAACTTTTGTGATGATACTGGCATTTGATTTTCTAGACCTCTTGACAAGATGGGATTATCCTCAGATGTCAGTTTAGTGTGAAAGGTGATGATTCTATTTGTTGTTGATATGTGTGTGTCAAAAATAATCTGTGATGATGATACAAGCACATCAGAAAGACAGTGCTTGTCACTGCTAGCATCTTGATCAGAGGCTTTGTGTTGCATAATTAATTTTCCATTAAATGAAAGTGTTTGCTAATGCAGGTTTTCTAATATATCTTGGAAACAATTGCCTGGAGATTGCAGAATCTCTTTCCTAGTTGATTTTTTTTTTTTAAAGAAATGGGAATAGCATCAGATGTGACTTTTGGGGCTCCCAGGTGCCGCTGCAATGCGTGCGCCGTGACATCAGGACATCATGTTATATAGCGTGCACCACTGAGCACCCATAATCTGGAGCCAAAGTTGGTGCCCCTGAAAGACAGAGAGTATATATGCTTTATAGACTGCCTTATCTACCCAATAGATTGCAGTTTCTCCTACAAGTTCCAAATACCTTCTTAGTAGCTCTGAGCAGGTCTTTTAGTGTGGTTGCCCCTGATCTGTGGAATAACATTCATGCTGAGATATAGCAGGGACTCGCTGTCTGCCCCCTATTACCGGTAGTTTTGGTTTAAATGCATTTGCTTATTATAAAGGAAAACCAATACAGAAAACCAATTCTAAAAATGCAACTGCCCTTAATTGAAATGTATAGTAAAACAACTATGCCCAAACATTCATAATTAAAATATATAACAAATAAGCCCATTTTATTAAGAGAGCAGGGAAATGCTAAACAGGTGTGTCTTCAAGAGCCGGTGGAATGCCAATACTGATGGGACCTTCCATATTATGATTTATTTAATGATTGAAAAGCCTGGGTGAGCAGGAACGTTTTTGTCTGGTGTCTAATGGCTGACAACGTTGGTGCCATTTAAGTTTCTCTGAGAAACATACTGCAAGCTGGTAGCTGCCAATGAAAAGGCTCATTGCCACCCTTTGTCTGGCCTTGAAGGAGGCACACAGAGAGGAGCCTCGGATGACAAATGTAGGGTCCAGGTAAGTTCATATGAGAAGAGGCAGTCCATGAGCTCCTTACCCACATTAAGGTCACACTAGACCCTAGTTGCCTTGTATGGATGTCCCATCATCACCAACAGGGTGAACATCCACAAATGTGTTTAGGCAATGAAGTATAAGGCAGGAAAGAAAGTACATCACCTTCTAACAATGGCAAGCTCAAATAAGTTGATTTTAGCTTCTGTCTTCCCCCAAATCCCCATGTTTATAATGCTACAAATATATTAATGGGCAGATTTAATGGTTTGTATATTACTCTGGCAGTTTCCTTTAAATTACTTTTGCTCCTACAAAGCACCAAATGATGATATATATTTCAGCAAACAAAGGAAGGTGTGTTGCACCTCAAGAGACCATAAATTCTTTGTTCTAAAAACATCAAGGCCGTTGATACAGTATACTGCTTTCAAAGACATGGGGTAATAAAATTTTTTAACAAAAGTGGGGGTGAGTGAGAGAAAGCTTCCTGTCAGTCTCTGTGCATATCATATTTCCCTTTCCCATATGCCCAGAAAGGACACTGCCCCACACCATTTCCTGTGCTTTAATTAAGAAATGAGTCCTCATTGCACCCACGCAAAATGTTGAGAGCCTGGCATACATGGATGCTATTGAAATGTGTCTATATTTCAAACTAGAAAGGGGTCTTATAGCTTTTTATCTTCTTGCTACTTGGTTTCCTCTTCGGATAGTTAATTTGCTGCCAGAGGTTTTCTCCTAAACACTGATCAGTTTTAAAACAACACTGTCATCCCATGAGCACATTTGCAGGCAGGTGTTGTGCTTCCGGTTCCCAGATTGACAGCAATTTCACAGCAATAAACTTGGGGGAATCTTAAACCCTCCACAGCCAGCCAACCCTAAAATCGGCTCATCATTTATGTGATGTTCTATGGTTGAAGGACATCCTAGGACTTCCAGTACATTGTCAGTGTTTAGTTAAGGCTCCCATATACAGTACTCCCAATATTCCAATTGGATTATTTCCTACACACACACACACACACACACACACACAGAGAGAGAGAGAGAGAGAGAGAGAGAGAGAGAGAGAGAGAGAGAGAGTGAGTGCACCTGCCATGTAGGAAAGAAGAAGAGTGAGGCAGACAATATGGGGCCTGAGCCGGTTGCAGCAGCTCTCTCCTGCCCCTCACTGGGTTAACTGACACCAACTTCCCTGTAGAAAGTAAGGATGGGGAAGAAATTCAATTTGGTTTGCATTAAAAGGGAAACTTACCTAATGTGTCCCTTCAAACCGAAACAACCATCCTTTGAAATTCACCCCTCTGCAAATTTTGCAATGCAGTTCTCCTGCAAGGTAATCAGTACAAAGATTAATGTATTGAGGCAAATCATGCATATAAATGCATGTTAGTGAAAACAACAAAAAAATGTGCATGTCAGGCAGAATTGCATACAAAATGTGTATATTATAACAAATTTGCACTAAAATGCTGATAAATTTTCATCAGGACTTAAGATAGGAACTTAAGATAGGAAAAATGAGAAACTGAGAGAAACCAGAACTGACAGGCCAATTCACCCATCCCTAGGGGGAAGGAAGAAGAGGTTGAGGGGAGAGAGACAAAGACAGCATCAGGGCCTTGTCCAGTTGCACTGTCCCCTTCCCTCTCAACCCTAACAGAGCCAATTCATAGCAATTGCCCTGTGGAAAGGTAAGTCTGATGCCAGCTCCTATTTCAGTGGGGCAGGTCAGATGATGATGATGATGATGATTGCATGTATATAGTAGCTTTTCTTCCAAGGACCTCAAAGTGGTTTATATGGTTTTCCTCTTCTCATTTTATCCTGGCAACAACCCTGTGAGGGAGTTAGGCTGAGAGGCAATGACTGGACCCAAGTCACCTGGTCAACTTCATGGCTGAGTGGTGATTTGAACCCTGGTCTTCTAGGACATAGTCCAACACTCTGTTACACCACACTGGCTCCCTCTGTTTTGGGGTTTTGATCATGTCCATGATGATGCCTGTCACTTCAAGAACTTTTATTAAAAATAAATAACATGTTGCCCAATTAATTGAGAGTGCTTTCTCCATCAATCAAAAGACTTGTAATTGATTAACTGAATAATTGACCAAGTGCTGCAATCCTGGTGTTTAATTTTCTGTGTGCTTTTCAAATATTGTCATGAGCTGACCAGCCTATGGGATAGAAAAACCTTAAATACATTTAAATAAGTAAAATAAATGAAGGGGGTGTTACACTTTTGCTCATAACAGACATAACATACCTCATGAAAGCTGCACAGAACTTAGACCTTATTGGAAAGGGAGAAGTATTTCAGCTCTCTGAACACCATATTATCCTGAACTGGTTAGTTAGTTAGTTAGTTACCATAGTTATTGTACTTTTACCCTAACCTCTAGCTGAAAAAGCTTCCCAAGGCAACTGTGGCACCAGCTGTAGCCTTTTCTGAACAGGAATGATATGGTCACAGGTATCCATGCTCAGGTAACCTCCAAGTTGGATTACTGTAATGCACTCTATGAGGAGCTGCCCTTGAAGATGTTTCAGAAGCTGCAGCTCATGCAAAACGCAGCAGCCAGGGTGTTGGCGGGAGCTGTAGGCCAATCACATATTACTTCTATTCTTAAATAGCTAAGCTGGTTGCCTGTCACCTTCCAGGCCCAATTCAGGGTGCTTACATTGACATTTAAAGCCCCAAATGATCCAGAGCCCAAGGAGATGGCACCTTCTCCCAGATCCACCTGCCCATTCAGCGGTGGATCAGCAGTCAGGCTTTCTTGGTGGTCCCTTCTCTGAATGAGGGTGGGGACCAAGGAAGAGCTTTTTTGGTGGTGGCTCCACAGCTGCTGAGTATTCTTCCCACAGGGATACACTCTGCCTCTACAGGGTATTTGTTTCAGTGACCAATGAAGACATACATCTTTCACTAGGCTTTTAGAGGCAGGGAGTTGTGATAGGTGAGGTCCGTTCTAAGTTTGAAGCCGCTACTATACTTGCTATGGGCATTTTATGTCAACTGTTGTTTAATAGTTTGCATTACATTTTGTTGTATTTTATTTTGCTGCATTCTGCCCTGTAAGCAGTGTGGCAAAGGGGAGTAGAAAAATGCATTATGCATTGGGATTGCTGGGGGTGGGGGGGTGGGCAGAAGCTTTAAGCTCTCCTTGTCAATGATCCAACTGCAGCCGAAATCGCAGCATGGGGACAGTAATCTTCCCTCCACTGCTCAGCTGATAGGCTGGGCAGCAGGGGAACATGGGTAGGGCTCTTTAGCACTATGTGGTCCCCACAGAGAGCAGCCAATGGCTGTGGGTTCCCCTCACCTTAAAATGAAAGAACTGGACTCCATTTGATCAAAGAATACCAGTCTCTTTCCAAGCGAGATTTTTAAGAAAAGAAAGCTGGTGGTGGAGGGGAGGGGAGGAAAAAACCCTCTCCGACAGCCAGAGATATTCAAGTCTTCGTTACTGAAATCTTTGCAACGTGTGATTGAATAGAATTACCTACAAAGAGAATGTGGCATTTTAACATTATACAATCAAGTTACTTGTGGCAGGTGACATCTATCTGCTTGACGGAAACTGTATCTCAAAACTACATTCACAGAGCTCTCTATAAATTCAAATAAACCCTGCAATTTAATTTTCAACATATCCATATGTTTGAGAATTGAGCCTTCAGCAGTTGAGCACAGTTTGTGTTGATAGAACTGTACTCAATGAATTCATAAAAAGGCAGGAGTGAGGTGCCAGTGGAGTTATAGTCCAGCTTGGCGTTGGGGCGTCAGGGAAAGAGAATAACTCCTAGGTCTAATTCAGACTCTTCTGAATGGAATTTCCCAGAAGTTCATCCTTTCTTGTTTGATCAAACACACCATTTTTCATGGTTTAGAGGAACTATGCCATTACTTAGTTATAAACACAAAACAGCAAATGTGTCATTATGTGCCTTGGAAAAGCAGCCAAGAATCCTCCTATAAATGAAATGAAATAAAAGCATTCATTCTTATCTTCTTCTTTTTTTAAAAAAAAGGAGCTGACTATGACTGCCATTTATGAATGTAGTTGGTGGACCATCTGATCTGTTATTACGTAGTGCAAGAGGAAGAGCACCTGAGACAGCTGCTGTAACAAAAAGGAGGAAATGGATTATTTGCTTTAAAGAACATCTCCCCAGAATAAGTCTTCTTTCTTTGTCCGTAGCTGATTTGCATTGTTGGGAACGAAAGACGAGAGTGTTATTCAAAATGGGTAATGAGAACTAGGAGGGAAAGTTTAGGAAACCGAAGAAAGACATATTTATTAATTTTATATTAACCAAAGGCTGTTTTGTTTATTAGTTAGCAGAAAAAAATAACTATAAAAAAGATTTTAAAGAAGTATAAATTACTGTTCAAAACAATACACACAAAAGAGATTATCTCCCAAAGCCTTTGATAATCAGAGCCAAAATTTCTCAGTAAACATTGTTCAGCTGGCACATTTCTACCCAGCAGTCACCTGGCAGGAGCTACTCCATCAGGCTACAGCAGTCGAAGGAAGGGGAACAGAGAGAAGATTATGCTATTTAACTTTAAGAATTGCTGCTTGAGTTTGCTTTTTTCCTCCTCACTCCAAGCATTTTCTTCATTTTCTGTTGTACATTTTAGATTATGAGTTTTATCCAATGTTAGTCCTACTCTGAGTAGGCCCATTAAAGTTAGTTGCCGTTTATTAATTTCAGTGGATCTGGACAAACACTGGATGGTTTCAGCCCTATAAGCATTTTTGTTGACTGGCTTCCCTGAGAGCCTTTTCAGCAGGGAAAGCAGGGAACAGCACTTAATTATAACAACCACCACCAGATTGGGGAACATTACTATTATGAAGGAACCCCACTGTATTTGTATGGTGTATTCAATCTCCGAGTCATTTAAAGTGGGTGAAATCATCAGTGAAGGCTGGTCCCCACCACCCTCAGCCTGCCTTCATCCCCTACCTGCCTTCTTACTTACGACCAATCCGTGGGCAGCACTGCCTGTGAGCTTCTTCCTCTCTACTCTCAATGTTGCCCTTGTAGCAAGGAGAAAGATGAGGAGAAGACTACAATTCGTTTCCTCTGCTTGCCATTTGGCTCTGACTCCACCTACTGTTGGGTTCCAACTTCTGCCCTACCAGTCCCAATGGGCACCAGTCGCCACTGCAAGTTGTTGAACATAAGCTTGGTGTTCCAGGTTTTTCTCAGCCGTATATCCACTGACAGAAGCTGTCTCTAGCCATTACTTGGAATATAATGAATGCTCTTACCATAATAAGTAGATGGACTACTAGATATAGATGTTCAGTTAGAGCATTTGGACTCACACAATCCAGTGATGCTATCTTTGTTTATTTGAATCTATGAATATGTTTTCTTTTGGTGCACCTATAGAAATGTCAATTCTGAATCAGGTCTGGATCAGGTCAGTGGCTCATCTAGTCCAGCATCCTGTTCCCCCAGTTTACCTGCCTGTGGTAAACCTACAAGCCGGACCTGAGCTCAACATCACTCTCCACTCCTGTGGTCTCTACCAGCTGGTATTCAGAAGCATCTTGCCTCCAATAGTGATGGTAGAACATAGCCATCATGGCTAGTAGCCACTGATAGTTTTATCCTCCATGAATATGTCTAATCCTGTTTTAAAGCCATCCAAGTTGTTGGACATCTATTCCTCTTGTGGGGTGGGGGCAAATTACATAGTGCATAGTTAAGCTATGGCATTCATTTTCAAAAGAGGAAGTGGTTGTGGCTACTAGTCACAATGGCTATGCTCTGCCTCAATATTCAGAGGCAGAAATGCAATTGCAGGAGGGCAGAGTGCTCTTGTGTTTAGGTCCTGCTTTGGGCTTCTCACAGGCATCTGGCTGGTCAACTGTGACAACAGGATGCTGAACTAGGTGTGCCTTCAGCCTGATCCAGCAGGCTCTTCTTATGTTCTCAAGGTTTGTGAAGCTTTTGGTTTAACCGCTTCATCCCCAACTACATCTGTAAACAAGTTATAAGAAAACATAAGCATTCATTTCTGGACAGGCTTATCTTCCTTCCCACTTTTTGGACAGTCTGGACAGGATGAGCGTGGGAGACGAGTGTTAAAGTGGTGTTGTTTTATTTCTTGAAGAGGACATTCCAGAAAGTGGTGCTGGAAGACTCTAGTCCAGTACATTGTCCAATGCCTACAGTGCCCCTTTGTAGATTGGGAGTGCCACTGGGTGGCTGTGGCCAGCTGCAAAACTAAAACCACCCTCACCCACCTTGTATTTAAAAGAGCATCACAAAACCCTTTGTTCACTCACTTCTTATGGATCAAATTGATTTTAGGAAGGTGTTTTGTGTGAATGCTGGTCAGTGGGGCATGGGTGTGAATACTGGGTAAGTAACCAAGGCTCTCACAGCAAAGAAAGGGTGAATTCCTCTCCCAATTAACCTCCGTCTCCACGGTCCACCCCATGACATCACCAGAGGCTGCCCCTAGGTTTGGGCCCTGAAATCTCAGGGGCTGGGATGCTCCTGACCTGACAACCCTAATCAGAACAGAGACACATGACTAAAGTGTCCAGCAAATTGGCCACTGAGGGCTACCAAACAGTTCTCTCCACTTCAAGTAACTGCACCCACCCCAGCCGCTCAGCAAAACTACACCGGATGACTTTTGTGCAGATGCATTGGTGCCCAAAACTGAAAGAAAACACTGAAATACCCCCTGGTTCTTTTGTGCTCACATGCCCTTTCTCCATTTGTAAGAAGAATTAGCAAATTATTTCTATAAATACTCTTGTGAAATCCAAGGGAAAAACTTTTTCCCCTAGTCTGGAACTGTGGTGGTAATGATGACATCCTGCAAATCTCCCATGACGGCTGAATATAATGCATTGGCATTCAATAGGGGTGTCTTAGCCTGTGAGGGTGCGTTTTTGTTGTATTTTCAAAAATAGCCTGCTATTGTAAAAGGAGGGAGCAAATGTTAAAAATAAATATGCAATTGTGTTGGGGGGGATGTGTTGCACAGCTGGGGGCATTTAAAAGGACTTAATTAACAAGCTCCAATCTTACGAAGTCCTCTCTTTAAAAAAATCGAGTAAGGTTCGTCCAATTAATTTTTAGGAGAAAAGAGAGAGGGTCTGATTGTGGGCTTACAGTTTAAAAAGAGAGACTCCTGCATAATGAAATCTTCCAGGCTGATTAATTCAGTGAAAAGCTGCTCTGAGCATAGTTTCCACAAAGTCATAAGCACTTGCGCATTTTTTTTAAAGCCCAAATTTAATTATAGCCTTTTGATAATCAGGCTTTGCTCCAAAGAAATCCCTCAACTTCCCATAATACTTGGTGATGTCATTCTCTATTATAATTCACAAATTCCCCCACCGCTCCCAAAACTTCAGGCTTTCTCCATGTCAATGAAGGAGGAGATACAAAAACAAAACAGAGCTTCTCTTTTTCTTTGAGTTTTACATTTCATGTTTGGAAAACTGATATATAGATCTTCTAAAAGATGGCGTGTTGGAGAGAGAGGGGTGGGGATAGGAGCTTGTGAGAGCTTGGCTTCTTTCTTTTTTTTTAAGCCACCGGCTAAAAATTTACCTCATAAAAAAAATTATTTCAAAGCCACCCTGTTCAATAAAAATAATAACAGAAGACATATTATTCTGACGTTTGTATAGCGTGTGTTCCTTCAGAGCAACATTTTTTTTCTGAGGAGACATTAGAGTGAAATGGAGAAGTAGGGGGGTGTTAGAAAATACATAAGAGAAGCAAAAAAATAAAAAAAAATTAACCGAGGGAGAAAAAATTTCATTTGTATAAGCTGGCCCCCCTACTGTGGAATTTTCAATTATATATATCTAATTATGGCTGTCAGTTGATGAATTGAGAAAAAGACATTTTTGGGTGCCCCCCTCCTTTTTTTGTCTCTTCGTCATCTCTTCTGTTGGAATGATTATAGCACACTTACACAACTAATTGCCTCACTGCTTATTAGTGATACAATTATGCAGGCCTAGGCTCCTTGTGTGTGAACAACCATCTGCAGAAGACGAAGGGAGAGCGGGGGGGGGGGGGGGCTGTGAGAGAAAGAGGGAGAAAAGTGACACTATTCAAAACTATCCATAATTTAACCAATGTTATTCCGACGCACTGAACTCAAACAATCGCCAGACCTTCATATTTCATATGCCTCTGGCATGAGGAGGGTTGGGAGGTTCCCCCTTTTACTTTCTTTCCTCCTGCTCCCCCCCCCCCAAATCTTCCTTCTTCTCTGTGCGTGGGTTCCCCTCTTTAGACTTGCTGAGAATTTGAAAGAAATGAACCGGGAAAGTGAGGTGGGGGGAATCACACACACACAGAAAGCAAGGAAGCCAGGCATGGCTAATGTGCCCACTCCACTATGGTTAATTCTCCCCCCTTCCCATATTTAAAAGCGATAGGGATTATTTTTTTTGGGGGGGGGAGTAAGTTTGGGCTGCCATACGTCCGGATTTTCCTGGACATTACCAGGATTTCAAAAGCAGAACTGACATCCGTTGGGAGGTGGTGTTTTGCCAGGGATGTTAGGCAAGTCCAGTGCTATTTTTCTGGGGGTACGCATACATTTTGTGAATCTTTGTACTTTTGTCCATTTACTGTATTTATATTCCCCGATTTGAACTATAAAATGGTGATTTTTTGAGTCAAAATGAGTGTACCACTAAACATTTTTTAAAGAAAAAAAGCACTGGGCAAATCAATTGAAAAATTGTGTCCTGGTTTTTACTTTTTGAAAAATGGCAACCCTAGAGTAAGTGCAGATAAGGATAGTCACTGACTGAGATTGTGAACACGCCATACTTTGAAAGCACATTTAAATCATGTCCCCCATCCCCAAGAATCCTAGGAACTGAGGTTTACTCCTCAGAGGGCTACAATTCCCAACACCCTTGACAAACTACAGTTCCCAGGATTATTGGTGGAGGACATGCTGTAGATGTATGGGGTGTACACATTTCATAACTCTGCACTTCCTTATCTTCATAAACCTACACAATCTTGAGGAAGAGCTTATGTATTTCATAAAAATGTATATGCTACTTGATTTTTATAAAACCTAAAACCTCAAAGGTTTGATGAGAGCCAGGCAATGAACCGAGGCTCTCAGTTAATGTCAGGAGTACTCGTCAATTTACCGGTACCTTTTTTCTGGATCCAGAAACTGAGACTGTAAAAAGAGGGAAATAGTATACAGTGACACCTCGGGTTACAAACATTTCGGGTTACAAACACTTCGGGTTACAGACTCTGCTAACCTGGAAGTAGTACCTCAGGTTAAGAACTTTACCTCAGGATGAGAAAGGAAATCGCGCAGCGCAGTGTGGTGGCAGTGGGAGGCCCCCATAAGCTGAAGGGGTACCTCAGGTTAAGAACGGTTTCAGGTTAAGAACCGACCTCCAGAATGAAATAAGTACATAACCAGAGGTACCACTGTATCTGGAAGTAATCATCTCTGATCTGGGAACTGCACTCCTAGCTATCCCCAACCCCTTGTTTCTGTATGTTTGGGGGCAAGTTATGTATATTTCTCCAGCATTTTTATTTTTACACCATTCTCCATCAGCTAAATAGAAAATAAATTGCATCAAAGGAAGAGAAAATGTTGGTGAAAACGTCATGCATTTGGAGTAGGGCTTTTGGGGCGGCCAAGGGGATTTCTTTCCTTTCTTTCCTTCTACAAATCATCTAACCAGCAGTCTTCCCAAGTGTCCACATCATCTTGAGATAACTCCTCCCATGGGGCTCCCCCCCCCCAGATGAGGAAACACAGGCAACCAAGAAGGCTGCAGAGTGCTGGGGAAATGTTTCCTAGAAAGAAAGAAAAGAAACCACCCATCACCCTTTAGATATCTTGCAATGTTGAGGTAAGCTCAAAACTCCACACCAGCTGAAGTTCTTGAGAAATTCCCAAGTGCCTTGAGAATAAAATGGAAAAATCGAGGCTCCTTTCACAGAGCAAGAAAGCTTTCAATAAACTCAAGTGCAGTTATCATTGATTACAGTGATGATGGGCTTTCTTGAGCTAAGGTCCATTGAAATTTAAGCTCAATGTCAGAGGACCTCCTATGAATGCTCCCACCCCATCCTTTAGTCATTCACACGAGTGGCAATGGGAGGTTTTCAGGGTTGGCACTCCAGTTATGGAATAACCCACCCACCCCAGGGCAGGTTCCATCAGAAATAACTCTTTTCTCATGGTTTTGTCTGAATAGTCCTTGAAGTTTATAGAAGCTTCCAGGCTTGACTGAGACTTTGCTTGGGCAACAATAGAATCAGCCTCAAAGAAATCAAGTCTTCAACGCAGTTTCCCTAGAGTATGCATTTTTCAGTTCTCTTGCTGCTGCCCACTAGGATTCCCCCCTCCTCTGATCGTCTTCAAATATGCTTCCCCCGCCCCCACAGCATTTCAATTTCCTCTGCAGTCATAGAAATTGATTCACTCAAAGTCAAGTTACAAGTGTAATGTCATTGTCTGTTACATTTCTGATACCAAAATCAAACTTCCCATTGTGTGCCTGTTACTACAAGAGCAGCTGATATAAAGGAGCTCAGCTTGTCTTAAAATAGGATTTCTGCAGCTTTTCTATAGATGGAGAGAGTTTGAGATGGCAGGGGGATGCGGAGCAACTGCTCAGGGAGCTTTGAACACTGCATTCCCTCTTCAAACTGCTCAGGAAGTGGGGCAGTGAAGCAGGATCAATTTCCTGCCATCAGGACAGGGCAGGCTTTGTAAGTCCAAATGGAAGAGTTGTAGAGAATACCAGACTAGGGACACAGAGGAAGCAACGGGGGAGCTTGGGACCTGTTTCTTGCAACTTGCATCCTTAATGTCAGAAGGAGACCCTGTTGACCCATGTCCTTAAAAAATGACTAGGTGATCCTTCCAGAGCCATGGGCAAAGACCCAAGTGACAGAATGGGGAAGGGAGTTGGCAGAGACTCCTGAGGATGGATCATAGAATCATAGAGTTGTTGAATTGGAAGGAACCCTGAGGGTTATCTAGTTCAACCCCAAGTAATGCAGGAATCTCAGCTAAAGCATCCAACCTCTGCTTAGAAACCTCCAATGAAGGCGAGACCAACACCTTCCAAGGGAGTCCGTTCCACTGTCAAATAACCCTTACTGTCACAAAGCTCTTCCTGAAGTTTAGTGGAAATCTCCTTTCTTGTAAATTGAATACATGGGTACATGTCCCATCTTCTGGAGCAGGAGAAAACAAGCTTGCTCCATCTTTCATGTGACAGTCCTTTAGATATCTGAAGATGGCTACCACGTCTCCTCTTGGTCCTCTCTTCTTCAAGCTAAGCATACCCAACTCCCTCAAGCACTCATCGTAAGGCTTGGTTTCCAGGCCCTTGATCATCTTGCTTGCCCTCCTTTGCTCACATTCCAGCTTGTTAATATCCTTCTTAATCTGTGGCACCCAGAACTCCAGGTGGGGTCTGACTGGGCCAGCATATCACTGCTCAAAATGGTGTTTGTTCTCTTCTAACACTGCTTCTGATTGGCTCCTGAAAATATAATAAGATCTGGGTAATAGATACATAGATATCAGGAAACAAGGTTCCATAAATATCCTTGAGCCAGTGTGGAAGAGTGGTTAAAGTGTTGGACTAGGACTTCGGAGACCAGGGTTTGAATCCCCACTAGGCCATGAAGCTCAGTTGCTTACTCTAGGATACCTTACCTCACAGGGATGTTGTGAGGATTAAATACAGAGGGTGAGAACCATCTAAGCCACCTTGAGCAACATGGAGAAAAATGCAATAAATAAATGAATCTGCAGTTCAACCTTCATTTCTTTCCACATTACAAAGGAATTATATTTGTGGCAGCCACACTCTGGATCTCTGGGGCCAAATAAAGCCTTTGTTCTCCTCTCTTGCTTGGGCCCCACATTTTGATATGAAATGTTTTACCAATGAAATCGTAACGATTCTTGCCATGGCACAATTTTGGGAAATAAAAAAATAAATAATGTTTCTTGCCGAACCGTACCGGCTGAGGAGATGGAAACGTCACGTTCAGGGGATCTTGTGTTGTTTTTTCCCTCACAGCTGCAAAAATAAGTTGGGAAAACATAGAAAGCATCTGGAGGGTGAGACCTTTCAAATGAGACCATCATTAGGCGCCGTGTTTTTGTAAGCCCTCGTAACTAGCAATCTGTGAAACAATTGTCAGGAAAACTTAACGGCTTCTTCCTCTAAAACAGGAGCCCATTTCTCAAACCAAGTTCTCCCTCCTGGGAAATAAGAAGAAGAATAGAGCCATGGTAGGAATCTCGTTCTGACATGCACTGCAGGTACAACCCGTTTTCTCGACATCCGAATATACATCCCAAAATGGATGTTATGAAGGGCTTCAGTACTTCATCGCATGTACATGAGGACCTTTCTGCAAATCAGATCAGGTAACTGTAGGGATCACCCTTGAGGAGAATAGGGATGGGTGTTTGGAGTTTGGGATTATTTCTGCTGCCCTTCTGATATACGATCAGCACACCCAGGCGTGTTGGCGAGGCTCATCTGACAACAACAGGAAACAGAACCTTTGGTGTCATTGTCAGCCCAGTCCTGGAGAATGCTATGCCGGGAGAGATTCCGCAGGCACCTTCTTTTGCAACTTCTAAATGCCTGCTGAAAACTTTTCTATTCCATCAGGCTTATGCAGGCAAGGAAGAATACACCTTTCCATAATAGTTCGCTGATTTCTGTTTCTAACATTTTAATATGGTTTTTAAATGATATTTATGTAGTTGTAAGTTGCTTCACACTGTTTTTAACCGTATGTTTTAATATTAATTATGTATGTTTAATTGTCATAACCGGCCCAGGACCTTAGGGTGAAGGACGGGTAAATGATGATGATGATGATAATGATAATGGTGTTGATGATAATATATAGTGGTATATAAACATTTCTATGAAGAAAATGTGAACTGAATCAAATTATTCCCTGGCCCCTGCTTGAAGCTTTTACATGCTCCCAAGGTTTATATCTGAGCTTGGTTCAGGAGAACTCTACTGGTCTCTCTGGAGTCTAGACTGTGACCATGTAACATCTGAAAAAAACCCTGAGAAGATCCTCTTACTAGAAGCTTATGCTGGAAAGAAAGAAAGAAAGAAAGAAAGAAAGAAAGAAAGAAAGAAAGAAAGAAAGAAAGAAAGAAAGTAAGTTTGAGGCTTTCCTTACCCTGTCATTATTTTACACAAGCAAAATACAGTTCCAGCATAATCTGCTGCCTTTCAAGAAGGGATAAAATCCATTACTTATGCAGCAAATGTTTTTTTTTTTAATGCAACAAAGAAAGGGAATAAAAATGCCTTACAACAGTTTTATTAAAAACAAATTCCCACAGTAAATACATATACACTCTGATGCCATGGTGAAGGGGCCAAAGACATCACTGTTAAGTGCTATGGGAAGTACTTATAAATTACTTGAAATAAAAAACATTGTTGCCTGGACATCAGGGTTGAAATGCTGCAGTTTGTAATAAATTAACACAGAACTTCACTTCCCCTCACCGAACAAAGCGGCCATTTGTCTGAATAACCCACATTCAGCTGTGAGTTATATTTTCACAACTGCAACGGCATTCATTTGCAAATCATTCCACAGTTTTAATGCTAGCGTTTTAAATACCTTAAGAACTAATAAATAAAGCAAAGTAGAGCAAACAGTGGGCTTCTTGCCTAAAAACTACCCTAATTTGTGTGGGTTCCCGCTCCCCCTTCCTCTCTTCTTTCTCTCCTCTTTCCCTTTCAAAGTAATTTTATACATGTCTAAAAGTTTCTTCAGAGTATGTTTTGTGCTTCTGGGTGAAATGCTCCTTTTGCAGTCTTTTAGTCCAGCCAAGACATTTCATATCTTCCTTCATTCTGTTGCTGCAAAGTATTTTGGAAAGTTTATCTTTTGCTGTTAAGGATTTTTCTTCTCCTAATGCTAAGAGGTCAAATGTGTTACTGTTTCTGGAGGATTCCTCCCTCATCAACCCCCTATGTTTTAGCTAACAGTGTAGTTATAAAGGGCTTGCGTGCCATTTATAAGAACAAAAGGTAATTCTTGATTTTTCCCTAAACAAAGGTGTTTTTTCCAGTTTTCCTTTAACTGTTTGGTATTGATGATGGATAGAAGATGCCCACCTTAAGAACATACAAAGAGCCGACTGGATCGAGCCTCCTGTTCTTACAGTGGTCCAACAGATGCCCATGGAAAGCCCAAAAACAGGATCTGAGCTCAAGAGCACTCTTTCTGCTCCTGTGGGCTTTTAAATTCTTTTTCTAAATTAAATGAGGGAGACACAATAGCGCTGTGCAATATCATGCATGGGGAGGAGAAAGTAAATAATGAGATGTTTTCTCCAACTCTCATCGCCAAGGTGACCAATGTGCTCAAGTCGATGGAACATCTTCCCCTAGGATAGAAGGTTGCAGCATTTGGGAACTTTTAGTTTAGAGAAAATGTGAGTAACATGCGACATGATAGAAGTTTATAAAATTATGCATAGCATGGTAAAGTGGATAGAGAAAAGGTTTTCTCCTTCTCTCACAGCACTAGAATTTATGGACACCCAAAGCAGCTGAATGTTGGAAGATCTGGGACGGATAAAAGAAAGTCCTCTTCAAACTGGGCATAGTTAAACTATGGAACTGACTCCAGCAAGAGGCAGTGATGGCCACCAGCTTGAATGGCTTTAAAAAGAGGATGGGACAAATCCAAGGAAGACTGTTGAAGGCCACTAGCCATGATAGCTGTGTTGTAACTCCACTATCAGATGCAATATCCCTCTGAATCCCAACTGCTGGGAATCACAGGTTGGGAGAGTGCTGTTGTGTACATGTCAAACTTGCAGGCCCCTGTAAGAACAGGATGCTGGATTAGATGACCCTGATCCAGCAGGCTTGTCTTATGTTCTTATGTAACTGCGTATGGCATAGAATAGGACAATTCACTGCATCTTTAGCACAGGGAATAAACACCTTCCTGTGGCAAGTAGGCGATCACAGATTAAATAAAATCCAGCAACATGCCAACAACCTTTGGCAATGTATGAGGGGGACTCAAGCAAGTATGCTTTCTATGGAAATTGGGATATTACAAGAATAACCCTATTCATTTATCAAATGTTGGGAAGGGTATGCAATCCTAGGTATTACTACTCAGAAGCAGATCCTCCTGTGCTCAATGAGACTTACTCCCCATGTGTATGGGGTTGGACCCTACCAGTGCACACATATACGTATCTACTTCAGTGTATGAGGTTATTTCGTCCCAGGAAACTAGGTCTAAGATTGCAGCTTAAGGTTCTTAAAGCACTAGAAAGATTTGTGGCAGGGAAGTCAGGGACAAACTCTGTCGAGATGATCAAGTAATGATGCGCCGCAGCTTTAGTTATGACAAAAGCTGCACCTCCAGTTCACAGAGTAATATCAGCAATATATCATCTGTGTTATTAGTATTTAATTGCATAGCTATTACTTTGTGTGGTGCTATTTGATTCATTGTCCAGCCATACCTGATTAGGATTCTTTGCTTAGGCTATTACCACTTTGTAGCCAGCTACCCATATGGTGTTAGCGTTGAGCTTGTGCAAATCCTCCAAGCTTAGCATTGTATGTTCTATTAAAGAAGACTATGGGAGAGCACTGGTATTAACATATGTTCACCTCAGCGTTCCATTGACCTTTATGCACAGCTTTAGGCTAAAACTGGATCATTGGAGCTGATCCAGTAGGAAATTGGGTTGGAATTGTAAAATTAGACACGTGGCTATTAAATTCTTTTTATCACCAGGCTCACATATTGAATAGAACAGACACAGAGCTTGAGCAATCTAATCATCAACACAGGATTGTTCCTTTTTTCTTTCTTGCCATGGGGATTCTCCCTCCTTCATATCACTTATGAATGATGCTTTGATCCTTGAAGATATCAGCATTAGTCATAGAATCATAGAATTGTAGAGCTGGAAGGGACCCTGAGGATCACCTAGTTGAACCCCCTGCAATGCAGGAATATGCAGCTGCCCCATACGGGGATCAAACCGGCAACCTTGGTGTTATCAACACCATACTCTAACCAACGGAGCTATCCAGGTGATAGTCCAGGAAAGAAACCTCAGGATTCTCTCCATTGGCAGTGGCTTGCAGGAGTTTCAGGCAGATGTTCTTTCTCATACCTGCCTGGGGATGCCAGAAACTGAACCTGGGGATGGGCAAATCTGTCAATTTCATTGCTTCCCCATTTTTCCATTGTTAAATTCTTTTAGAGCTGCCTGAAAGTAAAAAGTAAGGTTCCAGCCACATGGAACAGGCTGGAACAGCCTCCCACAGCACAAGACAGGCAGCATGCCCAGCTTCTAGTTGAGGTCATCTAGGCCTCTGTATGTGAGAATGGGACTGAGGGGCTGGGTCCCGCCAAGCTTCCCCATGGTGGCAGATGGCCTTGCTGGGCCTCTCAGCAGTGGTGGCAGGTCTTGTCAGCCCTTTTGGCCTCCTCCCAATGTGCATGACATCACAAGTGTGTGTCATACATGTGGCATCAAACGGTGCAATGAGTCCCCACCCCATTGTTGGGTGGAACTCGGTGCATCTGACAGGAGACAACTAGCAGTACTCATCTGGATGATCTGAGTGATCAAACCAGGACATAACAGCTCAGTCAGTTCTTACGTTTTCCTGGACCCAAGTTGTTCAGAGCTTCATATATCAGCAGAAGAATGTTAGACATTTTCATGAGGATATTCCTTTATATGCACGCTTTATGCTAATGTATGTATTTATGTTCACATTAGAAGGCTGGAGAACTGCATTACAAAGTGGCCATGACACCCTTCCTTCCTTCCTTTTGTTCTTTTGCTTGCCCTGCTCAAAGAATGATCCCACCAGACCAGACCAGCCAGAGTCCTTCTCCTTGCCCTTCTGTGACAACAGGGCACACAGCTAATCACTAGAAGACGTGATCATCACTTAATATTGGCCATGCGACATACTTTATGGTAGGACAGTCCTCTGTTTGAAGGCATCCTTAATTTGCAGTCCAGTCCAAGCCCATTTTGAAGATCAGGATCCACAAGAAGGAAGGCCTCTTGGGGCCTTGAAGTTGCTTATCAGCACACTGGGCAGGTGCACAGGTCACCACGTCTTCTCTATGATAGTGAGATGTATTATGTTTCTTCTTAAATTATAGTAATTATTTCCAAGTGTGCATCTATACTGATGAATTAGCATATGCATTTTTATGCAAATTGATGTCCTTGTTTGTCCCTTTTTGGTGAGGTGATGTACTTCCTGTCTTTGGGTGGTGGTGATGGTCCTCAACTGGCCACTATCCTCAGAGCCTTGCAATGTAGATGAGGACCTAGACGTGTCCAGTAAGGAGATGTGAAGTGACACAGTGTGGATGCATGAATTGCCCTTAATGGGCATTCCTGAGTTGGCATTCCAATTGTGGGAGCTCGTCTGACCTCAGGGTTTGGAAAACGTCCCACTTGTAAAAGCTGTAGCCATTGTGAGATGCTCCTATCATTGTTGAGAAATCTCTCCCCACCCCTCAGCTTCTAATACGCTCCTGGTATTCTTTCTCATTGTCAGAGCCAGAAATACTGCAGGCAACATCTAATCATATTAAACTCTAGGGTAGTAGTGATAATTAGTCCTTCATTAGATGCAAGCTCAAACATTCTGCATGCTACGACAGGGTCTCTATTTATTAAAAATAGGAACTAACGTAGCTCGGGATATAAAGAGGCTAATGGAACATTTAAAAAAAATTCATTAACTAATTAACAAGATTGTGTTTGTTTATTTAGAGTGCATAAAATGTTTCCATCAGGAAAGCCGCTCACTGAGGCTCCGTGGCTGCACTGACAGCCGAACATCTGCAGTTTAATTTAATGTGTTTACTAAATGAAGTGGGTAAATAAAAAGGGATATTTAACCGCGTCTTCCATGCTTCTGGTCTCCACGCATCTCCAGAGGTCAGGATTCACTCCCATCTAGATTGCCACAGCTGTCAACCAAGCATTGCATAGAGGTTGAGAGCATCAGCTGTGAGCTGGATCTGCCCCCTGTTCGTATCTCAGCCCTGACACATTCCTATCAGGCTGGCCTTCACTTCTTCACCTCAGCCAGCCTCTTCTGATACCAGAGCTGCGATTACCGACCCACCTTACAGAGTTGTTGTTTTGCAGGGCAGTAAAAGAGCAAGGTGCTGTCCAAACTCGGCAGAGGTCTGGAGCATCTTGGTGCATAGCAAGCATGCTTGGAGGTCTTCACATTCACACCCACTCCTCTCCACCCAATAAACAAGAGGCATTATCAAATTCAAGGACCCTATCCAGTCAGGCAGAAGCACATGAGACCCATGTGGAGCTGGGCTGATTAGGGAAATAGTGTATAAGAAGACATGTAGGCTAGGGAGACTCCTGAAGGCAGGATACCCAGAAACAGTGTTGCATTTGGTCCCCAGGCCTGATGTTGCATATTCCTGATGGGAGCTGGAGTCTGCCACCATCTGGCTCCCCACCCCTGAGTTAGGGGAAAGTGCTTCAAAAGCCCAGTCCTGTCCATGCAGGCTTGCCAGATCTCAGGGTATATGAAGAAATGAGCATATGAAGCTTCTTTATCCCATGTCAAACCATTGGTCCATCTTCAGGAGGGATGGGCCAATCTGTCAATTTCAGTTTCCTCCACTTTCTCATTCTCTCCATCCCACCCCAGTCTGAAATTCAGTTCTCTATGATATGGGCATACTGGGGAGAAACAGTTTGTTAAAGAAACCCCAAACCAACAAATCTGATGTGGAAATGTGGGGAACTGAATTTAAGATTAGAAAAAATGACAACTTCTGGAGGGTACCGTGTTTGGAAAGCTTGCTTCTGACTGACCAGAAGCTTACATTGAAAGACGTTCAATTGTGATAGATTGCGTTGGCACCCACAACTGTGTGTGGATGATGAAAGGGATCATCATGCCCTGGCTTCTCCCACCTGCTGCAGCAAAAGTTCATAGTTTGATGCTCTGTTTTGAGAATCCAGCAATGCTGGCAACTCCCCCCCCCCCACCTCCCCATAAAGCAGGTGTTTCACATTCACTTGAATATGATTGCAAAGCCCAGCTGAAGTTATCTTGTGTCACTGGCGGGGAGGATTGCTGTTGAGCAAAACTTGGCAAGCCTCTCCAAAACCTCTCCCAGCAGCCCTCATCTGCCTTGCCAATGCACTGGGAGAGAGATTTGGACTCTTGTCTCAGCCAGAGGAGTCTATGAATCAATGCACACACACACACACACACACACACACACAATTTCCCTCTCCTCTTTAAAGTTTGTGCATGCCCGGCTGTGTAACAATTAGCAATAAGAGATATTTTTGCAGAAGGGGAGAGTAGCTGTGTTTGTTAAGGAAGAGAGACAAATTGTAAACGAAGGTCTGGCAATACAAAAGCGAGGCATGCTGAGGTCATAGTGGGAGAAATGTTCTCATTCCCCAGAGACGGGGAATGAATGTGTTGCATATGCCACTTAAAAAAACAAAAAAGTGTATTTGTATAGTTAATTATGCCATAAATAAATGAACGCAGGGAAACCATGAAGGAACAGCATTACAGTGGTACCTCGGGTTAAGTACTTAATTCGTTCTGGAGGTCCGTTCTTAACCTGATACTGTTCTTAACCTGAAGCATCACTTTAGCTAATGGGGCCTCCTGCTGCCACTGCACAATTTCTGTTCTCATCCTGAAGCAAAGTTCTTAATCCGAGGTACTATTTCTGGGTTAGCGGAATCTGTAACCTGAAGCGTATGTAACCTGAAGCGTATGTAACCCGAGGTACCACTGTATACAGGATCATATCCTCTAGTGTCCCAGCTAACAAGTGGGAGGATCCAATCCTGCAGGGTGCTGGTTGCTGCTCCTTTGTGAGAGGCTTGCTTCCCTCGCACCCCCCCCCCCACATTCCTGGGGAACAGATCCAGAATGGGGTAGGTGGCCCCCAGAGGCATTACAAACAGGGGTCCCACAGAGCAGGCCCCCATGGTGGAGTAGGTGGGCTGTGCACAGTCCTAAAATAAAGCCCTACCATGGAAGTAGCACAGGTTCACCATGTAATGTGTGAAAGAGCATGGTGGTAAGTTGCAGGATTTCTTCTGGGTCCCTTTCTTTAGTAATGGTTGGATCCCAAATGATCAGAGAGCATGAGTTGCACTAGCAATGCAGCCAGTACTTGGAATTAACAAATTCAGTTTAACAAAGTTCAATGAATTCGTTCAAAAATCTCTGAGCTATACTTGAAAATAGTTCCCGAAATTGCCAAGTGACCTTGACATGAATTAAGTTCTTTTGGAGACAGAAGTTTGAACTCATTCTAGTTCATCCTCAGGTTCGTGCTCTTACATGTGTTCTTTCTACCCTGTGGGACTTTAAGTTTATAGATCATAATTGCTAGGGGAAAGAAACCTTGTTCCTTTCCGCTGCCTGTGTGTTTTGATCTGTGATTTGTGTGTTGCTGTAATCTTCTGAAGCATCTCTTCCTCTTCGGCTAGGAACATTCTGAATGCTGTTTTTGAATGCTGGCTTTTTTTTGGGGGGGCAAGCATCATTTGGGTGAACTGGAAGTGAACAGCAGACTTAATAAAAACCAAACTACAGTGGTATCTCAGGTTACATATGCTTCAGGTTACAGACTCCGCTAACCCAGAAATAGTACTTCGGGTTAAGAACTTTGCTTTAGGATGAGAACAGAAATTGTGCTCTGGTGGCGTGGCAGCAGCAGGAGGCCTCATTAGCTAAAGTGGTGCTTCAGGTTAAGAACAGTTTCAGGTTAAGAACGGACCATAGCTGTCAACTTACAGATTTGAAAATAAGGGACCAGCAGCCAAAATAAGGGACCTGCAGCCTCACCTGTTCCAGGCACTCCAGTCTTCCTGTCCTCCTGCAGTCTGGTCAAACTCATGCTGGTAGCTCCGAGAACACTGTCCAACCAACTTTGTAACCAGAGGTTCAACTGAATAGAATCTGAATCACATGCACCACAAGGCATATGCAGCCTCAACTTAAGATGGCTCCCCGGCCTGGCTTTGCACTGCAAAGTTTGCAGCAGCACGTGCAACAAAATGGCGTCCAGCATTCAAAACCCCCCTCAGCTTGCATTAACTAGCCACACACAAGGCATGCAAGCTCCACCCCCCAGTCGTTCTTAGGCTTCTTATTGGGTGAGCAACACAGCCAAGCAACACAGTTGGAGCCTCCCTCCTCCCTGGCCGGCAGGGAGAGAGGGAGAGGAGCTGCTTCCTTTGAAATTTAAGGGACATCATTTAAGAGACATTTAAGGGACATCCATCAATAAGGGACAGCAGCGGGACATGGCGCTGGAATAAGGGACTGTCCCTTCAAATAAGGGACACTTGACAGCTATGGAACGGACCTCTGGAATGAATTAAGTACATAACCAGAGGTACCACTGTAGTTCGTTTTGTAAAGGGATGAATGTGAACTTGTATGACTTTGCTTTTTCATCATGTTGAATGTGAACTAGAACTCATTCCTTTTTAAAAGAAACTTCCCAAGCTCTGGATGCTGCCCAAGGAAGCACCTCCTAAAACTCTTGGTGGCACATAGGTCTTTTCTTTCTAAAAAGTTGCTTCCTTTAAAATATAGTTCTTTTCTTAAGTGACTAAAAAAGGGGGTTTTTTTATCAGCCGTTCTCATTCTGATGGCAAAAGGCTGCAATCCAGACTTCTCTGTTGTTGGCATCAATCAAACATACCAGGTAGGTAGCTCACGTTATACTTTGGTTATGCATTACACATTTGCATCAATTAAGATGAATAATTTAAGTGTTTGAAGGCTAGAAGATCCCCCCCCTCCTGCTTTAGACCCTTCATTTTTTAACTGTCAAGATCCACACACCAATCATTACTGAAGCTGTCAAGAGATGACATCAAAATCCAACACTGAGTTTCTCTGGTCCCTCTACCTGTCTGAATATTCCTTCTCAGTTTTACTTGTCTTAATTTCTTCTCAGTATTGAAAGGAATAGTTCGTGGCAATGGTGAAATCTCACTGATATAATGATGGCTGCGCCAGTGTGGGCAGTCTAGAAATTGTCCATGCACCTAATAAACGTTTGGCCATCACTCATAGACATCTGCAGGTGGCTTAAGAATCTAAGAACATAAGAAGTGCCTGCTGGATCAGCCCAATGGCCCATCTAATGTTTTCATAGTGGCCACCCAGATGGCTAGAGAGCCAGTGTGGTGTAGTGGTTAAGAGCGGTAGTCTCATAATCTGATGAACCAGGTTCGCTTCTCCACATGCAGCTGCTGGGTGACCTTGGGCCAGTCACACTTCTCTGAAGTCTTTCAGCCTCACTCACCTCACAGAGTGTTTGTTGTGGGGGAGGAAGGGAAAGGACATTGTTAGCCACTTTGAGACTCCTTAGGGTAGTGATAAAGTAGGATATCAAATCCAAACTCCTCCTCCTCCTCTTCTTCGTCTTCTTCTTCTTCTGTGGGAAGCCCACAAGCAGTACCTAACCGCAACAGGACGCTCCTCTCCTGGGGTCTCCAACAATTGGTCTTGTTGCTGCCTCCAAGTGCAGAAGCAGACCATAACCATCATGGCTAGTATCTACCAACAGCCCTCTCCTCCATGAGGGTGCTTCTTCTTCTTTTAAAGCCATCTAGGTTGGTGACCTTCACTGCCTCCTGTGGAAGCAAGTTCCGTAGTTTAACTATGCACTGCATGAGAAAGGACTTTCTTTTATCTGTCCTGAATCTTCCGACATTCAGCTTCACTGGATGTCTGTCAGTTTTAGGGTTATAAGAGGAGAAAAAACATTTCACTATCTTCCCTCTCCGTGCCATGTGTGATTTTATAAACTCCTGTCATGTCGCCTCTTACTCACCTTGTGACGCAGAACAAATGCCACAGCTATGCAAAGAATAAGGCGAGGCACTTCTTGAAATGCTAGCTTTCTACAAGTGAGGAGGTTTTGCTGCACCATTCATTTTTGCAGGGTGTCCTCAGCATTCTGAGATATACACAACTGGGGACTGAGTTCTGAGCTTGCTCAATGAGCTTCTCCTCATGTAACCTACTTATCAAGGCAGTTGTGGCAAAAAGAAAAAGGGGCAGACCTGTGTGTGACATCCTGAGCCCCTTGAAGAAAGGGTGCGATATAAATAAGCATCTTACAAAAACAGTGGGGTCTAAGGAGAGCTATATCATACATTCTTTCAGAATGTGTCACCTGGACTGAAAATAGCCTTGGATCTTCTCCAGACTGTCAGTGTTTCATGGGAGGGATTTAAGTACATACCAGTCATTTAGGTTTGCACGATTAATGTGGATCAAAGTGCTATCAGTTTGATCCAACAAATTCACATTTTGTTTTTTTTTTGATGATCTCTTAGCTGTTACGAAAGTGACAGGGACATGCACTGAGAATTGTGGGATGAACAGATGATTAACAGGATGAGATATAAACACTATGCAAGTGAATCAAGACGAAGTCAGGATGAATTCTTGTACAACCCCACAAACAAATCAGAATGGATGTTCCATAAAGATTAGACATAGTCTAACTTCCATGTATACTTTGTGCATCAGGATGAATGTTCAGTAAACAGGTTTTCTGAAGGAACCCTTTGTGTTTTGGGGACCATATATGTATATCTTTGTTGGTTAACAGTTGTAAGGCAAGATGCTACGTTCAGGAAGAAGGTAGAGGCCAAGAGATGCAACCTGGAGACAGTGATGACTGAGAGCCAAACATCTGGCCTAGAGGTGATGGAGGTGCAATAGCTAAGACAGGCAGTAAATCAGACATAGAATCTGCAGGACTGCAGATAGCTCCCCCATGCCTACAAACTGTCCTACCAAGGCTCTGGGGCAGAACAGAGCCCTCTGTGTTGGCTCAAGTGCCATCCTCTGTCTTAAGGTGCTTCAGCTTAGAATCTAGGGACAATATGTGAATTGTGAATAAGTGGAAGGATTGTTTCTTGGTTGCCTTGGGCTGACTGCTCCAGTGGCCTGAAGATGCTGATATATGGATTCCTGCTGGACAGAAAGGAGGAGTTACAATGCAACTGACTGCTCTTCTCAGATGGGGATTCAGATTCCCCCAGAGTCTTTTAAAATTCCAAATCCCAGAGGTTCCTGTCTTGCTCAATATCCCTTCCAAATCAGAGTCCGACTCAGTGGCTGAGGTCTTCATAGGTGCTACCATGAGCATCTGGGTCCTCCAAGCTCCCATTGTACATTGCTCATGTGTATTGATTATTTCGGGGGGGGGGGTCAAAGAAGAAGAAGACGGTTAAATTAAATTTATATGTTGCCCACAGAACCACATATTCTTTGAGAAGGACCATAGCACATGCATTGCAGGTTGAAGGTAACAGGTTCAATACCTTACAAGCGTCAGACAGCGGGCAATTCAAAAAAAGCCTTTGCTGAAAACCTTAGAGAACTGCCGAGAGTAAGAGTAGACAAGTGCCACACAAGGTGAACAAACAGCCTGACCCGACAGAACATGAAGGATATTGCAGAGCTGGAGAAGGTTCTGAAAAGGGCAACTAAATTGATCCAGGGGATGGCGCAACTCTGTGTGAGGAAAGGATGTAGAGCTTGCCACTTCTGGGCTTAGAGAAAAGGCGAGTAAGAGGTGACATGATAGAAATTAATACAATTATGCACGGCGTGAAGAAAGTGAGAAGTTTGGGGCCTGATCCAGCAGGCTCTTCTTAGGTTCTTATGAGTCCTACTGTTCTTTTGATGCAAACTTTCTTAAGCATTCTCACTTGCAAAAAAAGGAAAAGGGGGGAGGCAATATGTCTAGTGCTTTGTCCTTTGCTCTCTCTGATAATCAGATATTCTCATCGACGACGTGTAGCACATAGATTCTGTGCTGTCTTCAACACCCAGCAGGAAAGCTGTGGTGAGAAGCTCTTGAGAAGGATTTCAGACTTGTAGTGTCGGCAGGTATTTTTAGGTCTGTCTTAGAGATATGGCAACTCTGATACATCTCTCGCTCTGCTTCTTTGTCTGGAGTCACTGTTCCAGACATGTCACCAAAATGGGGTATAATTGTGGTCTCCTCCTTCCTTTATCCACCCACCAATCTCTCTTACTTGGGGGGGAAAGCCTCCTGCTGCGCTTCATGGGGAGCGAGAGAGAGAGAGAAAGAAAAAGAGAGGAAGATTTAAATCTTGCCTGGGAAAAGCAGGGATTTTTTTTATTTTACAAAATGTACTCCTTACATTGGTTAAGAAGGAATGATTCAAGAGCATCCTGCATTTAAAGAAGGAAAAGGTTTAACTATTTCTTCGTAGAGTTGGCATTTCCATGCCACCTCACCCAGATTGTAGCCAGGGGTCAGCAAACTTTTTCAGCAGGGGGCCGGTCCACTGTCCCTCAGAACTTGTGGGAGGCCGGACTATATTTTGAAAAAAATAATAATAAAAATGAACGAATGCCTATGCCCCACAAATAACCCAGAGATGCATTTTAAATAAAAGCACACATTCTACTCATGTAAAAACACCAGGCAGGCCCCACAAATAACCCAGAGGTGCATTTTAAATAAAAGGACACATTCTACTCATGTAAAAACACGCTGCTTCCCGGACCGTCCATGGGCAGGATTTAGAAGACGATTGGGCTGGATCTGGCCCCCAGGCCTTAGTTTGCCTACCCATGTTGTAGCCTGACATGATAAGCCCTGGTGAATTCTCCACATACTGGGGTTATTATTGGTTTGTATTTTTATGTTGTAAACTGCCTCGTGATCTTTGGATGAAGGGTGGTATGCAAATTTTGACAACAACAACAACAATAACAACAACAACTCTCCTCTCTCCAATATTATTGCATTATTCCTACCAACAGTGGGTGGGGTGTGTGTGTTGCTCTCAATTGGCTTAGCCTCTGACGGCCGTGGAATACAGATCATATTGAATTTTCAGTCTGAAGTTAACCAAGATAACCATAATCACCCTGGCCCCAATAATATATCTGTACAGTGGTACCTCGGGTTAAGAACTTAATTTGTTCTGGAGGTCCATTCTTAACCTGAAACTGTTCTTAACCTGAGGTACCACTTTAGCTAATGGGGCCTCCCGCTGCCACTGTGCGATTTCTGTTCTCATCCTGAAGCAAAGTTCTTAACCCGAGGTACTATTTCTGGGTTAGGGGAGTCTGTAACCTGAAGCATATGTAACCCAAGGTACCACTGTAATGCGTATAAGGGGAGGAACCATATAAACTTTGTATGGACTGCAGCTCCCATCACCCCTTACCATTAAGAGCAGAACATTAGAAGAGCCTGCTGGATCAGGTCAGTGGCCCACCTAGTTCAATGTCCTGTTCTTTCTTTCTTTCTTTCTTTCTTTCTTTCTTTCTTTCTTTCTTTTTCATTCAAAATTATAACAAAACATATTTTCCAAAAACATATCCTTCCCCCCCATTTTCCTCCCCCCACAAAACCCATCCCCCCACCCCACCCCCCGACTTCCCTCAGTTCCAGTCTTTGGTTTCCCCAGTAATGCTATTTTCTGCATGTTACAGAGTTGTATAGATCCTCCAACTGTTTAGCTAATTATTATCAGTAAAAAAAATTTAAAAAAATGTGGATGTTTATTCAAAACCTGCCAAGGAGTCCAGTTTGCTTTGTTGCGTCTTAAAATACTTTGTGAAAGGTTCCCATTCATCCTTGAAGTCACAGTTATCCTTGTCCCATAACTTATGTGTCAATTTTGCCAGTTCTGCATAGTCCATCAATTTTTCTTGCCATGATTCTTTAGTTGGGATTTCTTCACAATGTCCTGTTCTTTCAGAGGCCAACCAGACGCCTGTGAGAATCCTGCAAGTAGGATTTGAGCACAAGAACACTCTCCCCTCCTGTGGCTCCCAGCAACTGACATTCAGACACACTGCCACCTGCAACAGTGAAGACCGAGGATAGCAATCATGGCTAGCAGCAATTGATAGCCCTCTCTCCCACAAATTTGCCTAATCCTCTTTTAAAGCCATGTTGGTTGGTTGGTGACCATCACTGCTTTTCTGACAGTGAGAACTGTTCAGCAGTGGAATGGACTCCTTCGGAAGGTGGTGGGCTCTGCTTCACTGGAGGTTTTCTAAACAAAGGTTGGATGGATATTCTTTAGCTGTGGTTCCTACATTGCAGGGGGTTGAACTACATGACCTAAGGGTGTCCCGTCCAACTTTAAAATTCTATGATCCTGTGTCTAACTTAAGCATTGCCCTGCACCATCTCACTGCCCACCTCACTCAAATAATACCTCCGAGCCCCAGAGGGCTGCTGGGATGTATGTTCTCCCCCAACACACACAAACCAACCCCCTCAACTCCCCCCAATTAATAATTAGCTACCTAATCCGTGTGCCATACGATATAATAATCAAAAAGCACTGTTATCTCCACAGAACCCATACAAAACACTCCGAGGAGAGACTTTAGAAAGAAAATATATAGAACAGATAACCTCAAACATTAATAGGAGAAAATCTGTTCAAATCAAAGCATTCTCCCCTCCCTTTTTTTTCATAATAGCCTTTTCATTCTTTATGATTTTGTCTTTGAAAGCTCCTTCAGTAGATGACAGTCGATATTGTTCTTCTTTCCTGCTAGAGACAGCAACGGGGGGAGAGGGGGAGAAGAAAGAGCATTGAACAGCTTCTCCCTGTAACATAATTTTTTTATATAATTAATATATACAACTGTGCCGCACAAGGTACGTTATGGTGAAGTACAATTAAGAGGTGTTTGTTCCTGTCCCACACAGATGATGCCTATAATTTCCTCGCCTGTTTAGAAGTCACCCATTATCATTACATTTCACGTGTCTCTTTCCTGATCTTTATAAAAGGAATAATGCACCTGATTTTGTTTATTTTCCATTAAAACACCAAACAAACACACGTTTAAGGGAGTAAAACCAGGGGGGTAGCTCTGATATTTCAATACCATCAACTTTTAATTATAATCTAACATCCTTATAATTATAATCTAACATCCACCACTAAGCTGTGCTCTCTTTGAGCACTGAGCTGGGGTGGATCCAAGTTTCTCGGCAGAGTTGTTCGTGAACATTATTAATTTGGGGGGGTCAGGAAAGAAGGAGTGCAATTTCGTAAGCATGGGGAATCATCACCACCCTTCAATATCTTGAACCACAGTTGCCCTTCATTGGTAACTTCAGGGTTTGGTTACTGCAATTTGAGCTGTTTGGGGCTGCCCTTGCAGAATATGGCAGCTACATTGCTTGTGGGGGCAAACTACCACTAGGATAGAACTCCTTGTTTGCAGGATTTGCACTGACTACCAAATTGATACTGGGCCAAGTTCAAGGTATACATGAGTCCCAATACAGCTTAGGACCAGGTTACTTGAAAGACTGCCTTATCCCTTATATACCCAATAGGTAAACTCAACTTGCAAAAAGGTAAAACGTTTCAAACAGAGTTTGCAAACTTCCAGTTCTAACCTGAGACTGTAGGTAAATCCTTCATTTGGCTGTCAGTGAGTTCACTAACTGGCCTCAGTCAAGCTCCCACATCTGCTTTATGGGAATAATAATAAACCTGACTTACCTTAGAGCCAGCACAGAGCAGAGCTACACACGAGGAAGTTCCCAGTTTGAATCTTGCCTCTGCTGTGAACTTAGTAGGTGGTCTTAGGCAAGTTGCTTTCTCTCCACATCAGTTTTCCCATCTGTTGTAGGGGAGATAATAATTTTAACTTACTGTAGAGCAGCGAAAGCCAATATGATGCCTTCTAAACATCGCCAGACAAGCACGGCCATCACCCCTTATTTTTGGCCATGTTGGTGGGGTGGCCCAACAACACCTAGAAAGCACAGCAGTGGCTACCCCCAACTTTAAAGGGTTGTTGTAAACACTGGAAGCAGATCATGCATGCGAAATGCTTTGGATATTTGAAAACTCTAAGCAGATGCTTAATAATAATAATAATAATGTGTGGAAGACAGAAGTGCCTGGCGTGCTCTGGTCCATGGGGTCACGAAGAGTCGGAAACGACTAAACAACTAAACAACAACAATAATAATGTATTCAACTAAGTACTACTCAGAGTAGACCCATTGAAATTAATGCACCTACAGTAATCAAGAGCCAATGTGACGTGGTGGTTAAAGGGTCGGTCAAGGACCTGGGAGAGAAGAGTTCAAATCCCCACTAAGCCAATAAGTTCATTGGGTGACTTTGGACCAGTCACTGCCTCTCAGTCTAACCCACCTCACAGGATAGTTGTGAGGATGAAACGAGGAGAGGAAAGAAAACCATGGATGCCCACTTTGGAGGTAAGGTAACATGTAAATCAAATAATCAAAAAAAATGTCCATTGATTTCAATGGGTCTACTCTGAGTAGGACTACCATTGTATACAACCTAATAATAGTTTATTATAAGGAAAACTGGACTAATGTTATGTGGAGTGCTTCTGAGTACAGTCATACCTCATGTTGCAGAAGCTTCACGTTACGTGTTTTCGGATTATGGACCACGGGAAACCTGGAAGTACCGGAACGGGTTACTTCCGGGTTTCGCCGCTCGAGCATGCGCAGAAGCACCAAATCTCACCTGTGCCTGCACAGACACGGTGCTTCAGGATGCGAACACTGCGGGTTGCGGACGTGCCTCAATCACGAATTACTTCCGCAACCTGAGGTTCCACCGTACACAGAATTGGAAGGTTGTTTTTTTTTTAAAAAAGGAAACCCCAATTTTAAAATATTTTTATAAATTAAAAATGTCAATGTGAAAACTAGCTCAGGCAGGATGATACTCTGATCCTGTTGAAGCATCTTTCCTTAATTCCGTTTGTCAAAAAATAATGCCGGAAACCTTTTTAAAGAAAAATCTGATTCTCAGAAATCACATAGAAACATAATATAGTTAATATTAAATTTGAAAAGCTTGCACAACCGTTTAACTTTTTACATGATGTGCTGATGTGTCCTCGACGCCAGGGATGCTTTGTTTATGATTAATGAATGACTCGCCTTTTGAGCAATCTTTGGTTCACATTCATGCTTAACTATGAATTTGAAGAGACCATTGGGCTGGCTGGCTGGCTGGCTGTGGGTGAGGAATTATCCTTTCTATGTTGCAAAAAGTTAATAAGTTGATGGCCAGAGTTCATAATGATAACGTAAGTGTGGGTGACAAAAAGGTCTGGAGATGTTCCAGGCCTGTTACAACAGTTAGCAAATCCTCAAACTTTGTAAAGCCTGGAACTCAAAAAAGATGGGGTTTTTTTGTTTGGTTTATTTAAAGGAAGGTCAGAGGCCATTAAAATAGAGTTTTCCAGGAAATTGTTGCCAACGTTTTCAGCCTGGGCCTGGATAACACTCTGCCATCCAGAGAACTACCACTGATATTTGTAAAGGAGGTTAGAGTTCACACTGAACAACTCTTTGCAACTGCCTGCAGGGAAGTAGCAAGAAATCTTGAAGTGCAGAACTATATTGTTACAGCCCAAGAGAAGAGCCATAGCTCAGTGATAGAGCATCTGTCCATAGCCTCCAACATTTCTCCGATGAAAATAGGGACGTCCCATTCCATAATGATAATTTTACTATTTATACTTCACTGGGTTGCCCCAGCCCAGCGGTCGGCAAGATTTACCTCGCCTGGGCTGGTTCACTCCAGCAGAGGTCCCTCTGTGGGCACGTGCGCCCTCAATTTTTGGCATTTGCGTCTGTGCAGATTTCCAGCCCTGCAGAAGCGAGTCCCTGTGCCATGCTGTGCTGGTTTAGCGCGGTGCACGGGGACTTGCCAAGTGGGCGGCTCAGTTTGGGGGCGGCTCGTGGGCCAGTTAAACGACCCCCATGGGCTGCTTGTGGCCCATGGGCCTTAGGTTGCTGACCCCTGCCCCAACCACTCTGGGCAGATTCCAACATATATAAAAACGTAAGAAAACATTAAACATTAAAAAAACCTTTCCTATACAGTATTGCCTTCAGATGGCTCAGGGGGTGGATAACTCCATACCCTCCAACATTTCTCCAATGAGATTAGGGACACCCTAAGGAAAAGTGGAACATTCCGGGATCAAATCAGAAACCAGGACAGTGTCTCTAAATCAGGGATGTCCCTGGAAAATAGGGACACTTGGAGGGTCTGTCTGTCTTGCAGGCAGAAGGTCCCAGATTCAATCCCTGGTACCTTCAAGAGGAGCTGGGTCTGGGAAAGACCCCTGCCTGACACCTAGAGAGCCACTGTCACTCAGGGTAGACAAATTAACAAAACAAATTTCAGTGTGGACAAATGTAAGGTTCTTCTGCACTTAGGCAGGGACTACCAGATGCACAAATACAGGATGGGGGACACCTGGCACAACAGCAGTGCATATGAAAAGGATCTGGGGGTCTTAGTAGACCACAAGCTTAATAATAATAATAATAATAATAATAATAATAATAATAATAATAAATTTATTTATACCCCGCCCTCCCCAGCCAGAGCTGGGCTCAGGGCGGCTAACACCAGTAGAATTACAATAAAAACATAATGGGGGGAAACCAATTTAAAATATGGGTTAAAATACAATTTAAAATGCAGCCTCATTTTAATAGTAGCCCATAGATCAAAACCATAAGGGGAGGGAAACATAAGGGTCAAACTGAGTCCAAACCAAAGGCCAGGCGGAACAGCTCTGTCTTGCAGGCCCTAGTGTCCAGATCAAGGGAAGTAACAGTACCGCTCTATTCTGCTTTGGTCACACCGCACCTGGAGTTCTATGTCCAGTTCTGGGCACCACCATTTAAGAAGGATGTTGACAAGCTGGAACTTACAGTACATGGAGGAGGGGGACCAAGATGATAAAGGAGAAGAGGAGACTGAGAGGTGACCTGATTTCCATTTTCCAGTACCTGAAGGGCTGTCACATGAAAGACTGAGGAAGTTGTTTTCGGCTGATCCAAAGGGCAGGACCCAAACCAATGGTTTAAACTTACAAGAAAGAAGATTCTGGCGAAATATTTGGAAGAACTTCCTGACAGTAAGAGCTGTTCGTCAGTGGAACGGACTCCCTAGGAAGGTGGCAGACTCTCCTTCATTGGAGGTTTTTAAGCAGAGGTTGGATGGCCATCTGTCAGGAATTCTTTAGCTGCGATTCCAGCATTGCAGGGGGTTGGACTAGATGACCCTTGGAGACGCTTCCAACTCTACGAATCCATGAATCTTTGAAATATTGATCAAATCAACCAACAAGCTGTCTAAACACAAGGCAGCTTCCTATTTTCCTATGAGACAATCCTGCCTGAAACTTTGGTGATCCACAGCCCATCAGAGTAGACAATAGTGAGTTAGATATGCCAATGGCCTAACTTACCGCATTGGCCTAAACATAAGCTTTACTTTTGCTCCAAATTCCGACCCTGAAAAGTGTGGCTTATATTCACGACCTTATGGTATGCAGCTGGGAGTGCGGGGCAGCGAGGAATGGAGTGGCTTATATTCGGGTATTTTTTCTCTCCCCCCCCCCCATCCAGTTTTAAAGGTGTGGCTTATATTCTGGTGCGGCTTATATTCAAGCCAATACAGTAATATAAGGCATCTCCCTGTGTTCCGAGTATATTTCCAACCTGCTGTGGGAAATGGGTTCAAGAAGTGAAGCAAACAGAAATCCCCGAGGTGTGGGACATTATTGGGTGGAAGGTGGTAAACCTGCTCTTTTCTAAACAAATGCAGTTAATTGTATCCCAGTTTGTGCTGCTTCATTTTTTTAAAGGCCATAGAGTAGGCGGGGAAGGGGAATGTCCCCTTTTATCTGTTACCAAAGCATCTTGTCCATTTTCATGTTGATCAAACATATGTGATCTGGTCACTCACTCCTTATTTGTTTGGGAACTGTGTGTACCATAGCTGAGTTTACATTTCATTATTCTTTGCAGCCTCTATGATTCAGAGCAATTCACCTTGATATTTGTGTTGCAAAGTTCAATGGTTTATGAAGAATGGTTTGTGTCATCACTTTGAAATGGGGGTGGGGTGGGGAGTGTGATGGAAGATGCAGCTCTACGAATGATTAGTAAATCCAGCCTGGCCTTTGCACTGCAGTTTGCTTAATATTGTGGTTTTATGTTTTTCTACAATTTGTTCAGAACTATTTGTCCTCTGGATTATTAATCTATAACTAAACATTGTCCTTGGTGTTCATCGAGTGGAAGAGGTTTGGAAGGCAACCAAATCTATTATCTCGCCTTTGAAATTGTGCGTCAAATTATTTTCACCCTTTGTTCAAAGCTTCTTGTTCCTTGTAGGTTCCTCTGGAAACTTGATGTTGGATAAGGAAGGCCATTGCCCAATGCAAGAGGGCACAATCTTTTATGGGCTATCCAGACAGCAGCTAAGTGTGAGTTGTCTGTTTTGTGGAAGCCAGTGGACAGCCAACCTATACACACATACACTTCAGAAAGAAAACTTGTAAGAACTTGTATGTAAAAATGAGTGTCTGGGTTTTTTTGTTTCCTCTTCCCTCCTAATCCCTTTTCCTTTCAGGTCATGTTTCTTAGACTGCAAGCCTGAGCAGCATTGTCTCATTATTGATTACTGGGAGCAATTCTGGGAGCTTATTTTCTGCTGATGGGGTAAAAATACTTACTCTAGACTGGTTTCATTTAATTAATGCTATCAATTAATGTCATAAATAGTTTTTCTGTGAGGTGTACACCAAAATGTCTCAGAAAAAGGGGACGGCAGCAAGATTATTCATTTATTTTTTTTAAAATTATATACTGCTTGATTGTAATAAAACAAAACAAAACAAAACAAAACAAAAATCTCAAACTGTGTTCCTTTCTGTGATCCTCGGGCAGTCTTAAAAAGTTTTCAAGGATGTTATGAATCAAGCTATACACAATATATTGGTGTTTAAGCATTGTATTGCCAAATGTGCCCTAATTTGTCACTCGGTCCATTCTCCTGCCCTCAAGTAAATGCAGCTGCAACAAACCCGTGTCTCACATTTGGTGATCTAATCTAATTTTAAAGTATATTTTTAAAAATAGCCGCTCCTGGAGGAGTTCTGTGGTCTGTTTAAACACAGGATACATGGCCAGGTGTTCTTTTCTTTAGAAAAAAAAATAAAATGCTAATTAAAATATGCATCTAGGCAAGGAGAATATTAACCTAGTCAGGGTTTGGAAAACAACCAAAACATCTCGTTGGTGGACCATAAAACTCAGAGCCTTAATATTTTCCATGGTGGCCTTTCTGAATTTACACGCACACAGCAGGGCTTTTAAGTGCCATTGATTTGAATGGGAGAGCCATAAGGCACACTGGACTTTCCCATTGACATTAATGGGACTTTCAAATGCTTAACTTTGACCAGATTGTGTCAATGCTTGGCAAAGAGAGAACAATAAACAATAATATTTTTAATATATTTTTTGAAATCCTAATTCTGAGGCAGGGTGGTTTAGGGGTTAGGATTCTGGCCTAGGCTGTGGAGATCTGGGTTCAAATCCTCGCTTAGCTCTGGGTGACCTTGGGCCAGTTACTATTCTTTAGACCTGTGGGTCCCTATCGTTTTGGTATAGCTACCCACGAGTCCATTGCTGACCCATAAATTTATTATCACATGAATTTTAGAGCTTCTCTCTGCCACCAGAGAGCAGTTCCCAAGTGTTGAAATGTAAGGACTGAGCCTTTCTGACGTTTGGTTACAAACATTATAATATGTCAACCAAACAAAAAGTTGTAAGAGGTATTCATCTTGCCAAGTAAGGATTATAAGTGATAGAACGTTCCAGGACAAAATAGAATTTGAATGTTCCATATATAGTTTGTTGACCTCCTTAGAGCAGAGGTAGTTGAGGTAGCTTCCGCCAGATCATGGCGGTCAAACACTTCATACCACATGGGCTGCAGGAGTACTTTGACATGAAACCCATGGGCCACACACTGCCTTGCGGGGGAGGGGAGGCCAGGCCAAAATTTGGCACATCTTCCCCTCAGCCCTCTCTGAGGCACCGGGCTTTGAGAAGGAGATGTGAGGCTCTGGGAGGTCCTAGAGCGGGCATGTCTGAAGTCCATTTTGGGGGCTTAATCCGGCCCGCTGGTTGGTTTAATCCAGCCCCTATGGCAGTTTACTTCCTGGGGTGAAATCAACAACTTTGTTCGGCCCTTTGGTCAGCTTCACTTCATCAAATTTGGCCCTCTTTGAAAAAAGTTTGGACACCCCTGTTCCAGAACCTTCCCAATGCCTTCCCAAAGCTGGGAAAGTGCTAACTAGGCTTTGGGAAGGAGGAAGGAGGAATCCTCCTTCATACCTCCTCCCTCATGCCTCCTTCCCAAAGCCCAGTGCCTTGCTTACCCAGCTTTGGGAAGGCAGTGCGAGGTTTGGGGGCATCAAAGGTTGCCACCAAAAAAGGCACTGAGGGCCACATATGGCCCTAGGGCCGCACGTTGGACCGCCCTGCTCCAGATGTTATTGGACTACAACTCCCTGCATCTCTACATTAAAATAGAATCTAACCCCCCCCCTTTAAGAAACCCCTAGCCCTGCTCCCCCCCAATTGTTTTGGGGACAGATCTGGTGCAGGTTGGCGACTCAGCCTGATCTTGGGTCTCAGATCAGGGTCATAGTCTGGATAAGGAAAAGTCTATGCACAGCCCTAATTTCTACAGCAGATCAGTGGTGACCTTCTCCAAAAAATAAACAACTTTCTTCCTATATTTTGCACAGTCCAGTTTTTCTCAACATTAACTGGTTTTAAGGGGAAGCTACAGTGGTACCTCGCAAGACGAATGCCTCGCAAGACAAAAAACTCGCTAGATGAAAGGGTTTTTTGTTTTTTGAGCTGCTTCGCAAGACGATTTTCCCTATGGGCTTGCTTCGCAAGACGGAAACGTCTTGCAAGTTTGTTTCCTTTTTCTTAACACCGTTAATACAGTTGCGACTTGACTTCGAGGAGCAACTCATAGAACACAGTGTGGTAGCCTTTTTTGAGGTTTTTAAAGACTTTGGTGATTTTTGAAGCTTTTCCAAAACTTTCCCGACACCGTGCTTCGCAAGACGAAAAAAATCGCAAGACGACAAAACTCGCGGAACAAATTAATTTCGTCTTGCAAGGCACCACTGTATAAGGAAAACCTTATACTGTAACTTGGCTCTAAGCTTAGCCAGCTATTGGCCTGGCTAAGATTTTTCTTTTTCTTTTCTTAATGGGTTAAAAGGCATGTTGATATATGGCAAACAACACGATCCTAAATGTATCCACTCAGAAGGTTTTATTCCCTGGTAGATGGTTCTAAGACTGCAACCAAAATGTGCGGTTCCAAACATATCACACCAGACCTTGAAGTGAAATGGAAAATAAGCTTCGCAAGTGAGGCTTGTCGCCGTGGCACACAAACACATAATTAATTTCCAAAGGCTTAATTAGCAATGGAACAAGCTAATAAAAATGGCAGCTTGTCAATTACAGAAGGAAGTTTGCATAAGTTGCTGTTTAACTTTTGTTGGACTTATAAGCCCACACGAAAGGCAGATAATTATAACACCCTCCTCTTTCTCACCTACAAATTCCCACACATCAGCGCTCCAGAGAGACCCGTTTCCCCCCCTGCCCTGACCAAACTTCTGTTAACTCCACCTGTTTCCAGGGAATGCTTTGCCTCTTTGCGCTTGTTAAGTAAATGATTATCATAAGACTATGGAGACATGGTCAATCAAATTAACCCCTTTTGTCCTAGGCCCCAAATAGTTCTCTTCATTTGCCTAAATTCAGCTCCTTTTGAGGCATTTATATGTATGTATTTCGCACCCCCACCCCTCCCTCTAAAGCTTTTGGATCTTGCCTCCTCCGGATTCATGCATTAGCAAACTGTAACCTGAGAGTGAGGGGCTTTAGAACAGCAGGGCTCCTGGGGGACCCAATTGTTTTGCTAATCAAGATTATTGCGGCCATTGAGCCTTGGAAGTATAGCCTAGCTGACAAAATTTGTCAGCTTCCCATGAAATAGTTCTGTCAGTTTAGTCAGGGTGCGGGGATAATATTAACATATAAATGAAGTCCCTTCTGTTCCCCCCCACCAACTCACCCCTTAATGGATTCAGAGAAAATATAAACACACACACACACACACACACACACACACACACACACACCATCTCCTCTTGTAGCCAAAATCAAACAAAGTTCTTTTCCCACCTCTGAGCAAGTCCCTGGCAATTCTGTCAACAGGATTAAATGTTTAGTTTAGTGTATTTTAGTTAATGGGCCATGTTTCCACTGTGAGCTGTGACAACGAACCGATATAATCAAATGCAAAAGCAGGGTAAAAATTAAACAATTTTTAAAATAAAAAGCCCCTATTATTCAATAAACATCTCAAGCACATCAGGGACACAAACTGAGCAAGATCTTCACATCTGATGTAAAAAAATGTGGGTGGAGATTTCATTAGAAACTCAAAAGTCACTTCCACATCTAACTGGTTCTTTGAAAGCATTGCCACTAGAAATCTGTCACCTTTATTCTTCCTCCCAAGAGGAAGTTTTTAAAATAATAAAAAGCAGGGGAAAGAACTCGGGGGGGGGGGATCCTGTGATATTTTCTATTTTTTAAATCCTAAAGCAGCCAAACTGCCACTCCACACAGCCACTCTGATAGCAAAAGGAGCCTTATTGCAACTGCAGACTCAATGAAGTGATGATTTGAAGGCTTAAAAGCTGAGGATCTGGAGACCAAGAGGGACAGAACAACACAGATATTGAAGCTGCAAACATCACTTTGATTTCTTGCAGGGTAGCAGCCCCTCCCTTCAAACTTCCCCACTTGTGTTTGAGTTTTCTCAACCTCATAATGCATACTGAGGAACCCTATATATGTGTGTGTGTGTTCTTCAATTTGACCTCCAGTATAACATAGGTTACCCACCACTGAGACCTATTTGGTTTTCTTCCATCACAGGAGCTCTAGGGGTGCATTCAAATGTGGGGTGGAGCACCTTAGCTTTCCTGATTATAATGATACCACTTCCATTTTCTAGCACTCCTTGCACACTGCAATACCTGCTGCATCGTGAAACGGTGTGTTTTGGAGCAATATCCGGCCTGTTGAGCTAAATTTCATTGCACCAACAGGCGTGGTGTGACATAACAACAAACGTAATTGCACAACACCACTGCTCCCCCAGGTTTTCCAGACGTGTGTGAATCCCACATGGAAACAGCAGGAAGGAATAGCATGCTGGTATAGCACTCAAAATTTCATCATTTGCTCCCACAAATTTCTAGGTTAAGGAGACTGCAAACGGATTTCTTTTTTTCTGGATTCCAACAACACAGAAATGAGGTCTAAATATGCACTGTGTTCCATTGGTTTTCCGGAAGTGGCTTTTACATCGTGTGAAAGCTCAAATATAATACAGAAGTTAACAGTCAAGGAAACATCCGGGGAAAGGAAAGCACTGCCATGTGATTGCAGCCTTGGGAAAACTGGCTCCCCCCTCCCCAAAAGACAGCTGGGATTTCTTTTCTCTTTTTTTAAGGAATCATATAAGCCCAATTCAGATTCATACCCCCTTTTCATCCCAAGCAACTCGCCTGAGAGGTTCTCTCTCTTCATCTTCATCTTTTATTTATTTCCCCCCTCCTCCTCTCTCTCCCAGGTTGGGCGAACTTGCGATTTTTGTAATCTTCCGCGTCGGCAATATTGTCCGTTTGATACTAAATTAGCCCTTGAAAGGCAGCAGTGGGGCTGCTTTGTGTAGCGAGTGTATGCATCAGAGGTGACTCTGATGGGGAGTTCAATAGGCTTTGCAAAGCCCCGGGTTTAAATAGAAGGCATCCTTCAATCACCGTCCCGTCTTGCTACTGGAGGCACAATCAGATTATTCCTTTGTGCCCATCTGCAACAAATGCTCCGAAACATGAATGAAAACTCAGGCTGTGTGTTCTCCTGGTGGATTACATCAGACTTTGTGTCCGTTGGGCTAACATGAAGAAATGCACTTAATGGCTAGAATATTGGCCACCAATGAGATTACTACCGAAAAAAGCGGGGGGGGGGGAGAATCTATCCTTTGGAAACTGCTGGTGTCGCGCAAATGGATCATGCAGCAGCAAACCTGTTCAGGCCTGCTCTGTAGAGTTCTCAAAGCGAAGGGTTCAAGGTGTCCAGAATGAGTTCTACCACTAAGAATGGGAATGAGACACAACCCAAGCACTTAGCAATGCAATCCTATGGAAGTTTGCTGTATTGTTTTTAACACTCGATTGGGAGCCGCCCAGAGTGGCTGGGGAAACTCAGCCAGATGGGTGGGGTATAAATGATAAATTATTATTATTATCCATTATTATTACTTGGTGTAAGTTCCCCAGTGGGGCTTATGACCAGGATAAGGGCACAGGGTACTGTAGCCTGAGATGGAAAATCCACACAGTGCCTTTTTACCATCAGAGGGCCAAACTAGATGATATGTTAGCTTCCTATCTACACCCTTAAGTGTACGTTTTGCTATCTTATTTGTTTATTTGTTTTTTGTATTTTATGTCATTTTGTATTTTTCTGTTGTCAACACCCTGACCACCAGCTGTCTCTGGGGTTCAAAATGCACAAGTCACTTGACCTCATTGTGACATCAGGTGACTGACAGGTGGGCAGGGGTGCCGGTAGTGGGTGGCGGGGTGGCGAACTGAATCCAACCTGCCACCCGGATCCAGTGTCCCACCCTTGATATCGCCGGAACTCCTCCCCAAAGTGAAAGTGTTGGAACCACCAAGGTTCTCATGTGGTCAGAAGTCAGGGTCTGGTTCCAACCGTGGGCAGGGACGTGATATTCTATTTGCTGAGCGCTGCTCAGATTACTCTTGCCTGCAACTGGGAGGGGTGGGGACTTGAGCTTGGCTGATTAAGGTTTGGGATGCAGCCACTAAGATGGAAGTGACTAATCTGATCCGAGTAAGAGAGGGTAGACAAAAAGACAATTATTTTGTCAGAAAGTGAAAATTTTCTACATTATGTTTTGGCACCATAAGTTACAAGAAAGTTGAATCCAGGCATCCCCGAAACTCAGCCCTCCAGATATTTTGGGACTACAACTCCCATCATCCCTGACCACTGTTCCTGTTAGCTAGGGGTGATGGGAGTTGTAGTCCCAAAACATCTGGAGGGCTGAGTTTGGGGATGCCTGGTTTAATCCACATACTTTGAACTGCTTTCTCATTTTCACTTCATTTTTCTGTAACAAATTACATTGCCTCTGGTTTCTGCCTTATTCTGTTTCTGTGTGACTGAAAAGACACAATAAAATGCTTCCCACCCCCAAAGTCAGAATCTGGGCTTTGTGAGTGGCTCCCAATGCCTCTCCCTCTCTTCCCATTTCTCTCCCCTCCTACCCTCACACCAACCCCTTGCAAGCTGGTTCTGGTCTGCTTGCTTCCTTCCCTCCCGGTCTCCCAGTTTTTTCTGCTCGCTGTGCCCTCCCCTTTCCCTCTCTGGCATTTTTTTCCTTTGGGATGGTCCCATGGCTTGGACTTTGCCCTGTGATCAGCTCTGTTTCCAGGTAGAGTAGGAGTTACCACACAGACCCATTTACTAGAAGCTACCCAGCTGCATGAGGATTGTCCGTCTATGCAAATACTGAAACATGGTTTGGAGTGAGCAGATTTCAAGAAGGAAGACTGCAGCCATGCAATGACGACAGAGTGAAATGACTGGGGCAGCAGCAGGTTTTAAATATCCTTTTTATTGCAGCAATGCACCTGTTGCATGCTACTTTAGAGGTCCAGCAGGAAGACATATATCCCCATAGGTGAATAACACAGCCATCAGGCTCAATGGTGACCAGGTGAGAATGGGGATGCACATCAGCTATTCCCTCAGCTGTCTCTTGCAAGAGCCGCAAATCTCTGAATTCACTTGGGAAAAGGCATTGATCCAGATCCTGCATCCACACAGGCGGCAGTGGAGAGCATGGCAATATTGCACAGACTGTAACATGGCATACACTTCAGCTGTCCCCATCTTTTTCTCTCTGGGAATGCTTTCTTACCAGAACTGCTGTTATTCTTCGGGATTGAACTCCTTCCCCAAGAACTCAATGCACCTTGTCACCAGTACGCATAAACTTTGCAAATAAGACTCCTCAATTTAAAGAATATCCATTATTGTATTAAGCCCAAGTTAAGTGGTTTGTTGCAGCCTTTGTAATTCCCTGTTTTTATTTCAATACTGCAGTAATTTGTTGTTGTTTGTGTGTATAAATAAAACCTAATAAAAAGGGGGGACACTTGAGGGAGAGTACGGCCCCTTTTCTAAAAGAAAAAGAAAAGAAAATAGTTTCTTTCCAAACATGGGCTGGATGAGCATTCATAATGGAATCAGCATAGTTTTTCCACTGGGCCTGTTTTGACTTCAAAAGGCTGAACCTATCTTTAGCCCCAGTGCAGTGAATGACCACTTACGTGAGTGATGCCTTATTAATACGATGACTCAGCCACTTCCCGATAAGGAGAACAATGAAGGGTCAAAGCTTCAGCATCCCTTACAGGAATTAATGAGAACATGTTGCTGGTAATTTGGTCCATTGGAGATTACGCTGGAATTGAACGGCTCTTGTGTCAAGCTTAATACTCTGACCGACGTGCCCAAACTTAGCAATCCAGGTGCTGAGGGCAGAATTAGGTATGATGCCAGATGCCAGGGTTTACTTCTGAAACGGCAACTCTGCAACCAAGTGGGCCTTTTCTCCTTGTAAGGTTTAGCTCAGAGATGGGGAACCTTTGACCCTCCAGATGTTCCTGGACTCCCAACTCCAATCAGCTCCAGCCATAGTGACCTATGGTCAGGGACAACGAGAGCTATAGCAAAGCATCATCTGGGGGAGTGAGAGGATCCCCATCCCTGGTTTAGCTCCTGAAATTGGTGATGTCTCTGAGGGCATTCCAACCGTCTTCCTCAAGAAGTACAGGGGGGCAAACAGAGAAAAGCACACACACACATATGATTAAAACAGTTATCGTTAAAAACATACTCCCATCAAATGATTTCAGGGTTGCTAGGACCAGTATTCTTCAGCCGCCAGGTTAACAGGAATGTTTTCCAATACCTCATGAAAGTTAACAATGATGAAAGGGCGCACTTCATGAAGGAGAACATTCTATAACCAGGGAACCACCACCAAAAAGGTCCTGTCACAAGTCAGTGGCAATGGAGCAGCCCCCAGTGGCAGCAGGTGTCACCTGCCAATTGTAGGGTTTCATTGACCTTATACATTTGAAACAATGGCCAAAGGGTCTTTATTTCACATTGGACCATTTAGGAAAAGTCTGTTCTCTTTCTCAATGAAACAGGGCAACTTTGGGACATGACTATGCCAGGAAATGCTAAAGGGAAGTGAATTGCGGCAAGCTTTTCTAAGCATTGCTGCAAGCAGTTCCAAAGTTCTAAGAACAAAACACTTGCAGCAAGCAAGGAGCTCAGTTCCTCTGCCACTCCATTCTACTCCCCCCCCCATGCAGTTGTCAATCCCCCGCCCCTTGTTCACTCAAGGTTCAGTGTCACTGAGTTATTATGCATCTGTCTTTATTGTCTCTCGCCCCCCTCCAGTTTCTTTTCTGAAATTTTTTTCTCTCTCATATTGGTATGTATCTCAGAGTTGCCACCAAATTGTCCAACATTTCTCCTCTGCACATCCGTGATGTGGTCTTCACTGCATGTAAGGGCAGTGGCGTAGCGTGGGGGGTGCAGGGGGGGCCGGCCGCACCGACCGCAACATCCGGGGGTTAGGGTTAGGGGGCGCAAATCCACGGGTTAGGGGGTGCAAATCCACGGGTTAGGGGGCACAAATTACTTGCCTTGCCCCGGGTGCTGACAACCCACGCTACGCCACTGTGTAAGGGCAAGCAATGGAAGACTTGAATTGGTTCTAGTAAACAGATGTCTATCTGCACATAATTTAAATAGAGGAAGTCAATACCCATGATGAAATCCCAACCACAAGTGAAGGGGAAATGTGTGTTTAGGCCAAGAGGAAGTTCCTGTGAATTATGGCTTTTTATAATACACAGGATCAAACTGATAGGGATCCAATAGATTTTCCGCAACTGAGCATCATCTGATGCAATAAGGTACAGATTTTCAATTAATAATCTCAATAAGGGCAACCTTTACTATTATGATTACACTGGGGGTGTGCATTTAAAGCAGGAGGTGAACAGCTTCTACCTATTCCTTTGACATCCCAAGGTTAAATGTGCAACTAGCATTGAGGATCTTAAACACAATTCCTCATGCATTATACTTCCTCAAGGAACTAGCACCATTATTTCACAGCAGAGCAAATATAACAGAAGAGACATCACCAAGTTAATGCTGGGCTCCGCTAGCAGCAGTGGAACGGCGCATGGCGCAGCTGATCAACACAAGATGTGACATCCCATTCCATCCATTGCCAAAGCTAACCAATAATAAAACATTGACCACAAACCTTCTCTAGAACAGCTTGAAAATTAAAACCAGGTCTGGGAAGGAAAGGCTGTCGGAAACAAAACTGAAACAGAACTGACAGGCCTGAAGGGTTTCCCACACCACTTCCTGTCCCTCAGAGGACATGGCGGCAGTGGAGGGCAATCCCTGATCTATGCAGCAGCACCCCCATCTTAATGGGTATACTACTGCATAGATGGTTAGCTACATGGAGGAGGAGGTGTGTGGCTGGGGAGGAGGAAGTGATGCTTGGGGAGAGCCAGGGGCGGAGGAAGGGGGTGTGGTGGGGGTGGGCTGCCCCGGGTGTCACCAATGAGGGGCGTGACAAAATGCCAGGCGGCACTCACCACAGGGCCTGCAGCACGCCCGAGCCATGCGTCTCTCCTGGGAGTGACGTGGTGGCTTGGGAGCTCGCCGCCTCCCCCTCAGCTGTAGGGCGGCTGAGTGGGAGGAGGCAGCCAGACTCCTTGAAGGCCCTGCAGAGCATCCTGTCCCAGCTTGCCTCGCCCCACGGGCTGCTGGCCCCATCCCTGGGCACAGGGCATGTGTGCCGCCCCAGGCACCCAACTGGCTTGCTCCACTGCTGGGGAGAACACTATCATTCCCACACACACCCGCGCCATAAACTATGAGTAGGTACATAGGGAACTAGGTGTTCCATTAAGTGTCAAGCCATGCAGGGCTATATCGACCAAAGCCAACACCTTGAGTTTTAACCCAAAGCAAACTGGAAGCCAGTGCAGGTGAGAAAGGATCGGTGTGATGAGTTCACAATGCCTATTTTTGTCTGTCTAGTTGCTTATAAGTCTCTGGGTTCTGGGGAAAGATAAAACGGCTAAAAATCAATCAATCAATCAATCAATAATTTTCCCAGTAAAAGTCCTCACTATCATACTTCGCACCCACTAAAGTTTTCATACTATCTTCAAGGAGAGTCCCAATTAAGCTACAGGCCAGTAATTCAAACAGAAGGTTAGTGAAGAATAGAGCTGTTGCAGCCATCTAGATTGTCTGCCTCCAGAGAGAGCCATAAGCTGGGATGTCAGCCTAAACTGGTAATGGATGCTCCAAGACCACTGGAACCTACTTTTGTTGTGTAGCTTTCTGTTATTCATACATTATTAAGGTTCTAATATTTTAATGATGCAAGGAGTGAAGGGCCTCATGGTACACCTAACAAATTTTATCGCCGCAATTTGCGAAGGAGAGTTAACGGGCATCTGGTAAAGTGAGCTCAAGTCTGTCAAAACATATGCAATGATAAAATGCAATAGTCTTTATGGTGGGGTTGTGGAGAACCAATTTCAGAGGGAGGCCCAGCTGCCAGTGGTGGGCAGGGCCAGAGGCAAAAGTGGGTGGAGCCACAGATGTGGCTCCAGTGAGCTGCATTCCAGAGGTTTCTACACAAATATACACACACACCCTCCATTATCACAGTTAAATGACACTTTGCAGCCACACAGAAGCATGAGGAGGGTGTGGAACAGGGCTGGTGAGCAGGGTACTCTGGGAATATCAAAAGCCAGAAAGACAAGTATGGGGGCCCACATCCAACCCCAGAACTGGAGGCTCTCTACCAGTGCTTTAAGGTACCACAAAAGTGAGGGTTGTTGTTGTTTTGTTTTTGCTGCAACAGGCAGGCCCATTATCCCTGGATATTTTTTACTGATTGGCTACTACTTTGAGGGAGGACAGAAAATTTGTAACATAAATGAACAAATCTACTGTACCCAGAAAGGAAACTTTGTGGATATTGGGTGGCTGTCTTTGGTCCAATAATCATTTACATTCTGTTTTATTCAAATGTTCACGTAAGGAGGAGAATAACAAAGGGGTGGGGGGATACTGTAATTAGCTGGAATGCCTGCACTCGCTCAAAGCTTGGAAGCAAATAATTTCCAGTGTATGTTTATAATTATATAATGCATTTCAGATGGCAACGCAACAACAGTCGGACTTGGATCCAAATCTGGGAATGTTTCTTGTCTAATGTGCTCTTTTATGGTGTCTCCCCCACTTTTGCACGTTTAAAATTTTAATTAAATTGCCTTTTCTCTCTCTTCTGTTGATTAGAAAGCCATTGCAGAAGGAAAGAACCTGCAGCTCTTTATATAACTTTTTTTTTGTATGCATTAATGACTTGCAAAAAATGTACAGACATTTTAACAACTTTTCACACTGTACCTCCGCCTTTTATTTCAGAGGCACCCATACAGTGATCGATGGTGGTTGGTGAAAGGCTGCTAAATGATGAAAGTGAAATGAAACGAGCTTTCAGGAAAGCCACTTCCAAACCTGAGCAGGAGGTGGGGTTGCGGGCTTCATGCCCACCCCACGTGAGCAGGGGCTGGTTTTAGCCCCCGCGAGAGCAGGGGAATCCCGGCCACGTTGTCCACCCAGCCAGCCAATTGGGTGGCTGGGGGGGCATGGCCTGGCCTATTTAGGGCTGGCACAGCCGGGGCTCGCCCTCTTTTGCCGGCTAGCCCCCACGTTTTTCTACCCTCCTTCCCTTTAGGTAGGTTTCTGACTTTGCTATGGACTTCGGTCTGTCGCCACAAGGGGCATGGTAGGAATTTTTCCCAATTGGCAATTTGCAGCCATTTGGTTTTTCACCTACCTCGTAGCAACTCGTCAGAACTCCTCGGCATTGGCAGTTAGGCATTGGTAAGAAGGGGTTAAGAGGATGTGGGGGGGGGGAGGAACGCCATCACCTCCCCCCAGAGAATGAAGGGTGGTCCGATAAAGGACTCCGGGGGGGCGTGGCCCTGTCCAAAGCCTATGGAGGTGTGGGCCTAAGGCACGCCCCCGAGCGGTGACCCAGGGGAGCTCCTAGTTGATGTGCCTCAGCAGGAGACTCCGCCTCTATGGTGTTAACCCTTCCCCGTGTCTCCAGCAAATGGGCTGGAGCCGGATAGTCAATAGGACCAATGCCTAAGCCAATGCCTCTCATTCCTGAATTCAATAAAGTTGTGGCCTAATTCGCCCATTTAACCTTAAATTCTGGTGTCTGGCGTCTTTATTTATCCTTGGTGGGGGGCGGGAACTCGCCACGCAACTCATGCAACCCGGAAGAAGCGGGGTGCAACGTTCCAAGTGTTGCTGCACAACGAACACGAGTTTCCAATGAAGTTTGCAGAAGATATTGGTTGACAAAATCAATCTAACACGATCAAGTGCTTTTCATATATGATTTATCACCAGGGGCTGCAACATTCAGTGGGACTTACTCTGAGATGTACCGAACTGCATTCAAACTCTAGAAGCGTTATTGCAAAACTAATTCTCATCCCAAGGAAGAGCTCTGCTGGATCAGACCAAAAGACCTATTAGTGCAGCATCCTGTTCTCATTGTGGCCAATCAGATGCCTATAGAAAGCCCACTAGGAAGACATGAGTTCAATAGCCCTCTCCTGATCCCCAGCATACTATCTCTGATACTAAAGGTATCCATAGTTCAATTTTAGCTCAATGACAATAGTGACTCAACTCGTGGCCATGTTAGACCTTGGCTACCAGCTGTAGCTCAGGTGGAGCATCTGCTTTGCATGCAGAAGGTTTCAACTTCAGTTCCCAATCTCCAGATAGAGCTAGGAAGATCCCCTCCCTGTAACCTTGGAAAGCTGCTGCCAGTTAGTGTAGACAATGATGAGTGGAATCAGATGGTCAGACTCAGTAGAAGGCACCTTCCAATGCTGTCCAAGCTTTTATTCTATGATCATATGAAGTGCCTTGCTGGCTCAGGCCATGTGCCCATCTGGTCCATCATCCTGCTTTCCCATTGGCCACCCAGATACCAGTGGAGAACATATACATATTTCCCTGCTTAACATTTTGTGGTGTCCCAGGAACATTTTGTGGTGTCCCAGACCACAATCCCAGGAGCACCTTAGCCTCTTCTTATGGCCCCAACTTAGGAGCCCCAACTTGTCATCATGTAGGATTGAGGCCAGCCAGTCTAACTCATTTTGATGCTTTATCAGCCACAGCTGAGACGCTTCATCACAGCTGGGGCTCCCACCAGATCATACAATACAGCTCCCATCAGCACTGACCACTGGCCATGTTGGCTGGGGCTGATGAGAACTGGAGTCCAGCAACATCAGGAGGGCCTGCATCCCCACCTTAGACCAGGGTTCTCATCAAAGGCATGAGCCGATTTAGTCTTGTTGATGCCTTGTGACTTAATCTGAATACATCATTCAGCTTTTAATTCAGCACTGGGAGCTCCCACATCACTTACTGAAGTCAATCCACAAGGTCCCCGAAGATTTTTTATGCACAAACGTGTACTTCATAAAACAAACAAAACCCATTTGACATGAAGGCCTAATGTAAGAGATCTGACAGCAAATTCTTTGGGGATATATTTGTGGTAAGCAATCTTTAGAATGACTTATGGTTTTAAGCAAATAAATGGAACTCAGTTAGACAGCCAAGTCATATTTCATAACAAATCCCCAATCCAACACTTTACGCTCCGATGTTAAAAGCATTCCAGGCACCCTAGATCAATTCAGCGTATGGCAAACGCTCTGTTATTAAACCAATTGCAAGTAGTTTCACTGATATTCATTCTGTGGTTGGCATGAATTATACAAGAGCAATAGTTGTGGCTTCCTCCCTACCCTGCTTTCCTCCCTATTTCATTGTGTCTGGTGACCCTTGGGGGCTGGTTGATACATATGTGCCTATTCATCACTCCAACTCACGGAGGGTGAAGCTGGTGGGGGAGGCAGAGTGTAGAGCACAGCACACGTCCTTGCTCTCCCTTTTCTCCTGTTGGTTTCACATGCAACTTGAACACCTGAAGAAGGCTCTGAGCAAATGCAGGCATGCACACAGAACCCACAGTGGTGGCTGGTGCCCAGGGATGGCAGGGAACCCAAAAGTAGGTACATCCAGAGCCAATGACAGGCAGAGTAAATTAGGTTTACTTTTGTCACCATCCTCCTTCCTGCTGAGCAATGCTGGGTTATCCAACAGGCAGATGAAGCATGTGATTAGGGCACCAGCAAAACAGGGACACCAAAAGAATATATATGTGTGTGTGTGTGTGTGTGTGTGTGTGTGTGTATATATATATATATATATATGTGTATATATATGTATATATATTTTATATATATATATATATATATATATATATATATATATATATATATATATAAAACAATTTGGCATCAGAGTAGCTGCTTGTAGTCACAGTAGTAGACATGATTCTCTGTGTATGGAAGAAGACATGCTTTGCTGAGTCAGCTTTGATGAACTTATGCAGAATTTTGCCATCAGAAAATTTCAATTTCAGCATGCATGAAAGTTTTGTGTTATGGCAATATATATATGAAGGAGGGGCATAATACTTTCAGGGCTTAGGGCTTCTAAAGGCATTAATCCAGCCCTGCTGGTGAGTTTTTCAAGGGTAATGCTGAGACTCAGAAGGAAGATGACAGCCAGGGCCACACCCTGAACTTGCTGTAAGAAAGAAGGCAAGTGAGGTTGGAGGAATCAGAAGTTGGTGGGGCAGTGCCCCATTTTCCCCAAAGGACCAGCTTCCGTTGGCAACTCCGCTCTGCCTTCACCACACATTCACTTTGAACAACTGAAGAGAGCTAATAAGGAGGGACGGAATGGAAAATGAAAGCATTTATGTGTGAAATGTGCTACGATCCACGAACTCATGCAACCCACCAAAGGCTCTTGGAATCAAAGCAAATGGTGAGAAATGGCCACTGTGCTCAGCATAGTGAAGGCAACCTATGCAAACAGCTGAGGAGGAAACGTCTGCAAGGCAGAGGAAGGTCCCTTGCCTTGAATCTGCACAGGTTGCAGATCGCAGACAGGCCCGTGCAGAAAGATCAGCAAGATAAACATTATAATATAATCAATTTGAGAGGGAGGGGGGTAATCCAGAGAGGTAGAGTTGCAACAGTAAGCACAGAATTTGGAGAAGTTAATTAAGTGAAATTGACAGGTTGAAACAGCCCAGTCGATAGGTGAGCAAAACTGGAAGGGAGACAGACACCCACATGCCATACAGGGGCAACAAGTGCAATGGAAGGTAAAATTCACAACACAGCCGGAGAATAACACGGGATTGTGCCTCATGTTATATAGCACTTTCAAGTTTTCAAAGTTCTTATCTAATAATATTCTTTTACAATGCTCCTGTAAGGTAGGTCAGTGCAGTTATGTGCACCTCAATCTCTGAACAGTGGGAGATTTCAGGGACAGCAGCACATATATGATATTCAGAGACCTACAATCTCTGGGAGCAGAGTTGTTTGTTTTGCTATCATTATATTTACCTTTCCTCCAAGGAGCTCAAGGTGGCGTACATGATTCTCTCTCCCCATTTTATCCTCACAACAACCCTGTGAGGTAGGTTAGACTGGGAGGCAGCGACTGGCCCAGGGTCACCCAGTGAGCCTTATAGCTGACTGGGGATTTGAACCCTGGTCCCCCATGTTCTAGTCCAGCACTCTAACCATTACACCACACTAGCTCTCTTAGAACATGGCCATTGTAGCCAGTAGTCATTGAGAGCATCCTCCATGTAACGCCCTTCTGAAGATTTTCCCACCTTGCTTCATATGGACCAACATGGTCAACTTCACTTTTTATGTGCTTTAGAGAGTAACCACACTTTTATTGTAGTCCCCCCCCCCCAAGGGAATCTGACATTTCCGGTGGTGGAAGATGCTATGTATATTGTATATTTACATGATGGACCAAATTACCGTAAAAACACCCAAATGAAGAAGCATTCTCTGGAATCCCCTGGAAGTCAGTTTGCATTTAACAGCTGAAGTATTTTGCTGTGCCATTGATCCTTAAAATATCTTGGACCCCGTTTTTCACTCTGATAACTTTAAACATCTTATTAATAAGGACAAAAGGCCAGGCAAGTGAAGGGTTGAGGTTCCAAGTGAGCTTTCAATTTGTCCCATTGTGCCCAGGCATGGCAGGGGATTCAAACCGGTTGGTGGTCTTACATATCTCATACACACCCCAACAATGCAACAAATTATGAATAGAGCCTTAAGCCTCCACTTGGAATTCCTTCTTTTGTGAGTTTGTCTCTTGAGCGTGTTGAGCCGCCGGGTTTACAAGTTGTACAGTCCCTGCCACAGGTGGGAGCCAGCGCTGGAAATGTATCACTGTGTAGCTTTTTATTAAAAACCTCAGAAAGAATGGAAGAAAAGATGCTGCGTTATTCGAGTCAGAATGCAAATTATTTTCTCTAATGTAAAAAAAAAAAAGATGAATGGTATGGAAGCAGTAGCCGAAAGTTACTGCCATCTACAAATGGGCATTTACAGTGGTGGCTTGGTGATAGATAAAATCCATTAAGTCTTTGTTTAACCTAATTCAAAGCAACTGCAGTGATTCTGTGTTAAAAAATTAAACATATAAGCTTTGCGTTGCTCTCTAGCCCACTCCACATATAACCTGAAATTCCAAGGAGGTGAAGAAAAGGAACAGAATTTCAGAACTTTTGGGGGTTTTTTAAGCCCATAAAACCAAGTTTCTAGACCTTATGATTGTGAAACTCTTTTTTTATTCAAGTGTAATGCCTTCTGGAATCTCTGAAACCAGGCTATGGGCAGAATTGGTTTTGTAGGAGTGGGAGGGTAAATGACTCATTTCCGTGGGCAGTGCTACTGTTTGAGAAACAAAAACCCAACACCAGCCAACAAAACCATGACAGCTAAATAGAAATGCCATGTCGTGATCCAATTTATTACTGCTAACCAGATGCAGAGTCCACCACAAGGGACGCTTCTTGCCTGTGCTTATGGACTTCCAGAGAACCACTAGCTGGCTACTGTGGGAGGGCTGCTAGATTCAATGGCCCGTTCACTGATCCACTAGGAAGCACTAACGCCTCTTATTTCAGGGCTACGGAAATCCCACACACACACCCCCCGGCTGAGGGCCATGTTCCCTTTACAGGAAAATTTCCAGGATCTACTGGGGGCAGTGGGAGACAAGCTTCAGATTTGTGTCGTGCTCATTTAGCACCACAAGCCACAGCAACCAATTTCAAAGCTGATTTGACAGGAGTGCATGTGTGAACATGTGGCACAGAGGCAGGAGGACTTTGACGTCCAGCGTTTTCCAAACATGCACCACCAGGCAAAACTGTCAAAGTGCACAGAACAGACAAGAATAAGCTGATACATAACTCCCCTTCCTGCAAAGCTGTGACTGGAGAGCCCTGATAAAATCATTCCTTCTGGTTAGAGAGAAGTTATAAGATTCATTACTTAATACAGATTGAGCAGGGAAAGGGGGGGGCAGGGAGAAAAGAAAGAGCTCATTACATTTCCGTTGGCAGTAGAGAGGCAACTAGCTGCACACAGCTGGAAGAGCTTGGACAATTGATCGATAGACTGTTGGCACCAGCAAATATGGTCCTTTGCTCTTATGGAGAAACTCGCCAAGCAAGTGCAGACTTTTAAGTGGACAACAAAAACATAATGGTTTTCTTGATACTTGGTATGCATTTATTGTTTCATGTTAATAAGAACAGGAGTAATTTCTAACAGCCAGCCAAGCAGGGTAATCTTTGGCAAAATGTTATTGTTTAACTGCTGCATTTTTTTTTATTTGTGAGAAGAAGGCAGGGGAGGGGATGTTACTTTTGCTTTTTGTAAAGGTGGTTATTTATTGACTTGTATTTTTTTTAAAGCAACCCAATAGAGTGAATCCTTTCTGCCCAAGGATTTGGAATAATAATGTATCATCCCTGGAAGTCACTGCCAAATGTAGTAAAAATCTATCATCTGTCTGTCTGTCTGTCTGTTTCTCTCTCTCTCTCTCTCTCTCTCTCTCTCTCTCTCTCTCTCTCCCTCTCTCTCTCTCTCTGTGTGTGTGTGTGTGTGTGTGTATGAAATACTGTTTTCATTAGTAAATTGGGATAACATACAAACCACACTTTTCAAGGATGTGGAAGAAGTTAAGATACGTAATATGTCTTGTGGATCCTTGTGGGTTGTATCCAATGCTAGTCCTACTCAGAGTAGATACATTTAATAAACATGGCTAACCTAAGTTTATTAATTTCAGTGGATCTACTCTGAGTAGGGTATAGTTGAATATGACCCATTATATTTCCTTTGAATTTGCTTTGCTTGAAACATTAAGAAAGGCAAGCATGCACAGTAAATGTAGATTTGAACAGCCAATTGAAAAAGTATTCTGTATATTTTAAAAGAAATAAATAAAAAAGGATGCTTGATAAAAATGTGTCTGCTGCATTAATGTGTAAGATATTTTAAAGGGAAAAAAACAAAGTGTTGTTTTAATATGCAAGGGAAAACTTAATTTAAAAGGAAACGGAAAGTAATAAAACAAAACAAAAAAGAATGAAGTGATAAACGTAGGATGAATACATTTTATATATAACTAAAATAACTTTATGCATAATAAAGGTTTTTCATTGAGTGAGCAATAGAAATAAAAGTTGGGAAACAATATTTAAAATTCAGTGAATCCTATAATTAATTTGTGAGTGTTTTTTGTATTATAAAAGGGTGTGTCATGTTACAAAGTAAATGTGTTAATCGTGAAGCTCATTGGTAAGACTGCACTCTGTGTCCATAGATGGATGCCAGCTGCATTCCATCACACTCTCCCAACATTCCATCACACTGCAATATGCCCAAGAGACAGAACCCAAAAGGGCCAATGAAGATTAAGGATTGGGGCTATGCAGAATAGAGGGAGCTCAACCTAACCAGGAGAAAGGACCAGTTTGCCCTCATCCCAATAATGTCTCTAGTGAAGGATTGCCATTTATCCTTATGGGGGCAGGGGGCAGTTGAATTGGGAGGGTGCATTATTGCAAGGAAAACAAAACCCACTCCCACTCAGTGCTGAGTGCCCCAGCACTCACTGTCAGAGCAGACCCTCCATGTCCCTATTTTCCAGTGTCCCTGATTTAGAGAAGCCATCCTGGTTTCTGATTTGATCCCGGAATGTCCCATTTTCCTTAGGGTGTCTCTATTTTCAATGGAGAAATGTTGGAGGGTATGGAATTATCCCACCCCTGAGCTGTCTGAAGGCATTCACCCCCCACCAAATCACTGCATGGGTCCTGGTGCCTGGCCACAACGCCGCCAACCTGAAAAGTTGAGTGCACTTGTTGAATTCCAACTCTCATCAGCCCATAGCTGTCAACTTACAGATTTGAAAATAAGGGACCAGCAGCCAAAATAAGGGACCTGCAGCCTCACCTGTTCCAGGCACTCCAGTCTTCCTGTCCTCCTGCAGTCTGGTCAAACTCATGCTGGTAGCTCCGAGAACACTGTCCAACCAACTTTGTAACCAGAGGTTCAACTGAATAGAATCTGAATCACATGCACCACAAGGCATATGCAGCCTCAACTTAAGATGGCTCCCCGGCCTGGCTTTGCACTGCAAAGTTTGCAGCAGCACGTGCAACAAAATGGCGTCCAGCATTCAAAAACCCCATCAGCTTGCATTAACTAGCCACACACAAGGCATGCAAGCTCCACCCCCCCCAGTCGTTCTTAGGCTTCTTATTGGGTGAGCAGCAACACAGCCAAGCAACACAGTTGGAGCCTCCCTCCTCCTTGGCCAGCAGGGAGGGAGGGAGAGGAGCTGCTTCCTTTGAAATTTAAGGGACATCATTTAAGGGACATTCATCAATAAGGGACAGCAGCGGGACATGGCACTAGAATAAGGGACTGTCCCTTCAAATAAGGGACACTTGACAGCTATTGGGAAGCCCAACCAGCACAGCAAACACATCAAGGTCAGTAGGAGCTGGAGGCCAACAATATCTGGAATGCTACCAGTTCTGTGTTCCTGTTTGAAGGCATTTATTCACTGCAGTCTTTTTAGCTCAAGACACCAAGCATAGGACCTGGGGCTTCTGCCTTCAAAGCACGTGCCCTTCCACTCTGTTGCCCTGCCTACGCAAACAATGATCACAAATAATCCCTGTACGTATAGTTCACTCCACCAGCTTCTTCAACTCAGGGCCCTGTTTTTTCAACCATGGGGCTAAATCATGCTCTTTTGTACTTGGACGAGAGGCTGGTCTAGAGCCTGACAGCAGCTTAATGAGTGCATCACTATCCCTCAAGAAATAATGTGTGATACTATGTCCACCCCCCTTGGTTTAGAGGCATTGTCACTGTTGCATATCATATATATATATATATATATATATATATATATATATAATCCCTGGAAGGCTATAATTCATATGCAAACAAAGACAAGAGGTGAGGTGGAGGGGTGTTAATCTCTCCCCCCTTCCCTCCAATGATTTCATAATAAAGTGTTGGAACACTTTGATCAGGAGCCGAAAGGAGGTGTGAAGCGGCGTTTTTGCAACAGACAGATATTTGTGTAATTGCCCTTTATGTATTGCCAGTTTGGAATAATCACATATAAAAAAGCCCCAACTTACCTCATCTGCCTGGTACAGCCAAGGCATAAATAAAAGAGAACAATGGCATTACTATTACTCACTCACTGACTCCCAGCTACATCACTGTATTCTTTATAATTGCTGGCAAGAAGATTAATGTTTTGTAAAATATCAGAGTAAGGTCACAAGGGGGCTTGCAGGGCTGTCTAAACACCCAGAGAATTTCAACTCCTTCCCTCTCTTTTTATGGAAATGAACTTCAGAGCTTTGCTGCTAATTATGGTGATTTGGGGATGTTGGGAAAGTATCCTCCACCTTTCTTGCGTTTCTCCTCCTTTTCGGGTTTGATTCGTTCCCATCTTTTGCAGAAAGGACCTTCCCAACATACAAACATGACTATTTGCTGGCTAGTTTTTTTTAATCTGTTTTGATCATAGTACAGGGCATAATACTTTTGCAGTTGTATTGCTCACCCCATTCCCCGCTTCTCCTGAAGCAGATAATTCACTACCTAAGTTGAAATACACAAAGATGTAGGGAACTGCCTTATACGGAATCAGACCACTGGTCCGCCTTGCTCAATATTATCTACACTGATGGGCAGTGGCTTTCCAGGGTTTCAGGCCTGATAGCTGACTGATACTGAGTCATGTCTATTGGCCCATCAAGTTCAAGGGAAGGAATGTATCATCCACAGGTAGGACTAGGAATGTCCCTTGCCTGGGACCACTGTGTTCCCTAGCAGGCAATCTTCAAGGGGCCGCACAGCTGTGCTGGGGAGCCAGATGCAAAAGTAGGCAGAGCAATGGATGTAACTCTTAGCTTTCTACAGGGGGCAAGTCTCCAGTCAAGGCAGAAGTTTCTACACACATACACCTCCATTCTCCTTCCAGGCAAGCAAAGCATTGTCACACTTCAGGGACACCTTTCACCCAGGCCTAATCACTCATGGAGGGTGTGGCCTGTGGGAGGGGATGTGGCTTGGGGAGAGTCTAAAGAGCCAAACAGAGAGGTCTTGAGGGTCACATATGGTCCTCTGTGGACTGGAAGTTCCCCATCCCTAATCTACAGCATCCTTGACATCCTAGTCCCAGTGCTTGGCATGCGGAAAGTCCTGGGTTCAATTCCTGGCATCTCCAGGAAGGGATGGTAATGATAGGCGAAAAAGGTCAATTTGGGTTTCTCGTTTTCCCAGTCTTAAGTTCAGTTGTCCATATTTCCACATCAATTTGGATTTTTATTTATAAGAAAAAAAGTCCTCATGAAGATTCTTCAGCATCTTAATATGGATTTCACCTCATAGATGCATTTCTGTATGCCATTTTGGCTAATACACACAATTTTGCATAGCCATTCCCCTTGACTTAAGGCACTTTTTGTGCATGCTTTTCACTCATACATGCCTTCATAGGTACAATTAACTACGTGCATATATCTTTTACCAATTACTTGACTGAGAACTGCATTGCAATATTTAAAGAACTGCAAATTTCAAAAGATGGCAGTGCTTCCATTCTCCTAATGTCCTGAAAAGTACAAAATAGATAAGTTTGCCTTTAAATCTGAACAGAATTGAATTCCTCCCCCATCCCTGTTCTCCCATCTGAAACCCTGGAGTCACTGACAATCCGTGTAGATAATACTCAGCTAGCTGATCTGACTCACTCTACAGCAGCTTTCTATGTTCCGAGATGCTGAAAGCTTTGAACAGCTGCAAAGAGGGCATCCTCAGCAACAGCTTGGGCAAGTGCAGCAATACCCTCTGAACTTCGATGTGCTCCGTATTTAATGGAGACGTTGTCCAGCTGTTATCCCCAGGTGCTGCTCGGATAGTAAAGCGCCCTTGAATCGAGAGCTGCAGAAGATGCCGTAATGAATGATGGCGAAATAATAAATATCAAGACCTTGTCATGTTATTTATTGGAATGCATCCTGCAGCAGTTTCTCCCACTGAAGAATGCTAATGTTCAGTTTTATTGCTGACTCACACACATCTGCACTTAGCTAGCATTAAAAGCAACAATGCACACTGGTGGAAGCAAAGAACAGTGGGTGATGTTTGACATGTACATGAAAACAAGATTTGCTTTTGTTTGCGTGCTTATTTGTTTTGTTTTATTTTGAAGGAGTGCTGATTCTATGGTTTGAACCAGGCCCTACAGAACTCAATACCATTATGCTCCAATTGCCCCAATCTCTTATTTACCAGGGACAGCCCCTGTTTTCCGATATATGTCTATGGTACAGCGCTGACCCTATTTTTGTATTTTGGAGTAGGGTGCTTCCAGACTACCTCTTTATCAGGCACTCGTCCTGATTTGTTTGTGGGGAGGTTAGATGACATTGGCTGTTTAATAAGCATTCATTCTTGTTTGTTTATGGGGAGGCTAGATGATGCTGTATCAAATCAGGTGTTATTCTACACTTTCCAGTGTGTTTTCCTACCACACTTATCACAAAACATACAATATTTTTTTTTGGGGGGGGGTTGAGTCTGCTATGGAAGACCACCCAATCAACTATAGCTGCACAATCTGAATTTTCTGGCCTATGATTGAATTCTTCCCCAAAATAGCAACAGTCTGGAAGCATCCTGAGGCTGCATAAGCACATCACCATTGAAATGTCATCGGAGTCATTTTTTCTCAGTGTGCTTTTGCACATAGCAGTTTGCAACTGTACACACCTTTGCACGGCAACATCATTTAAAGCAGTATCCACGATGCCTGTACACAAAATTGGGGTATTTGCACACACAAGTGGGGTGCAAGAATGCTCTTTATTATTATTTTCCCCTCAATCTGTGTTTTCAGAGCCCTTTTTTCAGTCATTAGAAAAAGATGCTGATAAATAAGCAGATATCTGTATTGGTAGACAGAGGCTGAGTTACTATACTGCTCCTGTTTTGCCTATTTCATTCACAGACAAGTTAAACGTGGTAAGGTGGAGTCGCCCTGCCATGCACCACCAGTAGGTCTGTCCCAGTAGGAGGGTGAACTTGAATGTTGGGAGATTCAGGGCAGGCAAAAGAAAGTACTTCTTCATACAGCACAGTGTTCAGCTATGGACTTTGCAACTGCAGGATAACATGGTGGCAGCCATTAACTTGCATGGTTTTAAAAGGGGATTAGTCAAATTCACGGAGCATAAGGCTAAATAATATTTATATTTTATCGATTTACTTCACAGGATTTATAAACTGATAAATCATAAGAAACCTCCAAGCATTTATATAATTTTCATTTTAAAATTCCCATAAACTCAAATGTTAAAAAGTTGACCTATCCCCCACAAATATATATATATGTATGTATGTATGTGTGTGTGTGTGTGCATATATATATATATATATATATATATATATATATATATATATGCAATTTAAAAAATAATAATAACTCTCAAGTATCAGAAGCACCTAGAAAGGAGGATTGATTGTTAAAAAACTCTGGAAACTGTAACTCAGGAAGGGGAAATAGGAGTCTCCTAACAACTCCTAACAACTATGGTTCTCAGAAATCTTTGGGGGAAGCCATGACTGTTTAAAGTGGTATCATAGTGATTTAAATATACAGTGGTACCTCAGGTTAAGAACTTAATTGGTTCTGGAGGTCTGTTCTTAACCTGAAACTGTTCGTAACCTGAGGTACCACTTTAGCTAATGGGGCCTCCCGCTGCCACCACACCGCCAGAGCATGATTTCTGTTCTCATCCTGAAGCAAAGTTCTTAACCCGAGGTAATATTTCTGGGTTAGCGGAGTCTGTAACCTGAAGCATCTGAAACCCGAGGTACCACTGTATGGTGTGGATGTAGCCTTAAAAATGTGGCAGACTAGAAAACCAACTTGGCAACATTTGGAGACATTCTATTTTCCATGATTTAAGATTTCTCATAAGCTATTTTGAGGGTGTACTTTTAAAAAAAATGAAGCAAAGAAGGGGTCACATTATTTACCTAAAAGAAATATAAATAAATGGGAAATGAAACTCTTCATCCTGCAAGCAATGCAGCTACAATCTAACATGCTGCTTAGTTCCCAAGCTCAGTTATGTGCACAGGCTGTGAATGCTTAACTCATGGGTAGGCAAACTAAGGCCTGGGGGCCAGATCCAGCCCAATCGCCTTCTATATCTGGCCCACAGACGGTCCGGGAATCAGCGTGTTTTTATGTGAATAGAATGTGTCCTTTTATTTAAAATGCATCTCTGGGTGATTTGTGGGGCATAGGAATTCGTTCATTCCCCCCCAAAAAAAATATAGTCTGGCCCCCAGCAAGGTCTGAGAGACAGTAGACCAGCCCCCTACTGGAAAAGTTTGCTGACTCCTGGCTTAACTCCATAGCAGATCAGAGAAACAGAAAAGTGACCATCAGAGCCAGCCTCAGTTGCTCCCTGCCCCCACTTTTTGTGGAAAAGTCACACGGGTTCTTCAACTCTTCCTATGAATAGATGAGATGAAATAAAATTTTATTTTCATCTCAAGGTAAGTTAGGCTTGCGCATATATATATATATATATATATATATATATATATATATGAATGAGACAGGGGTGAACCATTCTAGCCAGCTCTGGAAATACCACAGGCCTCAGGTTCCAAATAGCCATCACATTACTGGATTCATAAGGTCAAACTTTACAACCCAGTTACTACCATAGATAATAATTCCTTCAGAGATTTTTTTTTATCTATATAATCTTTCTTATATTTGAACCATAAAAACTGTTTGCAGCCTCATTGCTGAAAAGAAACAGGGAGGGAAGGCAAGGCTTAGTGAAATCTAGCCCCATTTTTCAAAGTCAAGCAACAGAACAGATTGTGAAGTATTTGGAGCCATCGACCAACAAAAAGTTTAATTTTTAGTTTAAATAAAGTAAAGGGTTGCATCCAATGTTGGATCTACCCTGAGTAAACTGACAGGAATAAATGAGCATGACTAATTTCGGCCCTTAAATTTCATTTGTCCTCCTGAGTAGAATGTATTTGGAAGTACCCCCCAAACCTCTATAGGTGTTTTATCTGCATACCAAATTTTTACACCAGCTGCCCTTTTGCTGCAAAATGGGACAAATGCTACTTATGATAATGAAACACATAAAAATAAATACTGAAAAAAATGATGATTGTAATATTTTATGGATTCTAGTTTTGAACCTTATTTGTTTTATTTGCTTATATTGTTTTCTGTGGCCTGCCCTGAGAGCAGATGCGATGAGAGGCAAGATATAAATTAAATTAAAGCTTACCAAGAAGTGCAATAAAACACAATGGTTAAACTGCAGTCCTAACCATGTTGACTCCAAATTGAGATCCACTGAATTCAGTGGGGCTCACTCCTGGGTAAGTGGGGTTAGGATTGCAGCCTTACTCTTTATTTGTTTGTTTGCTAGTTCATTTACACTTAAGATGTTTTATATACCGTTTAATCAACAAATACTTCTAAGAGTTTTAGGTAAAGCAAAATAAAATAATAATTAAAAAATACCAATAAAATCAAACATTTTAAAGAAGTGGCTGTAAAATGTATCAAAATATAAAATAATAATCAGGAATTGTAAAATAAACATGCATAATAAAATTACATTGTAAAACTCTATGTCTGGACAGTCTTGCCTAAACAAAAAAGGCTTTAGCAGGTACTGAAAACAATACAGCAAAAGTAACTGCCTCAGAGCAAAGGGCTAGCAGTTCTAGAGATTAGGAGCCGCCACACGGAAGGATCAATTTCTTGCATGTGTGAAATGAACATTATGTAATCTTTATCAAAGTCCTTTATATTTAAATAAATACTTACATTTAAATCAACTGGCAAATTGCGCAAAACTTGAACATAGGTCTTCTTTCAAGGATATTAAAAGGCACAGCTATTCTTAGGGTGAGGAAATTTACAATTTGATAAACAGAACCTGTCATTCATTGACATAAGGAGAAACCAACATGCAGGGGAGGAATTCTAACCCAGGCCTCCTCTGCACTACCACTTTAAAGAGCCAAGGCTTCACAACAAAGAGTCTGGGAGGTGTAGTTTGTTAAAGGTGCTGACAGTTCTTAGGAGACCCCCGCCCCAATTTCCCTCACTAGAAATCTCAGAGTTCCCTAGGAAGAGAGATTGATTATTAAACCACTCATAGGGTGGCTCATGGGTTCTAGTGCTATGACAAAGAGAGAAATATCTTCTCAATCTGCTTTGCCCACACCATTCCTCATTTTCTACACCCCTGTCACTTGTCCCCCATCCCTTACGCACCTTTTTCCTAAACTAAAACGATGCAAACATTGTAATCCAACCTCCTGTTCATTTGGTTGCCTTTCTCTATACAGTGGTACCTCGGGTTACATATGCTTCAGGTTACATACGCTTCAGGTTACAGACTCCACTAACCCAGAAATAGTACCTCAGGTTAAGAACATTTGCTTCAGGATGAGAACAGAAATCGTGCTCTGGCGGCATGGCGGCAGCAGGAGGCCCCATTAGCTAAAGTGGTGCTTCAGGTTAAGAACAGTTTCAGGTTAAGAACGGACCTCCGGAACGAATTAAGTACTTAACCCGAGGTACCACTCTATTTTAATAGGCAGATTTGATCAATATGGTTTGCTTTTTAAAGGAACACTGGATTTGCCAGAAAATCTATTACTTCATTGCAACTTCCTTGCATCCCCCTCATGATGTAAATCCTCATTTCTGTTAAAAAATTCTGCAGACATCTGCGTACCTCCAAGTGCACACTAAGCACATTTCACAGAAGTATGTGTACGTGATCCTGGAATTTCTCTTCCCTAATAGAACATTTCTCTTTCTTTCTCCATGTTTTCTGCCAACTATTTTGGAAACCGTTGTGGAGTTAAAGAAGACATGTAGCCACGTCTAAATGAATGTTGTAAAATATAATACAGCATATTTCTTCCACATCCTGGAGGGGGGGGGCTTGTTCATTTTGTCTTGCATAAGAATATGCACAAATCAAATCCTAAGTGATGACTTGCTTGGAATGAGATTATGCGTAAATACAAATTCTCAGAGATAAGCAACAAGACAATCTAGTTTTACAGCATGGAAGATGGAGCAAGCTTGTTTTCTGCTGCTCCAGAGGGTAGGACCCAAATCAATGGATTCAAACTACAAGAAAGGAGGTTCTGACTAAACATGATGAAGAACTTTCTGGTGGAAAGAGCTGTTCGACTGTCAAATGGACTCAGAAGGCGATGGACTCCACGTCATTGGAGGTTTAAAATAGAGGTTGGGTGGTTATCTTTCGGGGTTCTTTAGCTGTATTGTAGCTGGTTGGACCAGAGGATTGGAACCAGACTTACTCACGCTTAAGAGTATTAATTTATTATTATCAGATTTCAAACTTTGCCCACAGAATACTCAACCAGTAAATTATTCAATAGGCCAACAAATAATCCTCTTTCTGCACACAGATCAGGCCACGTCAGAGATATCATGCACTATAGTCTATTGCCCTCTGTGCAATTCAAGTAGGAATAGATCCCAGGGTCTCAAGCACAGAGGCCATTCCCATTGGCTGTACCCTGATCCTTTTTATTGGAGATGGCCAAGGATTGAACCTGGCACATTTCGGGGGAAGGGGGAATACTTGCTTTAGCACTGAGTGGCAATAGAACTCACCCCTATGCCAGTTTCCTGGTGCAAATAAGCAAGGGAGAGAGGGAGGAGTTATTTTCACAGAAGGGTAAACATACTGCTGCAGCAAATAATAGCTCAGGGTAGGAGAAATTTTCTTGCCAATGCAAAGGATTCAAATCTCCTGCCCCGCTGGAATCCAGATCCATGATTCCTCTTACTGTTGGAGTTGGTTTGCTTCTGCATACCAGTCTGTTGGAAACTGCAAAAGGAGAGACTGTCGTTGTGCTCAGATCCTGCTTCTGGGTTTCCCACATGCATGTGGTTGGCCGCTGTGAGAACAGAATGCAGAACTAGATGGGCCATTGGCCTAAAAGAGCTGACTTCTCTTGTGTTCCTATAAAGTTGGGCCTCTGCTGCATTTAGAAGAAAACTGTGTTAGGAGATTCAATTGTGGACCTCAGAAAATGTGGCCAGAGGCTGAATTCAACATAACACTGAGGAGATGGTTCCATCAGTGCAGGTATTTCTGCTTGCCCGACAGGATGATCTCCCTTCTTTCCCCATCCTCCAAAGCAGATGTGGGGAAGGCTCAGGGGCAGGAAAGGGGGAAAGCCCCATTGAGCTAATGCTAGTTGAATCTGACCGCCTATATTTAGATTGGAAGCTGTTTGCTGGCAAGGACCTGGCAAAGTGTGGTGCTCATGTCTAGAATTAAAATAAACCATAAAACTTTGGAGTATCTCATAAAGAAAATATGATAATGACCTATTAAAATTGTAATATTTATTACCCACCTCGCAAAGGGTGTTGTGGGAACTGAAAAAGTAATATTTGCACAACATTTGGGAGATGAAAAGCATTCCAGAAGTGCTAATTACCTACATTTGTTTTTGTGCTTCAGCTGAAACACCTTTTATTTCCTCTTTCGCCTATGTCGCTTAATTTTCTCTTTTGCTCAGGTATTGCTTCACTTCCTAATGTTACTATTCAGCATTGTAACGCATTATTGTGCAGCACGAGATACTGTTAATGGATATTTATTCAGGAAAGCATTCACCCCCGCCTTGTAACCAAAGAATGCCATCTCTCTGCACTCAGATCTCAAGGGAAGTGGCCTTTGGGGAAGGTTGGAATGTCCACTGTCTGAATCCCTCAGGATCTTCTGCCAGTCTGTGTAGATATTATGGAGTTAGATGGACCAATGGTCTACTTGATATAAGGCAACTTCCTCTGTTCTGCCAACAGAACCAAATGTCCTGTGAGTGGGAGAGGAAGCAGGAAACCATAAAGTGAACTGTCCTCACTACTTTCTCCATCTATAGTTGCTTCACATTTGAGGCTGGATTCCTTCTCTTCTAAGGGAGGCCATCCCACACTGTGAGCAAGAGAATAGGAATGGGTAAGCTGTCGTCATGACCACCTCTTCCAATAGCCATTTCTTTTCCTGTTTTAATGATATCTTGTTCTTATTGATCTCTTCTAAGCCATTCTATGAATCCTGTTGGCTGAAGAGTGGGGCAGAATAATAGAATAATAGAAATGTAGGTTGGAAGGAACCCCATCTAGTCCAACCCACTGGAAGGCAGGAATCACAGCTAAAGAACCTCTGGCAGATGGCAATCTAACCTTTGTTTAAATACCTCCAACGACGAAGAGTCCACCACCTTCTGAGGTAGTCGATTCCACTGTAAAACAGCTTTTAGTATCAGAAAGTTCTTCATAATGTTTAGTTGAAATCTCCTTCCTTGTTAATTGAAACCATCGGTTCAGGTCCTATCCTCTGGAGCAGAAGAAGACAAGCTTCTGCCATCTTCCATGTGACACCCTTCAGGTATTTGAAGTTGCCTATCATATCAACTCTTGGCCTTCTCTTTTCCAGAATAAGCATATCCAGCTCCCTCAAGCTTTCCTCATAAGGCTTGATTTCCAGACTCTTTATAACTTTTGTTGCCCTCCTGATAATGCTTAAAGTCAGAGGTGGGGCCCTTGAAACCCAGGGGCTAAATGTGGCCCTCCAAGCTCCACTATGTGCCCCTTGGGATTGTTGCCACACCACCTCCCCAGGTGCACACTCTCCCCCCAGACCATTTCCCTCACAGGCGTTGGGGTAATTTGTCTGGGGCCACATATTTGGGACATGCATACTCCGGGCAACACCGGGAGATTCTGGAAATAGGAAACAATGGATCTGTGTATTGCTGCTCCACGTGTCAAGCCTCTTGTTTACTGGTTGGGATATTCCTGGGAAGTAAAGACTTTCTGGGCTCCAGGTGGCCATTGCCATAATCAGGAAGGAACAGGACATGTTCTGGCTAAGGATTCTGCTGTCAGCAGCCATATTCCATAGCTCAGACTCCTCTCTTGTGATTTGGGGTTTCAGGATTTCATTTCTTCCTCAGTGTTTGGCCGCAGCCCAGCTCTGACTGGCATTTACAACCATCTAGAAGGGTGGAATGTTAGAAAGAGGAAGGCTTGTTTGTTTGTTTGTTTGTTTGTTTGTTTGTTGCATGATTGGTCTAAAGCTCAATTTCAGCCTGATTCCCAAGCTGAATATTTACATCCTGAGTTACAATACCATGAAAGGTTGATCTCTCTGAACTCATTCTGCCCTCCCCAGCATGAGAGGAGGCCCCCATAGCAAGATGTTACTGTGAACTCCCCAACAACCCATGATTGCTTCTCTTAAGATCCTTTGAATTCAAGGTAGATTGAGCACTGCCAGCCTGCGAGCTCAAATTTTGAATTGTACTAAGGGGAAATAATAATAATAATAATTGAAAACAAACAGTGAAACCTCCTAGGAAAATAAATGCAAGAGTTTTTTTTAGTTTTTTCTCCATGAAACAGCCCCCCTGCTGAGACAATCTGCTCTTTAGATGCTTGATATCTATTAACCTTCTTGAGACATCAGTTCAGGAACAAGGGGACAGTGTAGTAAGGCCCCAGTATCACTGAACCAAAAACAAAACCTTCAACTTAGCCACAGATCATTAATACAAATGTACTGCATCAGGCTTAGATAGGTTCTCAGAGGAGTCGGGGAGACAAAATGAAGTTTTCTGGATGAATTAAAGACAAGCTGGTTCCCTCAGAAGAAAATTCTGGGGCAGGGTTTTTGTTTTGTTTTAAGTAGGGATGGGGGGTAAGGCAGGCAGGCAGGCAGGCAGTGATATGACCAAAAATAATGAAACTGACCCAAACATTTGAGGATAAACTGCACTGTGGAATTGACCCACCCCTGACTTCAATTCATTTATCCAATTTTTCAGCACATTAGCCCCACTAAACTCTTGGAGCTTACTTTTTGTTAGACAGGACTGTACTGATAATCTCTGACACCAGCCTCCATTTAGAATTTTCCCAAATTAAAACACACACACACACCTCAGAACAGGGCTTTCTGAGGAAAATTAAATGGCAGTTTCCTGGATTCTGTTTCCCCAAAAAGAATAAAAAAATAGGCAATAGCTATTACACAGGAGCATTAAAACATTCTTAATTAAAATATATAATAAGCCAAGTTAAAATAATAAGATCAGAAGTTCAGGGGAAGGCGTGCCTCAACAGGTGTGTCTTCACACCTGGATGTGAAGAGACTCCATGACAAGGACTAAGGCAACATTCAACAAGCCACAATTTCCTAGGAGAAGGTAGACATGGGTATAGGTATCTCTTCTGAGAAGTTTCCTTTCCTTTTGGAGAATCCGACCTCCTTTCAGAGAAAATCCAGAGCAAAATGCTCCCTGCTTCCCATTTCACCACGCACAAACAGCGAGGAGAATTCTCAGAGGCCATCTGCTCTCTGCCCAACGCTAACCCTCCTCTCCTTTCCAGACGAAAAATCTGCTGGAATTGCAGGCTGTCACTGAATTGTGGGGGCTCCCCACCCTTTTGGCCATAAGTCCTTTGACCAGCACCACCCCCACCTTACAGGGTCGTTTCCTTTCTAGAAAAGCTAATTACTACTTCCAGCCTCCTCCCGTTAGCAAAGCTTGATCTGTTTACTCAAAAAATAATTATGACATTCCATCCATAAATCTCTGATAATGTCAGCATTGTACTGATGGAATTATGACGTCCTGGGACAAATTGTCTGACCTGCTTTCTGTTTCCCACCACATAATTAAGGTAGTCGTGTGTTAAAGGAAGTAATTTTGTTCAAAGCCTCGGGATCAACGGTGCCGGGCCTTTCGCCTCTCTCGCTAACAGCTACTAGGCCCGCAACATGTTTCCCACTAGCAGTGGGGGCCCACATGTCACTGCGAGTAAGCAAGGCCACTAAAACAAGAAATTGGCATTGTTTTTGCTGAGGCTTAGCCAGGGATCCAGACAAAACACGGCCTTATTCTCCGGAGGCTTTGAGCAAATAAGTTAATAAACGATGACAGGGCGTGTTTAAAAGCACCAGAAAGCCTAACATGCTTTCTCCCTCCCGTTCGATATTAGGTAACAGGGTTTGTTTCCTTTCCGCATGTAAAGTGTGGGTGGCTAGTCACAGATTGCCGCTTTCTCTCCCTGTGTGCTTTCTTTGTGTGGGAAGAAACTGAAGTTGCTCTGCGGAAAATATTTAGGCAGCCCCATTTTGCTGACTCTGAATCTGGTTTTTATATTTACTGCCGTCGTAATTCTGGCTGTACGTTCGCTGCAACAGGGTTTGCGCTTATCTGATTTTGTTTGTTTGTTGTTATTAATCTTTATAAACCACCAACTCATGGTGCGATGGAACCAATAAAAGGTCGTACACTTAGTAGATCATGAAATACTGCATGGCTCTTTTTAGGGTGCCAGTCACTTTGTGACACCCAGGCAGTATTTAGGCATCAACATGGGTTAACAATGGTGGCAGAGAGACGCTCTCAGAGGCTCCCCTGTGTGTGTTTTAGAACCCCGGCTTTCCCAGCTGCTGCCCTTCTGCATGTTCACTTAACCCCAAATGAGAACACCCTGTCCAAGTGAGATCTGTTCTTATGGAAGACCTCAGCCTACAATCAGTCACTGATGGTGGAGCAGGACTTCCGGTCAGTTGCATCACTGTTGCTTACTGGGAGGGAGAGGGCTAGGTGGCAACAAGGCAGATGTAGTGCAAAAACACAGAATTGCCTCTGCCAGTGTGTTTGCAGCGTCCCTCTCCCCCTCTCCCCCTACCTGCCGTTAAGCTGCAGTGATGCAACTGTCCGCAGTCCAGGTGATCCATGCCACCCCACCAGGCCATATGCCATTGCCTGCAGCCATAGGTGGTTCAAGGAGGCAACACACCATTGGCTGCATAAAGGACTTCAGGATTCATTCACCATTATTTACTTAATTTGTTTACCTTTATTTACTTAATTTCATTTACAAATTGCTTCCCCTGAAACATCCCAAAGCAATTCATGATGAAAACCTGCTCCCTGCCTTGCAGGCCTTTCCCCTCCTGGCCTGGGAGGGCAGGGGCCTGACTGACTCCAGCTACAAAAGCTGAGGCTGCTGAACGGACAGTTCGGCTGGGGTGATGTTTGTGGGTGGGGGGGGGGCAGGGGTTGCTGTTGTTGCTGTTAGTTTTATGTGTCTTTATTTTAGATCTTGTGCTTTATTTGGAGATGGATCAGTTTGGTTGCATGTTTTTGATGCTTTATTTATTGTTTACGGCAGCTTTTGTTATGTTGCAGTAAATGGTTTTTTTTTCCATGTTGTAAGCTGTTTTGAGCACGGATTGAACTGCGGAAAGGCAGCATACAAATAAAATTATGCATGTATGATGGGGTGGTCTCTGCAGGAGGCCCTCTCTTGCAGTGCTCAGTGATGTGTTGGGTATGGAAAGGGTGAGTTGATCTTTCAGGTATTTGATCTTTTCAAATGCATTTTGTCATCCACCCTCCCTCCGCCCCTGAGCTGCAAACCTCATGTTGCTTTTAAACTATATAAAAGTGGTGCAAGCTCCCAGCCAGCAAGGGCCTGGCATGGTCCTGGAACACAACCTCCTGGCCTTGAGGTGGGAACCCTCCCTGGTGGGTTTGCCTGACACAGCCACGCACCCTGCCTTGAGTTAACACAGTCACAGCCATTTCTGTCCAGTGGAAATAATGACTTGCAGGAATGCAGCTTGTTGGGAGAGCTTGCTGAGATTCCAAACATGTGGCAATTTACGAGTGTCAGCACAGGGGTCCCCCTCCTCTTTCCCCTAACACACACACACACACACACACACACACACCCTTTGTGCAGAACGCGCTGTGCATTATAGTCAGAATCCCCCTAAGGGTTTACCACCATGGCTGTCCCACAGAGACCGTGTTTGAGGCATCTCCGCTTTCTTTTTCCTATGCCTTCCTGCCGTGTTAATGCTCTGCGGTCCAAGCGACCTCCCCGATGGCTGTATGGCAGAGAACATTTAGCAGGCTGGTTGCACTGGGGGAAAGCGGGCATGATTTCTGCCTGTTTTCACCCCCCCTGAAAGTGTATGGTCCTACCGTCTGTTGAAGTTGCAGGCTCTTAGGTGAAACAAAAAACACCTTCTCTGTGGGAAGTCAAAGCAGTGAGCGGGGAGGGGATCATAGCAGACCTTATCTGTTGCACCCCTAGTCTTATGGAACCTCTCACCAAGGAGACCCACCGTAGCCCAGGTGTGCCTTTCAAAGGCCATTTCTGCTTGGCCTGTCATTGTCAGAATTTGAACCTGCTGGTTTGCTTCTCAGATTAATTGTCATTCCTGATTGTGTAACCATTCTCCAATGGCATTTGCCCACATTCCTCCCTCTTTGCCTCTCCTTCCCACTTTTGTTTCACCCCACCCATGTCTGTTTTAGAGTGTAAGCACCTTGGGAGCAGAGATCTTTCTTTGTTGCTGGTGTAGCTCTATACCAGTGTTTCCCAAACTTGGGTCTCCAGCTGTTTTTGAACTACAAATCCCATCATACCTAGCTAGCAAAACCAGCGGTCAGGGATGAAGGGAATTGTAGTCCAAAAACAGTTGGAGACCAAGTTTGGGAAACACTGCTCGATGAAATGCAATGGAACACTGATGGTGTGGAATAAATATATCTTTGTGCCTGTGCTTGTAAAAGGCAGCCTTGCATTTGGGTAGAATTTGAAATGTACTGTATACTCTCTGGGATTATGATTATAATTATGATCATTAGTCTGTGCACGTCAGACTGAATGGGTGTCCCTTAAGGGAACATAGGAAGCTATATTAAACCAAGTCACACCTGCAGATGCCAGGGATTGAATTTGGGACCATTTTGTGCAAAGCAGATGCACTACCTTGGCCCTTCTCTGAAAGCAGCATATGAATAAGTAGATCATTCATGTCCACATAAGCCTTTTCTTTGTAATGCAATAGCTCCAGCCTATACTTTAGATACTCAGTTGCTACTAACATCTGCCTGGATGTTCAGAAGCACCACAGGGCAGATGGGGAAGGCTTATAGAGCTGAATAAAATGATGCAGGGTAGGGAATCTTTGGCCAAAAGATCAATCTTGGGCTGCCATGGAGTCCAACCTGGAGAGTGAGGCCATTTCCCCCAAACCACACCCACTTCTCAGTAGTTTCACAGACAACCTCAGTTCCCAGGGAACTCTGTAAGCTCTGCAGGGGAAGAGGGAGTCTCCCAACAACACTCAGCCCCTTTAACAAATGACAATTCCCAGGATTCTTTGGGGGAAGCCATGACTGTTTATAGAGTGGTATGAAGCTTCTTTAAATGTATAGCACAGATGGGGCCTCAGTCAAGACCAGGTGGAATATCAAGAAGATATGAGGGGTAGGGAATCTCTTCCCCCATGGGCAACCTTCTGAAGGTCGCATGCCAACAGTGGGAGGGGCCAGAGGCAAAAATTAGGTGAAGCAATGGATGTGGCGCATACCTTTGTGCAGTAGGCTATATTTCAGGCATGCAAGATCTAAAGGTGCTCTCTCTCCTTCTCTCTCTCTCTCACACACAGTCTCTCCATTCTCCAGATTCATTCAGCCCCTGCTCCTGAGGGTCTCCACCTCTGCTATGTAGACATAGACCTGCTGCGCTTTGAAGCCCAGCAGCTTGTGAATTTCAATGGAATGTGTATCAATGTTGTACGGGAGCAATGGCAGCTGTGTTTTCCCCAACCTTTCTTTTATTTTTAAAAAAGATAATTAAAACCCACTTTTTTACAGTGTCTGCTAACCCACCAAGGTAAGTCAAAGGCCTGGAGTGAACTACAACTAGACGGAGCCTCTTTATTTGCCTGGATGGCTTAATAAACTACAGAAGCTGAGGTCATCCCAGCCTTTCAATCATACTGCAAACACGGCGCTGACAGTTGCAGCAGAAAATGGTGCTGTTAAACATGCAAAACGTGCCAAGTTCCAGTTCCTGACGAGGTGATTGCTTCAGGAGTGAAGATGGCTGCATGACTCGTGTGCAGAAATATGCGACATTTCTTTGGATTCTTTCTCCCTCTCGCTGGCTTATGATGACTCACACCACTCAATTTCCTGCTTTTTCAAGCCAACCTAGAGCCTGTTTCAAGAGGGAGTAAAAAGTATTCGTTAATACAATTAGCATTCTAGTCAGATCTTTGTTGTACTTGGAAAGAGCTGGCTGTCCATGTTTGGCATCTGAACGTCTAAATCGGCTCCTGTCTTGGCGACCCGTCTTCCCATCTCAGGGGCTTCTGTTGCTCCTCCCATCCACCTATCCATGCCAAAAGGCTTCCCTTTTCTCAGTTCCTTGGAAACATCTATTTCCTCCACACTTCCTTGACCCAGCCTTCAAGGGTGATCCGATCTTCTGTGTTCATACTTTAAAAACAACAACCAACAAATTGTGTTTATTATTATTCCACACATACCCATGGGATTTGTGAATGGCTGCCTTATCTGTTTGGTTTGGCATTGTGCTTTTATTACTTGGCCATTTTGCTCTGCAGTGCCTCTGTATTGCATTGCCTGCCTTTCGAAGCAAGTATGAATTTTCAGGATACAATCTCAGTACATGATGCCTTTAGGACAGGAATGGGGAAATCCTGTGACCCTCTGTGTCATGAGCCTGGCAGTGTTGTCAGGATTAGGTTTGGGTTGAGAGACCTTGACTCAGGAGGAGGAGGAAGAAGAAACAGAGAGGAGAGCTGATTGGTGGGAACTAATGGTGCATGAGAGGGCTCTCCCTTGTGCCTCAATGTCAGCTGTGTTGGAAGGGGCAGCAGTGATGCTGGCTCTTCTCCCTGACCACACTCCACCCCCATCAGAGCACGGAGTCTCTGTGGAGATTAGGAAGGCCTTTGGGCAGCCGTGGAGGAAGGCAACACAGGAAGTGGCATTGGCACAGATCAGGAGCCTGAACAAGAGGGTGCTGTATTGACATCTAGAACCAGGTGCTGCCTTCACCCTGGAAGAGCATGCATTTCCAACCCTTACATACTCAGAGGACTTATTCACATTTGCCTTGTGTCCTTCATTTTCCAGGCACAGGTCCGCACTTTATAGCTGTGTCCAAACACTCTTTATTTTGCTTCAGAGCAGGGGTTCCCAAACTTGGGTCTCCAGTTGTTTTTGGACTACTGTTCCCATCATCCTTGGCCACTGGTCCTCCTAATCAGGGATGAAGGGTATTCTGCTTGCTGCTGGATTACAAGTTGCTGCTGGATGCTCATCATTGCTGGCCATCAACATCAGAAGGGACACAGGCTACACAATTCAGCATATTAAGTTATACTGGAGATTTTAAAAAAGCTTCAGATTTAATTTAGTCACCAATTTCTATGTAGTGCATCATTTATAAGAGGTGTATGATAGGGAGTCAGTGTGCATCATAAAATGTGTTAAAATTAACTTTGAGATCAGGCAAACTCAATTTAAATGCCTGCTGATATTATTATTATTATTATTATTATTATTATTATTATTATTATTAAGTTTATATCCCTTCCTTTCTTCCCAAGGAGCCCAGGGTGGCAAACGGATAAACATTTTAAAACAAAAACCAAGCCAATAAAACCTTCTATAAAGAATTACAATTTTATAACTTCTAAAATCAGACACAATTGAAAACATTCCAAAACATTCTTCCATCCAATGAATGTAAGGTTCCCAGGAACAGTATTCTCCAGCCACCAGATGCCTGGGTAGACCAGAATGTTTTCCAACTCCTGAAAGTTAATATACATGGAGGCAGGCACACCTCGCCAGGGTTACCGTAATTCTTCACTGAGAGTTGGAGGTTCATCAGGGAGGGGACCAGCCTGAGCTCAGCTGGGAGGGAGTTTCGTACAACTGGGCCCATAATACTGAACACAGAGCTAATGCAAGATGAGGCAGCAGTGAAGAGTTGGGGAATTTTGCTATGTCAGCCTGCCTGCCTTACAGACGTTTCTTCTCCCCGCCTCCTCCTTTTCCAAGGCTGCTCCCACTCTGCTAACATAAAAGGGGCGGGCAATAAGCCATGCTTGGATTCCTAGGACCATCTGCCAACCAAAATGGCAAAGGAAGAGAGGAGGGGGGGATTAATTATGAATGGTGTCTTCCCATGGTAATCATTTATTGTAAAGGACTTTTCCAGCTTGTTTACAATGCCACTCGCCTGAGGCAGCCCACTGTATAAATTGTCTGATTACAGGATACGGAGCACTTCTTAATAGGCCTCAGATGATTAGGAGAGGGGAAAGGAATTAAAGAGGCCGCTTTGCTTTAGGTATGCAAATGGCTTGCAGAACAATGAGCAGAGATATGATAGGGATGGATGCAAGGCTCCCATGCCCGACCATTATGCCTCCTCATCTCAGACTCCAGAAAATTTTGCGGCAAGTCTCTTTGCCACAGTGTAAATTGTTTCACAGTCTCATGACAAAGTTGGCAAAGGTTAGGCTTCAAGGATATGACTAGGGGACACAGGATGGTGTTTGGGTCATGATTTGAATCTATGTCAGGGAAGGCTTACCCTTTGACCTCCTCTTAATTCAACTCGGCTTGGCATCACTCATCCAGACAGCAAGGCCTGGCTTGGTTCTCCAACTCTCAAAACCCCCATCTCTAAAATCAGATTCGATCCGTCTCTTTCTGCATTCTGAGAAGTGATGCTGAACTTGGGCTGCCAGACCCCCAGAGCTGATCTGAAATCTCCAGGTTTGCCTGTCCCCGCCCTGCACAGGTGGTAGGGAGGAGAAGCAGACTTTCCAAGTGGGTGAGAGCACCTGCCTTATCTAGGTGAGAAAGAATTACCAGCTGGACCTGGGAACACACTGCTTGGCTAAGGTTTCCATCTGAATTTCCAACCGGTGAAATATTTGCTCACTTGTTAGGCTGTGTTCTTTGCTCCTAACCAGGTAACTATGCACAAAGGAGAGCAACCAGTTTCAGAGGTGGGTTGGATGTCAAGTGGAAAAGAGGTGCTGCCTCTAGGGCAGTGGATTGAGAGGACTGTGAAGGCCAGGAGAACTGCAAGCAAGCAGACTGGAACCACAAAGCAAAATGTATGAGAGGATCTCCTCCACAAGTGCTGCTGAAATGAACAGGGACTGTCATATGTCCTACTTAAAGGTCCTCTGTCTTGAGGTCTTTGAGAGGACAGCCCTATGTTGAAGGGTGACCCGGTTCATGCCTGGTTTAAAGATGATACGTTGGATCAAAGAGAACAGAACAACTGCCGTATACAGAATCAGAACATCTAGCTATGTACTGTCTACAGTGAATGGCAGAAGTTCTCCAGGATTTCAGGCAGGGTTCTCTCCCAGCCCTACTTGGGAGGTGCCAGGAATTGAACATTTTGAATAGCTCTGCGGATGGCTGTTTCCACTTGCCTTGCTCTCCCCTCCAGCACTAAGAGCCTTCATAAGGGAGTCACTTCCAGAAGCCCCCTGGCAAGGGTACTTTCTGACCTTTGGGGCTGAGGCAGAAAAACATGCATTATTTCTAAGTCTAATGTCATTAACTTTGGGGCGCTTTTTGAATGTGAAGTTACTGAATTAACCTTTGTGCTTGCTTAAAGCCACCAGCAGGCACCTGTTAAATCCACCAGCTGAGGCAAAATATACTATTTAGACCAGGGGTCGGCAGCCTAAGGCCCATGGGCCACAAACGGCCCATGGGGTCATTTAAACGGCCCCCAAACGGCCCCCAAACCGAGCCGCCCGCTTGGTGAGTCCCCGCGCGCTGTGCTAAACCGGCACAACACGGTGCAGGGACTCGCTTCTGCAGCGGCGGAAATTGCGTCTGTGCAGACACAGATGCCAGGAATCGCATCTGCACAGACGCAGACGCCGGAAATCGCAGGTGCACGCACTCATGTGTGCACGCGATCCAGCCCATGGAGGGATCTCAGCTGGAGTGAACCAGCCCAGGCGAGGTAAACCTTGCCGACCCCTGATTTAGACTCTCTGCTTGGAGGTGCTGTCTCTCCTACGTCTAAAAATGCCAGAGTAGGCATTCTGTTGACAAATAGACAACATGGCTGAGACCTGATTCAGATCTGGAAAAAATGAGATGGCCAAATTTTAGCATCAAAAAACTGAGCCTACCCCTTGATATCGACAGGATGGGAGCTGTAGTCTTAACAATAGCTGGAGGGGTTCCCTGAATACACAGTTTGTCCATTTATCGATAGGTTTGTTTATCCAAAACATATTTGACTTTCCCCCATGCAATTTGGTTTGGGGGAGGGGAAAACAGATTCCAGAGTCAAGTCTGCCAAAGTGGAACAAGTGAAGAGTCTTTAGAGAAGGTGGGGAGGGGGGGAGAAAGGAGAATTTTATGACACAGGCATTTCAGGCTTGTAAGAGCTGTAAATTGGGATTTTGTGGGATATTGCTCTTCGTTCATTTATTTCACCAAGGAACAAGGGAAACAGCACTTTGAATGTAATACTAATGAATAAATAATACAGTCGTTTGAAAGCTGCTTGTTGAGACGGAGAAATATATCCAGTATATATTTTTTTAATGGCCCTCGAGTTCTATTAACATTTCAAGTTTGGATGTGATTCAAGGTGTAGGAAGAGACGGAGGCCTGCCTTTACGGTTTAAATGCATTTAATCACATTAGGTGCTGCATGTGTGCAAAATGGCAACAGCATGTCAGTCATAATATTTGGACTTATCTGCCCCCGAATTTTCATGATGCCTCAGCATCTATTGGAGGCCCACTTCAGAGGCATTGGACTTGCGGTGTCAGGTCCTCAGGTCCACAATTGTTCTTGAGAGTATTGGCTTGAAGAGTGATATTGCATCCTCTTGGTTTTTTGATGCAGTGCAGTCCTGGAACATGTTTTAGAAACACATTTGCTATTTTGGGGAAACGTTGTAAGGGACACCACACTAAACCACATTGGCTATCTCAGGCTTAAACCTATTTGAGCTTACCTTGCTCCCCAAACTAGTTTTGATACGTCCCAGTCCTTCTTTAGTTAATATCAGACTGATGGGTAGCAGGAACAAGGCCTTGTCTGACTTTTAGGAACATGGCCTAACTGACTTTTGGAAGACATCTGTTTAGGGAAGTTTTTAATGTTTGAAGTGTTCTGTTGGGAGCCACCCAGAGTGGCTGGGGAAACCCAGCCAGATGGGTGGGGTATAAATAATAAAATTATTTTTATTTTCCAGTGGTGGTTCCATGGTTGTGGAACTCCCTCCCTGGGGGAATCCAACAGGCCCTCTCTCTTGTCATATTTAGACACATTGCTTGTTTTATTCTACAAGGCTTTCCATGAGTTGTCCGTCTGCTAACTCCCAGAGATACTGATTTAAAATGTTTCTGCTGGTGCACCTTTGGTCATTCTTGTCTCTCACTTGAAAAGATGATGTCTCCTTGCAATATCATATTATAAGCCTCTTCAGAAAAGTGGGTTATAAATGAACGGCATACATAAATCAGTAAGCAATAAACCCACTAGCGACGCGGGTGGCACTGTGGGTTAAACCACAGAGCCTAGGACTTGCCGATCAGAAGGTCGGTGGTTTGAATCCCCGTGACGAGGTGAGCTCCCGTTGCTCGGTCCCTGCTCCTGCCAACCTAGCAGTTCGAAAGCAAGTCACGTGCAAGTAGATAAATAGGGACCGCTCCAGCGGGAAGGTAAACGGCGTTTCCATGTGCTGCTCTGGTTCGCCAGAAGCGGCTTAGTCATGCTGGCCACATGACCCGGAAGCTGCGGACAAACGCCGGCTCCCTCGGCCTATAGGGCGAGATGAGCGCACAACCCCAGAGTCGGTCACGACTGGACCTAATGGTCAGGGTTCCCTTTCCCTTTACCCTTTAATAAACCCACACCTGTGAATTTCGCACTGATTTTTTTCTTGTAAATCTTTACCTTTTTTGGAATACCATATTTTCGACAACATGTTCTCCAGAGATGGAATGTTTTACTCAGTCTTCCACAATGCAAGCTGAATATCTCACTTCTGGGATTTTGGGGGTGGGGGAAGGATGTATAATATTATTCATTCCTCATTTTTCAGAGTTTCTAGCACTATATCTTCTGTATGCCAGTATGGTGTAGTGGTTAAGAGCGGTAGTCTTGTAATCTGGGGAACCGGGTTCGAGTCTCCGCTCCTCCACATGTAGCTGCTGGGTGACCTTGGGCCAGTCACGCTTCTCTGAAGTCTCTCAGCCCCACTCACCTCACAGAGTGTTTGTTGTGGGGGAGGAAGGGAAAGGAGAATGTTAGCCGCTTTGAGACTCCTTAAAGGGAGTGAAAGGCGGGATATCAAAACCAAACTCTTCTTCTTCTTCTTTACAAGCTCCAGCAAAGTGCAACAAGTGCCTCTAGCTACTGGGCGATAGCTCTGAGTGCCTTAATCAGAAAAACATGGCACTCTGATGAAAAGCTGACAAATCAGCAGTGGAAAAGAACTGTCACTTGCTGGCAGATCCCACACCAGAAATCTTGCCTTCAATGGCCGTGTCAGAATCACTCAGCAGCCTACAATTGCCAACGCTTAAGTAGCAAGTAGCTTTTAGTGTTCTTTTCTTTTGTTGGAGGATCAGCAAGCCTGGAATTTCAACATAGTTGTGAATGAGTGACAATGAACTTGTGTGGAAGCAGACACTCCATGACACATTGGAAGTAGTTTATAAGTCTCCATATCATGCAAGTCGGGAAGAAAACTGGCAGATCTATTTCAAGAGTGGGGAACTTTGTTGCCCTCCAGATTTTGCTGAACTCCCAACTCCCATCAGCCCTGAACCATAGCCATAGTGGCTGGGGATGAAGGGATTTGTAGTCCAACAAATTCTGGTGGCCCACACCCTGTGGAATGCCCTCCCACCAGATGTCAAAAAAATTAACAACTATCTGACGTTTAGAAGACATCTGAAGGCAGCCCTGTTTAGGGAAGTTTTTAATGTTTGATGTTTTAATGTATTTTTACTCTTTTTTGGAAGCCACCCAGAGTGGCTGGGGAAACCCAGCCAGATGGGTGGGATATAAATAAATCTATTATTATTATTATTATTATTATTATTATTATTATTATCATCATCAACAACAACAACAACAACAACAACAACATGACAGCTAGGAGCTGGGTAAGCATCTAGAAAAGGAATGGAAAAAATGTAGACTTTCAGATGTTCTTGGACTACAAATCCCATTATCCCTGACCATTGGTTATGTCAACTTGGGCTGACAGAGGCTGGAGACCAACAACATCTGAAGGGCTGCAGGTTCCCGATTCCCAGTCTGTGAAACCTTTGTAGTAATGGCTTCTGATGACTGGTGGCTACTAGATATATGCTACATGCTCAGAAGAGCCTTCTATTTCCTCACTGTCCAGAATGATAAGAAATTCCAGCAGAAAGAGTGGTTTTCCTGGTATGAAGAGGGATTCCATCCTCATACAAGAAGCTTAATTTATTTACAAATAATGTATATAATTTTAGCATGGGATAACAGGAAAGCACTTGGAAGGATGATGCTAAATCAGCCCAAGGTTTTCCCCACAGTGAATGACATCTTTCTTGAAGCCCCTCCTCATGAAAATTCATCATCATTTTAGTGCTAATTTATCCTAATATACACATTTTTGTATGCAGTTTGCCCAAAATACACATTTTTGTGAAACAATTTCCATGAACATATTGAGTTTTTGTAAACTATTGTCACTAATGTATGCATTTATATGCACACTTTACCCCTAGTCTGTGCTCCCCCCCATTTGTATACATTACTTAACTGGAGAACTTTGCAAAATTCGGAAAAGGGCGAATTTTGAAGGATGCCTGTGTTTTAGTTCATATGCTGTTTTGCAAAGTGTGAATTAGGCAGGTTTGCCTTTGAATGCAAACTGCATACCATTTCTCCCCCATCCTTAATTACAACCTCACTCCCTAAGCAGCTGTGCAAAAGAGCAGAAATTTTAGAACTTGGGAAAATTTCTTGGAAGTGTTCAAGCACAAGCCTCTAGAATTGGGGTGTTGCAGGAGAAAGCAAATGTGCTTCTGAGTCATAGCGAGCTATGTAATTTTGAGGAAAGCAACAAGGAGGAAATCCTCATTTTTGTCTGTGTGAGCCTCAGAACCCCACCCCACCCCCAACCTGTTTACAGTTTTATAAGCCAAGCCTGTATCCGTCGAAAAACGAGTCACACGTCTCGGGGCTTTGAACAAGGGCCGGTGATGGATAACTCGCCTCCTCTCTTTCTTTTATCAACAAATGCCAAATAAGGCCTAGAAGAGTCGTGACATTTTGCCCAAACGGCCGAGAGTGTTTCATTTTCTCTGCACTTCTGTTTCCTCTGTGCCTTTAATCAGGGCCAGGGGGATATAATTGCTCCGTCTGGGCCTGGCTTTAGGCATGCTGTGCAACTAACAATTAGTTTAGAGACTGTGATCTATAAATTTTGAGGAGGGGGGAAACAGAGTAAGAGGATTTGGTGGGCCTGAGCCATTCTTCCTAATGAAGAAAAATATCACACCGGAAGGGACCGAGAGTGTTATCAAAGCAACTTAATATCATCTGGTAGTGATTTGTAGCTCCCAATAATATATTGTGATCATTTTCGAAGGAGGGGGTTAAAAGGGAGGGGGTCGGAGAGCAGGGACAGGGCCACAGGCTGGGCTGCTGCTACGATACCCAAAATGATGACCGCCATCTGTGCAAACGTCCCTCATCGGAGCCACCGCCTCCTTTGGCAAATGGCCAGGGAGAGATGGCCTGAGCAAAGGGAAAGACTGCAGGAATGTTGGGGCTATTTATTGTTTGTAAAAATAAACCAACTGGACTAAGATGTATGCGAGGAATTTATATCAAGCAGCTGCGAAAGCAAGTCGCCCGGGTGGGGAATGGGGTGGCAGTGATGCAATTGGACCACACGGAAGGCCATTTGTATTAATCTTAGGCCTCACGACAAGCGACGGCGTGGACCCACCTCCACTGGGGCCCCATCTCTGCACACATTGACCTGGGTTGACTTGGTGGTTTTCCCTCAGAGGAATTTATGAGCAACACAAAAGACAGCTTTTATTGCAGTGAAGAGAAAATGGAAATTCAGCGTGAGGATTTGATAATCCTCTCAGAAAATGGGCCTCACGATATTGCTAAGCATAAAAAGAGCCCTGCTGGATCAGACCAATGGCCCATCTAGTCCAGCATCCTGTTCTCACAGTGGCCAACCAGATTCTTGCATGCATAATACACAAATAACCCCCCTTCGGATCTTCCAGGAAGTCTTTAGTGAATGTCCTCATTCAACAATGAAATAATGCATACATAAGGCCACAGGTAGAAGGACCCATCTGTGGAAGAACCCATTTTCTAAAAATATTTTTATTAGTTTTCAAATTATTATGGAACCACAGAGACAATTAAACAGTAACAAAATTTCAACAATATATCCAGGACATATTAAATAGTAATACCCAATCTAAATAATAATAATTTTATTATTTATACCTCACCCATCTGGCTGGATTTCTCCAGCCATTCTGAAACTAAACTATGTGGAATAAAATCCCACCATACCAAATAGAAATAGTCAGGATCTACCTGTCCCTCAGAGACCCTCAATCAAAAGCCCTGTACAACTTGGGACCAGGATTCTCAAATATTGTCCTATCCCCTGATATACCAAACTGATTACTATACTCCACAGGAAAAAGCATCCTGCAGGAACCATCAGATCAGAAGATCTGTTCCCTATGATGCAGGAATTGGGCCCTTAGGGTGGTGGGCAACTCTCCTTTGGAACCCCCTCATCTATGGACTCATCTATGCTATCAGTTCAGCACTAATTGGTAAACCTTCCTTTTCCATCAAGTCTTTTAAGTGGATATTTTTGTCCCACCCTCTATCTGCATTTGAATTTGAAATAGTTTTTGAATATATGCTTTTACTGTTGACGTTTTCTTTTATTAAATTGCTTTGGGATGTTTTATGGGAAGTAAGTGATTCAAAACAAATAGGCCTATTTTCATTGACGATGATCAATTCAGTGGGTTTATTTTATTGAGCATTAGGATGGACTGTAAACTCTAAAGCAGGGATGGGGAGCCTTTTATTTGGCTCTGTGGGCCAAACTTCAGATCTTAGCTTTGTGGGTCCAAATTTGGTGGAAGTGGGCACCCTTTCACCAATCACCTCAGGTCACAATTAAAGCAGTGGACAAGGTCCTTTGAAATCCTGAGGTAAAGACTTCAAAGCACCATGCAGAGATTCCAAAGAGTTCCATGCAGTGGTCCTGAGGCTTCAGCTTTAAAGTGGCTGCAGGCTTCAGTTCTACAGAATATTGCCTTTCCTTGTCAATGCACAACTGGAAGTACACTTTAAAGATGCTCATTGTGCTTTGGCATCTGATAACTCAGTCTCAAACTATCCCATTGCCTAGAATCCTCAGATGAATCCTAAATTAAGGTATTGTGAGGGAGAGAGGAAAAATAATATTTCATTACACTATACCATTCTTAGACTGCAATCCTGTATTCACTTACTTGAGAGTAAGTCCCATTGAACTTAATGTGCCTTTTTTCTGAGTAGATAATAGAATTGCACTGTCAATTTTATAAACTTTGGTGTCTGATTGTGTCTTTTGCTAACTTGTTCTGTTTCGAGAATTATTTGTATTCCTTGCCTAAGCGCCAACATTAAAAAAACAACAATACTCTATTTTTACCAGTGTGATGAATTTCTTATGAACCTTGTGAGGAGAATTTGACCCTGTCCCCCAGCCCCTCCATCTTCACCCATTTGCACATAAATCAACCTCTGATGTATTTATGTGCAACATGTGAGGAAGTTTGAAAAGAACAGTTCACAAGGCATCTGCTTGAGTGGATGGCAGCCGCTGGCACAAACCCATTCCCCTGATGGAAGATGAGTAGGGAAAACCCTGATTCCTATAGAGCAAGGCATAGGAACAACGTACTAGTGACTGTGTAGGAGAGTTTATCAACAGATTTGTGGAAACAGACACCCTTTTCAGCTTGTCAGCTGTCATTTTGCTTTACTCGATGGCATCTCTATACGAGCCATAAACAATTCATGAGGGCACCCACTAGATGTTTTGGATAGGATGGCAAGAATGCTGAGGGGCATGGGGAACAGTACAAGGGTCTCATCGTTAATTCTATTGGATTAATTAAAGCAGGCCTTCCACAAATTGATTACAGCCGTAATCCCTTTTATGAAGAGGTTTATTATTATTATTTTTAAAATCCCAATTATAAAAGCTATTGCAAGGTTTCTAGCTGGGACAATTAGAATAAGGTCCAGTATTTGACTGCTGATTCAGGACCCTAAACTGTGTTTTATATAATCAACTTTTTGTTTTGTTCTGTGTATATCACAATGTTTTTTGTTGCTATGGCCGGCGGCTGATGCAAATAAAGTTTCATTCATTCAAAGCTATTGCTTGCGATGATAAATAAATGACACCTGGCATTAGTATGCAAGCTAATGGAACACGGTGGCTAAAAGTGAGCAGTGAAGTCACCCATTCAAATCCTACCTCTCTAGCATAGACTTGGCAAGGCTTGGCTGCTTGGAGTGGGGAGTCCAGGACATTTGTTGGCATAGGAATAGGCCCTGCTAGAGAGTTAGGTGAACTGGCAGCTACGCCAGACCTGAGCAAAAGTAATTTTAGGCTAAGCACAGCTCATGGGTTGTCATTCCACTTGAATAATGACACTAAAGTAGCAACACTGGGAGCCAAAGAAGTCATTGACAGCTGATGAACTATTTGCAGCCAGAAGAAGAGGTGACACTTGTCAAATAAGTGATGGGCTGTGAATTATTCCCTCAGCTTTGTTTACAATTAGGGTGGTGTCTGTGTAATATTTATACCTTTACTCCCACTAATGATTTGGGGTTCTATCTTACCCAAAGTAAACAAAAATATTTTGAAAAGTAAATGGGATTGACAAACTCTGTTTAAAAGTAAGGCATCAAAATAACCACGAAATGGATCCGTTGTATTTGCCTGGATTTGTGTAATGGTTTTCTGAGTCATTAGCTGGCCTTCAAACAATAGGACAGGGATTGGGAACCTCACTCCAGGTCTGTGAGTCAACTGTGGCCTCTCAGCTGTCTCTGAATGGCCCTTGGGGTTTTCCCCAAGCCACTCCCCTCTCCCCCCCAGGCCACATCCTTCACTGGCCCAGCCTTGCAGCCTCCTTGAGTGTTGTTGCCTAGCTGGACTGTGTCCCTGAACACTGATAATGACTCTTGCTTACCTGGATGGAGGATAGAATCGTGTCTACGTGGAATCAATTAGAAGAAGAAGAGGAGGAGGAGGAGGAGTAGTTTGGATTTGATATCCCGCTTTATCACTACCTGAAGGCATCTCAAAGCGGCTAACATTCTCCTTTCCCTTCCTCCCCCACAACAAACACTCTGTGAGGTGAGTGGGGCTGAGAGACTTCAGAGAAGTGTGACTAGCCCAAGGTCACCCAGCAGCGGCATGTGAAGGAGCGGGGAATCGAACCCTGTTCACCAGATTACGAGTCTACCACTCTTAACCACTACACCACACTAGCAGGAAAAATGAGACAGTCACCCAGCATCATACTGATTAGACACCTATTGAAAAGGTCTTTGTTTAAGAAAGCTTCCCCAGAGACATGACACCCAGTCATTGAGGAAATATTAATTGCACATGTGTAAGAACGGTTTTGTTTTTTAAAATTTGCATGAATTGCTTCCCGTATTTCTTTTAGAATAGATAGGTGCATCTTATCTTACTTTTATCTTTCTGTACATTGCTTTGATGGCCTCGGGCTGTGAAGTGTTCAATAAATTGATAACATATCCACACAGACAGTGGTTAGAGTGTTGGAGTAGGACCTAGAAGGGCAGGTTTCAAATCCTTACTTGTCCATGAAGCTCACTGGGAACAGTCACTGACTCTCAGCCTAACTCACATGGTTGCTGTGGGGAATAAATGAGGAGCAGGAGAACTGTGTAAGCCCAGTGCAGGATTAAACCCTGTGGAGGCCCCTAGGCAGTCAGAATATCAAGGGAACCCTCACAAATATCTCCTAATATGTTTTTGATTTTACCAACCAACAATTTTAATAAACTGAATCAATATTATTTTGATCCAGTGTTGTGGGGCCCCTAAAAGGTGTGGGTTCCATAGGCCAGTGCCTACTTTGCCTATTTGGTAATCTGGCACTGTGTATGAGCCAGTGTGGTGTAGTGGTTAAGAGCAGTGGACTCATAATCTAGTGAACCGGGTTCAATTCCCCACTCCTCCACATGCAGCTGCTGGGTGACCTTGGGCTAGTCACACTTCTCTGAAGTCTCTCAGCCCCACTCACCTCACAGAGTGTTTGTTGTGGGGGAGGAAGGGAAAGGAGAATGTTAGCCGCTTTAAGACTCCTTACGGTAGTGATAAAGCGGGAAATCAAATCCAAACTCTTCTATGCTGCCTTGAGCAACTTGGAGAAAAGGTTTGGATTACACATACACCCACCATGATGTGAAATAGATAAGATGATAGAGATGATAGATGATAGATAGATAGATAGATAGATAGATAGATAGATAGATAGATGATAGATAGATGATAGATAGATGATGATAGATAGATGATAGATAGATAGATGATAGATAGATAGATAGATAGATAGATAGATGATAGATAGACAGATAGATGATAGATAGATAGATAGATAGATAGATGATAGATGATAGATAGATAGATAGATAGATAGATAGATAGATAGATATAGATAGATAGATAGACAGATAGATGATAGATAGATATAGATATTGTCCAGATGGCATGTACACCTGCTAAGAGTGCTGCCCGGGTACTAGCTGTTAATGGGCAAATTCTAGGCCCTTGATCTCCCTTCTGATAGTTCATTATCTTTCAGTTGGACATATACCAAAGCCATCTGAACAGAAACACCTTCAAGTAGAAGGATGTCCTCTGAGAGGACAGACACATGGTGACCATGTACCCCATTTTCATAAGGCAATTGAGCCTTGCAGGAGTTTGAACTTTTTGTTAGTTTTCAGGGTTTCTTTTTCATGCTTTTTCATTGTTGTTGTTTTTTTGCTGAGCCGCAGAAATATTAAGCCTTATAATCCTTCATCTCTTTAGATGTGGTTTGCTCTTGGGGAGAAGGGGGAGGGGTGGGGAGAAAGGGCTGTAAATCCACGGTGGCAAACAAGAAAAAGCCTGAAGCTGTGAGCAAACAGGAAACAAATGATCTCAATCCCAGAATGTAAACCACCATTGACAGAGATGCATGAAAGAATCATAACAGGGAAACATGTGGCCATTTTTCATCGAGTTACCCGCTGAATCACTGCCATTAAAACTGGAAAGGAGGGAGCAACTGGGAGAACCCTGAGCTGACAGGCGTGGGGAGGCTCTTCAGCCGTAGCCTGTCTGCAGCCACACAGACTGACTGGCATGTGCTCTTCCATATGCTTGCAGACTGATAATTGTCAGCACTGCCTTGAGCTTGCAATTAGAAGGCCACCAGGAAGGGGGGGGGTTGAATAATAAGGAAAACCACGATAGTGGGAATGTTTAAGATTCAGGTATTCTTTGTTTCCTATGGACAGTCAACCAATTTACAAGAATGATACCTGTAGCTGGCTGTGGATACGCTGCTTGTTGCCCCTGAGGCTTGCTTGGCTGAAGTTCTTAGCAAATATAAAATATCTGAGAATGTTGCCTTGGCCTTCAATTTACTATGGTTGGATGCATACCATATATTAAAGCACATTTAAAACAAATTCTCTCCCCCCACCCCCCAGCCAATAAAAAATCTTGGAAACAGTAGTTTATCCCTCACAGAGCCACAATTCCAAGCACCTTTAACAAACTACAGTTTCCAGGATTTTCTCTCTGTGTGTTTGTGTGTGTGTGTGTGTGTGTTTGTACTTTAAATGTATGGTTTGTATGCAGCCTACGGTTCAGAGCGAAATTAACAAAGCACTCGTCCGCACTTCTGTTTGTGTCCTGATTTCTAGGCACAGGTCCACAATTTGTAGGCATGGATCTGAGAGGGTATTTTGCCCCACTGCTTTCCTCAGGAAAACCCCCCATGTATGGTGGAATCAGAACAGACATCAATTTGTGGAAAACCCCATTGACATTTGTTCCGATTCAACAGTAAACAGCGGGTTTTCCCAGGGAAAGCTGTGGGGTTAAATAAAACCTGCTCAGACCCATGCCTACAAATCATGGACCTATTCCTAGAAATTTTATTGTTATTATTTAATTTCTAAACTGCTTAATGGTATTAAAAATAGCTCTAAGCAGTGTACAAATAATGAAGCAACAACAAAGAAAATATTACAAAAATACACAGTTACATAAATGTTACATCAATACAAAATTACTATTTTTATAAATCTTCATTCATTCATTCATTCATTCATTGAGCTGCACCATCCTGTACAACCTCAACTGCTAGCGCATTTGCAAAGCCAAAGAGGGTCTGGTATGGTTTCAAATTGGATGGGGGAACCATGTGCTGAGATTCCTGCATTGCAGGGAGTTGGCTAGATAACTCACAGGGTCCCTTCCAACTCTACAATTCTCTTTTTCTGTTATCCTGACATAGCCTCCCTTTCAACCTCTGGGTTCTCCCAAGGTCCAAACAAACTCAGTTCACCCACAAATTTCTCATGAGTAAAGTTCCTGGAAACAGCTGACATCACCCTAGTCTGTTATCTAGACTTTTGATGGGCAGGCTGAAGGAGGATGGTACTTTCCAAGGCTGCCCACAGCTGTGTCCCCTTCAGCTGCACTCTCCACACCAATGCAGTTAAGTTTCCTAGGGGTCCAAAGGATGGGGAAAGGACCCCACTCTACACAGTTCTTTACTCTCTTCTTCCTCCTCCTCCTATTCATGGTACAAACAGAAGTTGGATGAGTTTGAGGTCTACAGAAGATGCCTAAATCCATTTCTTATCAAGTAGAAGTTCATGGGCAAAATCTGAGCTGAGCATGAGATATCCCACCATTTCTGTTCTTCAAACATGCATAACTGACTTATGGAATTGTCAGAAAACACAGGAAACCTCCATCTTGTACACAGGTGTGCTTTGTGTTGAGACACATGGCTGTACTTCGGAGAATCTCCTTGTGAAGTATTCTCAGGCTAGCCATTGGGCCCTCCGAGACAGGAAGGACTACAGCACAGCTTCCTGTTTGGGCTGTGACAGTGCCTGAGCACTGATGTTCTTCCGTCTCTGTCTCCTGGATTTGTTCCTCAGTTCTCTGGCACAGCTCCTGGTTTTCATCTCCTGGCCCTCCTCACACTGTTGCCCACAGACCACCCCTGGCAGGAATTCGCCACCATACGATGTGGTGTTGGTGGCGAGCTTTGATGGCTGTATTTTAAGAGGAAGTGGAGTGCCAGCTGTAGGGGAGGGGAAGGCTGCTAATGAGCATCTGTTTGGCTTCTGTTGGAAGCGACTGGATGGACCTTGGTCTGATCATGGAAGGCTGTACTTACGTTTTTACATTCTCAGGACTTTCAAGTAGTGTTGTGCTCATATTCCATGGATTTTTTGGCCAATCTCCATCAATTAACGAAGGGGGAAATCATGTTAGTTGGTAACTGAAAATTATCAAAGAAGAGAGGGGGAAATATTGAAATTCTCATGGGCAGGTTGCTGGGTTTGTTGTTGTTGTTGTTGTTGTTGTTGTTGTTGTTGTTGTTGTTTTCTGTGCTTGCCTTACTTTCAAGGTGGCCAAGAGGTTTTGTGACTGTCCTTTCAGAGACATATAAAGGAAAATCAAGCCATTGCACCAGGCTGTTACAATTCATATTTTGCTGCAATGGATGAGCCTGTGCCCCTCCTGATGTTGTTAGCATTCCAGCTACTATCAACTTCAGCCATCACAGTCAATGGTCTGGGGGGGTGGAATGGATGTTGTAGTTCAACCTTATGATGGCCTCAATTTCCTCACCCCTGCTCTAACAGTAAGAAGGGTGTGAGGAACCTTTGCCCCTCGCAAAGTTGGTGAACTACAGCTCATTCCCTTTGACATGACAGGCCTCAGTTCTCTATGGAAATGTTATGTAATTAACAACTTGCATATAAACTTGCAGCCTGTTTTGATCCAGTTAAGGTAGGCATCTCTTGTACTTGCAAAAGGTCATTACTGATGAGGTTGCTAGGGGCTAGATGAAATAGCTTTGGGTGCCTTGTCCTGTCTACAAGACTGGTTACTCCCCACTGATTTAGACAAGACAAAAGCACATACTGTGTGTGTGTGTGTGTGTGTGTGTGTGTGAAATCCTTTTACTCTGGAGGGAGTATTGTGTAACCGAGCTGCACAAAATTCCTTCGTTCTGTTTGGAGTAAATTGCAAGGTTCTTATCTGTGGCTTTATTGTTCTGCCAGGATGTCTTCTTTTGTCATAAAACAATAACTAGTAGGGTAAGTAGTACTTTTTAGGTTTACTATTCAGACAGACTAATTGTATCTTTTAATCTGGGTCAAACTGCTCTTGCTTATTACAAATTGGCTCCAAATCTATTTTGCTCCCCCTTCACCCCACCCACCCCCCACCCTTAAAAGAGGAACATTTGCAAATAACTTAGTGGCGGAATCACATCAGCATAATGTGAAAGCTGTGCAGAGGGAGGGATGAAAGATAAATATTTAAAACAAACCTATCCAGAATCCTATTCCCAAATGCTTGAACCTTTGCAGAATAGGTATTTTAGGGCAAAGGGGTGGGTGTCCTTATACAAGTGACCACATGATTGACGCAAAAAAGAAGAGGATTAGCTGTACCCTCATGGGCTGTGTAATAGCCCCTCTGTCATCCTGGGAAATAGGCTACCATCAGATTGGATCGGGAAATAGGCCAATATACTTCTAACCACCCTACCTCACTGCCCTTCCTAAATCATAATTGTTTGATTTACTGCAATGGCATTTGCTAGAGTCTTTCTCCTTGGTGTTCTTCCAATATGACACCCTTCTTCCTGTGGCTTCTACTGTAATTGCCCTAGCTGAGTAGGCATTGTTTAAAGAGAAAGTGGTTGGGAGCTGGGTTAGTTGGTGACTGTGGAATGAACCAGGAATTATGCCCTGGCCCAGGTTTTAATCCAAGCCAGAGAAGAACTTGGAAGCTTCCTAATGTTCCTTTGAGGCTAGCATCAAAAGCACATCTCTTGCCCAGGCTCAGACCATGGGTGGCACCAGGTGGGATAAAACTGACCCACCTAGGAATATACTTTGTCCCCCTCCCCCCAAAAAGAAACAATTTCTGATGGTGCTACTAGTCCAAGCACATCCAACAAGCTTTCTCTAAAGGGTAGCTGTCAAATCCAAGAAAAGAGCTGACCCTGAAACTGCCTTCACCATGAAGATGTACTCATGCAATTTTGCTTTCCTCCCCAAAGAGTGTAACATGCATGACCTGTTTACATATGCACCTATCTGTATGCTCAGATCAATATCTTCCCGCATGACAGTGTCTACTGATGTGTAGGAAGGGTGAGGGTTTGTGCCTCAAGTGGCAGTATTTGGAGTCCCATTAAACACCATTTGGGGTCTTCTGCAATGTTTCTTATGCTTACTCTGCTGCTATTCCACCACTGTGATCGCCACAAGAACTGCTTCCTCCTTTTCAGACCAAAGACCCATGTAGCCCAGCTCCCTGTCTGTAACAATTCTACTTACTACAGAAGTCAAGAGTTTAGGGTAGATAAAAATATCTGCTCAGTCGTGCCATCAGGGTAGGACTTGAGGGGCCAGTGTCCGGGGCCCCACTCAACAAAATATATATATACCATGAAAACTCAGCAGCATTTCAATGCAAATTTCTCCTAATATGTTTGTATGCAGTTTTCCCTAACACGCATATGTCTGTTATTTTCACTACTATGTGCATTTATAGGCACAATTCACCCTAGTATGTGCATTTTTATGCACATGACTTGGCTGGAGTGCTGCATTGCAAAATTCGAAAAAGTGTAAATTTCAAAGGTTGGCTGGACTTCAGTTCACATGTCACTTCAGGAAATGTGAATTAGGCAAGTTCACCTTTAAATGTGAACTGAATCAAATTTCTTCCCATCGCTACTAATTGAACCTCCGCTTCTTCATAAGCGCCTCTTCCTTATTGAAAGCTGCATGGTTGCCAACTTCTCAAATGACTCCTGCACCTGTGCCTTTCCCATTGGCTGGGTCTGCAACACTGAGCAGGCAGCAACCTTTTCCTACATGCCATGATACTACAAAGCATTTGCCCAAGGCTGATTGAAAAGGTGGTAGCCCTGGAAACATGTGGGCAGACTTCTTCCTTTTCAAAGCCCACAATTTAAAGTAGCACATCTAGAAGAAGATGGGTTTTTTAAATCGGAATTTTGTAGTTAAGATAACCCAAGGGTGGTGGGGCGGGGAGAAGATGCTGGAAGTAAATACAGCATTGAGTTGTCTTCCCGTCACTGCAAAGAAAAGGGTGGGGGAAGGATTGTGAAACTTTATGACGGATGGCTCTACACTATTGGAAATAACAGTCACAGCACAGAGGGGAGTCATTTTTCCTCCTTGTTGAAGGATGGCACCGCTCTGTCTCTGTCACTTACACAAAGACATCGTAGAGATAGAGATTAGATCATATATTACCACGTAGCCAAAAGATAGACAGAGGAGACACCTGCAGTTTAACAGATGTCCTCTCAAGGATGGGGAATCCTATTAATGATACGGTTCAACTTCAATCACAGGGGTTTTGAGAGAAGGCAGTATTATTGTGAGATATTTTTTAAATTCCTATCATCATCAACAACAACATCCAAGTTTAAAGTAATTGGTCAGCATATAGAAATGATAATGGAAACCAGCTCCAATCTTTGGACTACAGTGCCATAACTACATTTAATGCTGTTCCTCCCAGTTTGTCGGCTCAAAAATAGCAGCATTGTACTACAAACTGTGGCAATGCAATATGATGTGCATATTGCATGTGTACATTATATGTTCCGAACCCTAAGGATCATCTTACCCTGTATGTCTCATGTCGATCCCAGAGGTCAACTCAGGGAGCATTACTACTGCCCCCTCCCATGGACCAGAAACACAATTCATGTCAATGAGGAGTCATGTCTTCAGTATAGTGGCTCCAAATCTATAAAACTCCCTCTCATTGAAAGCCAGCAGAGCCAGGCAAGGCTGGGCAGAGGGACCCTCACTCACACTCCCTCTAGCTCAGCAGATTGGGGGTTTGGATCACAGCCTAGACTGTCTGACCTGGCCTATCTAATCTGGTGAACTCAGATTTAACATTTGCTATGCTGTGGACCCCTTAAATTTTAAATATACCAGCTCCACAAATTTACAGCAAAAGCCAATATGATGGTGCCAACTGGCTAGTGCCTCTGATGTCCCCACTCTCCACGTAACTCAATTCTGGAGCAGTTTTGCAGCCTTTGAAGCCTTCATCTCTCTGTGTGTGTGTTTTAAAAGAGGATTAAGCAAATAAACCTATAAATGACCACGTGGCATTTTATGAAAATTTAAATGCAGCCAGCGTGTCTGAAGTTTTCTTTGGGGTGGGGGTGGGGGAATGACAGAATTCAGTATTTGGTTTGATGGAATATCTGTCCATCTTGCAAACTGTGCCAGGAAGCAAAAGTTCATACTGTGAACAACCTGTGTCAGGTCTATTGAAATGTATCTTATTCTTTTCACCTTCAGAGACACCCATCTTGATGGCTTATATACAGGAAAGATTTGGGACTTTTTTTTAATACAAACATTAAAAAATAAAAATAAAAAATTAATATTCTAAATTTCTTGCTGGACTTGAATTTGAATGATGCTACATTTGAATATGGAGCAATATTTCCCTGTACCATCCAAATTCACATTTCAAAATCAAACTACTAGTCAGCAAGCATTTTTTCCTCTTTTTAAAAATATACCTATATTAGTGGCAATTTATGAATCCAAGAACATGGGGCACTGAATGGAGGAAACTAAATTAAAGAAAAGAAAATGAGAGGTAGCCACTACACAGATCTATATATTGTCCTGTCGGTGGGTGGGAAGCAACTTTGGAAATCTTTCACATTCGGTGTCTGTTCCCTTGAGCATCAGGAGCTGATGGAGAAAAACCTGAAGACACATCAGATAGATCTAATTTCTACCCTGATGTTTCTGTCACTGGCTCAGAGCTCTGTTTTAGAACACTAGTTGTGCCCTGTGACAGTGGATGTCAATTATACCTGCAATTTCTATCCGAGGTGGAGGGGAGCAGCATTGTCTATTAACATTAGATCTATTAGGCAAGAAGTGAATAGTACACAATTCAGGATCTCATTCTTTCAAGTGACGGAAGGAGGCCTTCTGCCTCTTTGACAGCACTGCGGATTTTGTTAGCTAACATTCATCATGAGAAGAAAACAACCAACATTGGATCGATAAACCCACAATGGATTTAAAATATCCACCTAGCATTGGACGGGGCGGGGAGGAACACGAAACACTCAGTGTTGCTTTTGTAAAAGTGCTCTTAAAAGTTTAAATTTATACGGCCGTTTGGTGGTATCCAAGGCCATGAGAATCCTAAGTAGTATGTACTGCACAAATGCATATACTGGGGTAAAGTGTCTATAAAAATGCATCTATTAGTGAGGATAATGTACAAAAAAGAGGGAAATTCAACTAGAGGACCACTTCAAATAGAGAACTGTTCTATGTAAAGTGGGGCTACATTCACTCCATACATTTCAAGCACTATGATACCACTTTAAACAATCATTGCTTTTCCCCAGAGAATTCTGGATGCTTGGAATCTGATTGGATAGCACGTGTCAACTGTTGCTGTGCAGTGTAAGAAAGGATCTACACGAAAAGCTTTTTAGAAGATGGTGGTTTTCAAATATAAATATACCCAAGAGAATATACCAAAAGGAGAAGGCCTTTGAACTTGGCCGAGAAGGCATGAAAATGCCCCACTGCCACTGAAAACTGGCATCCCTGAATATCCTCAATATTCTGGTGCCATTCTCAAGAGCACATACAGCCCAGTCATACAGCTGTCTCAGCATTAAGCCATATGGAGACCAAGAAAGTGTCCATAGGATTCCCACTATATGGCTGCTGATCCAAGCACAGTTGCTGCTAGTGATAATTTGAGACCCAGGTTCTCTTAAGGACCACATTTCCCCTTGTGAATCTACCTATACACTAAGTTCACCATTGGAGGCTTCAGGCACCTCATCCATCAGAGGTCAAAGTGTCTTCTCAATGATCTCTCCCAGGACTGCTCACCTGCTGTCCAGGTTGTTCCGTTTTAGGCACTGGCTTAAGATGCTTTTATTCACCCACATATTTTTAACTGATTGTGTTGGTCATAGCATCTGATTTAATATTGCCTGATTTTCATGTGGTCCCCCCCCCTTATATTGCCTCTCTTAATATTTTATATTTTTTCACATCCTCCACCCCTATTATTATAAAAAATGGGACTCTTTTCTTGTAAATGCTTTCCCAACTTGATCCTATTTTCTTCTTCTTCAAGAAAATTTCACAAAGCAGAGAGAGAGAGAGAAGTAAATATATATGATTTCTTTCTCAACGAAAGCATCTCAATTTCCTCTGTCTGCTTGGATGCGCCTCAAAAAGAAAAAGAAAACCAGGGCAGCCTTGGTTTATTGGCCCCACAGATGTGAGAAATGCACAACCGAAAGAAAGGAAGATTTGTTTCCTTAACACCAAAAGCGGAGCGACCTTGCGGTTTCACACTGCACTTTATCTCAGCCATCCCCTCCGTCTGCTAGCTTACAAAGGAACAAGAATGTAGCGAAAACAAATGGAGCAAGGGGAGGGAGGGGAGGGGGAGGTTCTTCCTGAGCATTACAGCAGCATCTTTAAACAGCTGTATGGAAAAAGCAAGGAGTTACGGAAGAGGGAGCTGCATATTTCCAAAGTTTCTTTGGCTGGAGGAACCATAAAAATGGGGGATGCGACGTGAAGCCCGCCAAGTGTTTGAAGTGAGTTGCCATAAGGCGAGCCAAGGAAGTGGACGAGATCTCTTGCATGCGGCAGCGATGCCTACATCAACTCAATAACAGATGTTTGGTCTCTCTGGACAGATAATTGTCCCACTGTAAGGTTGGTTTGACCTGTGTGTGAACAGTACTGCGCGCTGCGCCGAGAGCAGTTAACAAATGATTGTGGCCTCCTCTCTCTCTCTCTCTCTCTTTCTCTCTCTCTCCCGCTGAATGCTAAGCCACGCTTCCTTTTAAGCACATAATTACTCCTGAGCAACTAGAGCCCATACATCCTCCTGGCCTAATGGCTCTGAAGCCATTTTGCCCTAATTTATGAGGACAGGGTTCAAAGTTTTAATAATATTTGGATAATATCATTGCCAAAACGTCTTTGAGCGGTGATGTATTAGGGGGAAAGTGGGCGCATTTGGATTCCGTGCGTGACAAGCCTGAGCATTCGCAGCGCTCCAACCTTTATGGAAAATGCTCGCCGAGGACCCGCTTTGCCTCATGAATTATAGAAACGCGAACATGAGGGATTGTAAACAGTGACGGAAAACACGCAGAAGCCGCTTGTTCCTAAAGAACTGTCCTGTTTGCAGCTCTGCCTCATGCAGATAAATGAATTGTGGGGAAGACCAAGATGGTTGACTAAACACTTAGTGGATAACGTATGGGCACATCAGCATAAAATATACACACGCACCCTGATGTGCTCAGATATTTATGTTGACACTCGCTGCTCAAGTGGCTTGCCGGATTTTTTGGCTCCCCTTCACTCACCTAATATTATCTGCATCCTAACTGCCCCTCTGGGCCTGTTTATCCAAGCTGCTGGTTGTTTTGTGCTGCTCACTGAAATTGGCTTGCAGCATTTGCACTATGAACCACTCCAGTGTATTAATAGGTTAATGATATTAATTGATGGGAAATAAGAGAAGGAAGTATCTCCTTTGGAGGCCTCCAAATGGAGCCGGAATGGAAACACATAAGATGTCCATGTAACAAGGCATCAATTTTGTGCCCCTCAAAACCAGAGAGTCCATCTGGTGGAAACAAGCCTAGCATGTTTATGAGGGTCCATCACCCTTCTCCCATTACAATATCATTGCTTGACTCCATTGAGTGCCCTCTTAACAACCTCAGCCTGGACTCAAGTCCAAGCAGAAATGATGCTTATCAAGAGATGTTCTCAGAGGATGGAGAGCTGATCTGCAGGTGTAGGAAAGTTTTAGGTGAGCAGTTGATAAACCTGATGGTGGCAATGGGGTATGCCCCCCATATCCAGATAGAAAACATGGGAAGGGAACCTCGATCTACCTGAAAGTCTGCTTTACATGCTAATTACGAAACCATTTTCCAAATGGTTGATCTTCACACCCAGATGTGAACTTGAGTGTGTTGTTGTTGTTTAGTCATTTAGTCGTGTCCGACTCTTCGTGACCCCATGGACCACAGCACGCCAGGCACTCCTGTCTTCCACTGCCTCCCGCAGTTTGGTCAGGCTCATGTTCGTAGCTTTGAGAACACTGTCCAACCACCTCACCCTCTGTCGTCCCCTTCTCCTTGTGCCGTCCATCTTTCCCAACATCAGGGTCTTTTCCAGGGAGTCTTCTCTTCTCATGAGGTGGCCACAGTATTGGAGCCTCAACTTCATGATCTGTCCTTCCAGTGTGCACTCAGGGCTGATTTCCTTAAGAATGGATACGTTTGATCTTCTTGCAGTCCATGGGACTCTCAAGAGTCTCCTCCAGCACCATAATTCAAAAGCATCCATTCTTCAGCGATCAGCCTTCTTTATGGTCCAGCTCTCACTTCCATACATCACTACTGGGAAAACCATGGCTTTAACTATACGGACCTTTGTTGGCAAGGTGATGTCTCTGCTTTTTAAGATGATACTGCCATCAAGGTTGTGTCATCTGCATATCTGAAGTTGTTGATATTTCTTCTGGCGATCTTAATTCCGGCTTGGGATTCATCCAGCCCAGCCTTTCGCATGATGAATTCTGCATATAAGTTAAATAACTAGGGAGACAATATACAGCCTTGCCGTACTCCTTTCCCAATTTTGAACCAATCAGTTGTTCCATATCCAGTTCTAACTGTAGCTTCTTGTCCCACATACAGATTTCTCAGGAGACAGATGAGGTGATCAGGCACTCCCATTTGAGAGTACCCATTTGCAACTTGAGAGTACCCATTTGCAATGCTAAGCGGGATTGGGCCTCATCAGTGCTTGCATGCCAAATAAGGGGATCTGAACTTTTCAGGATTGGGATGATCCTGATAGCAAGTATTAATGGCTTGAGAACAATTTGCCTGACTTCATATGTGCCCACTCAATCATTTTAATCTGCAAAACTGGCACCATTAGAGGTGCTACATAATACATGTTCTGCAGTTCTAAGAGATTGGCCTTTTTGTGTGGTAGCACCTACACTTTGGCCTATTGACATCAGGCAGGTGTCTTGGCTGCCCTCTTTTCAGTGCCTGCTTAAAACATTTTTTGTATACGCAATCCTCTCCTGACACTTAAAATATTGACATGTTTTAATCTTTTTTACTGTTCAATTCAATTATTCTTAAATCTTTTAAACGGTTTTAAAACCATTTTCTTAATTGATAATTTTAGTATTTGTTGTGTACCACTTAGAAGTTTTACCACAAACAAGATGTATATGAATTTTGTAATGATTTAAAAATGTGCATACTAGTGGGTTTCCATTTTCACTCAGACATTTACAGTGATGGATTGTACAGGTCCAACTCCAAAAAGTTTAAAATCTGGGCATTATTTGTCCCCATGGGTTTTAAAAAAGGAGGAAAATGTGGAAATTATCGAACAATCAGTTTTATAGATGTGTCAGCGAAACGGTATGGAAGCTTTCCTCTCCAAAAACCTACAGACATGGGTCTCTGCAGATGAATTTCTTTATGAGGAGCAAGCTGGACTGAGATAAAATTATAGTGCTATTGATTGATGTTTTATACTGCAGAGTCTCAAAAACACACTAAGGTCACATTCTAAACATCTGTGGCCTTTTTTGATCCATCAGCAGTGGTTGACACTTTAGATCAGGAGTCGGGAAACTTTTACAGCCTGGGGGCCACATTTCCCATTCTCTGGTGGAGACCAGAGACTGACTTGGGTGGAGCAAAACATAAAAATTTACGAAAATGTAATAGGCTACTTTCCATGGAAACACACACATGTCCTTCAAGCACACAAAAAGCACTGTAAAAGTTCAAGGACACATTCCAGCTGGACAAATACACTCAAGGACGGGTGTAAAGCAGGATAGGGGAGGGGCTCAGAGGAGTCTGGCCTATCGAGTTCAGTCTCTGCGTTTGGTCAGCTCCCACTTGCCTGCCTTCTTACTTACAACTAGCCCGGGTTGGGGGGGGGTGGCGCACGGCCTATCAGCTTCCTCCTCCTTAGTCCCAGGAGAATTCAACAGGGAGCGGGATCATGACAAACCTCAAACCAGTTGGCTCTTCCTATAATTAGTTTTGGTTTCTGCCTCCTATTGACTCTGCCTGTCATTGGTTCTGGCCTCCTATTGTCTCCGCCCCTCAGTTCTGGCTCCACCTTCTGTCAGCTCAGCCTATCATTGGCTCTGGCTTTAGCGCTGGCTCCCATCTCACTGGCTCTGCTTCTGCCTTCTGTTTGTCATTTGCTCTGGCTCCTCCTCCCTGCCTTCTCCCTACATTTCCCAGTAGGCACCAGCCACAATTGTATGGCTGTTAATAATGAAATTGGACCATCACTGACATAAAAAGGAGTGGCAAGTAGATAGACCTATAATGATAGCACAGGTCTGTACGTTAAATCACCTGGGGATGGTTTTTCTTATATAAAAGAGAACCTTTACTGCGAAGCTCACAGAGAATCCTGTGGAAGGCCATAGGTTGTTAGTCACCCCTGGAAATATAGGAAAGTGCCTTAGACCAAGTCACACCATTGGTCCATCAAGCTCAGCATTGTGTACCTCCCACATTTCTCCATAGAAAATAGGGACGTCCCATTCCATAATGATAATTTTACTATTTATACCCCACACACCTTACTGGGTTGCCCCAGCCACTCTGGGCTGCTTCCAACATATATAAAAGCATAATAAGACATTAAGCATTTTATTTAAAAAACCCTTCCTTATACAGGATTGCTTTCAGATGGCTCAACAGTCAGATAACTCCATAACCTCCAACATTTCTCCAGTGAAAATAGGGACATCCTAAGAAATAGGGATATTCCAGAATCAAATCAGAAACCGGGATGGCTTCTCTAAATCAGGGACGTCCCTGAAAAATAGGGACACTAGGAGGGTCTGGTATTGTCTACACTGACTGGCAGCAGCTCTCCGTGGTTTCATGCAAGCACCTCTCTCAATCCTATCTGGTGATGCAGGGGATTGAATGTGGGACCTTCTGCATGCAAAGCAGATGCTCTGCTCTCTGAACTATGTTCTGACTCCTTCCTCCAATGAGTGATATGAAGCTCCTTGCTCTTTTCCTCCATTGGCTGGTACTCTCATGCCGTCTCTTCAACACTGCCATCCCCCTGCTCATTTGCTGTAGCCAACAGGGTTCTGGGTTTTATGCCACAGCAGGCGATATTGAAAAATCCCCTGGTGTACTTTCTTCTGCTGCTCCTCTCTCAGTCTCCTGTCTTGAGCTTGTCCAGTTCAATCTGATTTAATGCTAGGTCAGAATTAAAGATTTAGCAGCCAGTTTTGATTAAACCAAGAGCAGTGGTTGCTAGCTGCATTTGGTTTTGAAACATGTCTTTTTCCAGACATTGACTGCTCTGACAAAAGTTATAGTCCCAGCTTAATCAAGCACAACTTGAGGAGATAAACCTTGATAAGCATATTGCAGAAACCTTCATGTCCTTTTCGATAAAGGCAATATCATATTCTTTATGGATTTGTTCAAGCCAAAACAGGCCTACATGAAGGGATCTGAGACAGCACTTAATTGCTGCAGATCAGGGTGGGTGATCTAGAGCCCTTTCAAGGTGCCTTGGGGTGTGGCATCAGGCAGGAAGGAGAGGCAAACTGGAAAAATGCATGGAAAGGCCAAGAGCTACCTAACCGCTTGTTGCATCTTGCTTGGAGAAGTTAGGAGTCCAATACTACCCAACTGTAATTCCTGGACGATGCCCTAATCCACAGGATAAATGCCTCCAATCAACAGCATTTGAGTGGGGGGCATCTATCCTGCAGAGTGCAGAGTGATCACTCACAAGTAGCTTCCCCTCAGAGATTTTGTTGTTGTTGTTGTATATATTTCAACAATCCCAAAGCTTGAGAGTCAGTAACACAGATGTTGTAAAAGTGAAGTGTCGCAGTTGTTGTTGTTTACTCATTTAGTCATGTCTGACTCTTCGTGACCCCATGGACCAGAGCACGCCAGGCACTCCTGTCTTCCACTGTCTCCCGCAGTTTGGTCAAACTAATCTTAGTAGCCTCGAGAACACTGGAAGTGCCACAGTACAGCAATTTAAAGCAAAATGTGAGAAGTTGTAGTTTAAAAAAAGAAGAAGTGGTGATCTGGTATGGAACAACCCCACTGAAGAACATAACAGTGGTTACTGGTTGCAAAGAGGCCCCCATAACAGCTCAAGCTTCAGGGCCCCCAAAATGTAGGTCCGCCACTGATGGGCAGACTGGGGATAGAGCTGCGCACAGCTCTAATAATCTGAGCCATGTCTTGGAAAGCAGGGTCCAGTTCTGAGCTTTCAAGCTCCATTTTGATCTGTAATGGAAGTCTTATGAAAGTTAAGCACAGCAAAGTTTTTTGCATATGTTATTTTGCAATAGTTTCTCCAGGGAATATGGATGACACAAACTGCTACATTTGACTGCATCACCTTCTATTCATGGGTGGGGTAGGGATGCTTTCCAGATCTCTCCATTGGAACCGTCACTTTCCATGGCAGCCCACACTTTCCACTGTGGCCATCACTTTCCATTGCGGACATAATTTCCAAGCAAGGTATCTGCTTGTGATTAGTGGCTATAAATATCATTAGGCAGATTGAGGCAGCTGCTTCCAAATCTGGGGGAACGAGGTGGGAACCAGTCAGTGCTGGATTTATGTATAGGTTAAGTAGGCTGAAGCCTAGGTCCTCTAAATCTAGGGCCCCCCACCAGCCTGGCTGCTCCCCAGTGCCACAGTCTCCCCTCTCCCAAAATTGCAAACCCAAGACTTCGTGCAACACGGGCACAGGAACTATGAGACTCAGGCTTAGTCAGTGGGGCCCAGTTTGAAGCATTGGGGTCCAACTTGGATTCTTTTTGTAGGGCCCCAGTTCACAGCCAAAGTCTGCAAAATCTTAGAGAGATAAATAAAATCCATCTAGATTGCCCTGGTGCGGGGGCCCCATTAGGAGTGGCCCACAGGGCCCAATTGTCCAAATTGCTCCAATTGCCTTAAGGCCAGCCCTGATGAGACTGTGCAGGGGTTGGACTGACAAGCCCTGCCACTTCTAGGTCCCTGGTGTCACTATTCAGAGTGCAGACTCAAGGACTTGTTATGGAAATAAAGGGGGGCACTTATTGGAAATCAGTTTTGTCACTTCTCCCCCCCAAACCCCGGGACAATGAGCCCAACCACCTTTTATTCACAGTCGCATAAGCACTACACTACAGCATGGCCATAAACCTGTACGTATACACCCAATATGTACCAATGGAGATTTATGTTACTGCTTTATGAATGAACACTGTGTTTTATGAATGGACTCTGTATTTTGTGAATTACCTAAGAGCCACCAATAGGGTACTACCAAACAGCGACCCCTATTGCTGAAAACAGGTAACCAGCAGGGAACGCTTCAGCTCAGCCTTTGCACTGTTGACTGAACACCCCCTGCTGTGCAGATAATGGAGAAAGATCAAAAATTGCATCCCTTCTCGTTTTGATTGGCAAAACTTGTTGCTTTGTTGCAAGAAAGTGTCAAAATTGTATCCCCTTGTACTTGACAGTGCTGATGGGCTACTAACCTTTGAAAATCACATAAAATCAACGCCATAACCAATTCTCCCCATTTCAATGACATTTTTCTTCAAAAGGAAAGACGGACTTGGACATCACCTTCCTCCATAATCTTCTAAGCAAGTCACATACTCAACTTGGATACCACCCTCCTCCATAATCCTTGGGATATACAGGGGAACAACAAACATCCGTTGATGGGTTTCCTGAGGCCAGGTGTTCCCACAGCCCTTGGGAAGGCCAGAAGGCAAGGATATGCACAGATAGTTTTATTGTTCTTTAGGTGGTGGGTACTTAAGGTGTTGGGAACTTGATCTGATAACCAGGATGTCAGGAGTCCAATTCCTGGCTTGGTAACACAGTGAGCATAGTTCATTGAAGGATGATTTATTGTCAAAACAAACAGATAACTCAGGACGGCTCTAACACAGCCGTCACCATCATTCAGGCAAGAGCAGAAGCAAGTGATTTTCCCCCTCTGATGTCTTTTGCCCTACCTCCTATCCTCTAGCCCTCCCAGACACCAAGACCTGGGACTAAGAGGGTCAGCTCCTGCCTCTTCCTCATTTTCTGAGGGACTGTCTTTTTGCTCTTTCCCACCTGATGAACTGCTTCCTTCTCTATTTGTGGTATTTTGCACTTCTCAAGAGCATTGGCAGGGCTCCGGCTCGCCCTCCGTCATTCTCTTATCAACTGCGAGTAGCCCACACAGACTATGCTGCAAGCAGTGGGGCAAGCCTCTTTGCAGATAAGACTGAGACTACAGGTGCGTGCGAGGGTATGCCGAGGACAGGCAAGCCCAGGAAGCCCCAGAGCATATGCACCAGTAGAGGGTGTGAGCCGCTGGCCCCAAGAGGATCAGGAGGGGGAGGAACCTATGCAACTGGGTGCCAACAGGGTGAGGCACTTTCCTGGAGTTTTACCAGCTGAGAGGGAGAAACATCGAAAGGAGTGGCTCTGTTTTGTTTGAGGCTCAGCGACATACTTGGCATGACAGTGTGCAGACAGGAAGACCTAGGAATCCTTGTCAGGGATAAGTGTGGACCTAAAGATGAAGTGCAATGATGCATTGCTGGGAAATGACCAGTCCTAGCCCCTTCCAGAGGTCCAGGGCTGGGAGAAAAGGCAGAAGAAGGGCCTCCACCAGGTGTAATTCCAGGAATTACAGTGTGGGCCACACTACGACTCCCGGGGGAAGCAGCGAGCAAGTATTCACACTCATAGACTCTGGAGCATCTACAGTGGTTGATTGGTGCCTTCCCTGCCTGGTGAATATGCCTCATCAATGTGCATCATCATGGTTGGTAGGTCATGGCAGAGGGTGCTATGGGAGTGGCTGTTGGTGCTGCTATGTCCCAACAGCTGTTTCTGTCTGCATTTGGATTACAACTCTATTACAATGGTGTAAACCCTGGTGCAGCAGAAGCCCAGAATAGCAGCAAATAAAATCTGCTCATACATCAGCAACTGATAAGACTTGTCAACCAGTTCTTCCAAAGTCTTCCTAAATTATAAAGCTCCAAAATACAGGCCAAAAGAGAGCAGGTCTGGGAAGAGTGAGCCATACAATGGGCACCACCAGTGAAAAGACCCTGCTCCATGCAGCTCTTGCCCTGTCATTTGATAGGGTGCCCACTTGCCCTCCTTCTTGACGTGGAATGCTCTCTATTGGCGTCTCCAGGTCCAATATAAAGACCATCAGAAGGGAGAGTAGGGACCTTGAAGTTTCCAACAGCTGTTAATCAACCAAGCAAGCACACAGGTCACCTTTGTCACAGTCAAGGATGCCTATGTCCTGGCTAGGCCTGTACTCAATCTTGTTTTTGTACAATCTTGTTTGTTCTCAGTAACCAAAATTATATTATCAACATATACAAGCAGATATGTTGTTTCCCTTCATTTGCAAGGAATCGTACTAAACAAAGTGGTACTAATAAAGAAAAGTTCCAGGGTGGCAACAGAAAGCAAACTAGAAATGCTTTTGCAGTTCATCAAAACTATATAGCAATATCAAGTTTTAGGAAAACTGGTGCTATTAACAGTAATCCTTCTAGTTGGTTAATTGATTTGGCAACTTCCATGCACATGATGTGTGATGCTAATTATTTCCACAAAGAGTTAAATGATAACTACCGTATTTTTCGCCCTATAGGACGCACCGGCCCATAGGATGCACCTAATTTTTTGGGGGGGAATAAAGGGGGGAAAAGTATTTCCCGCCCAGGCGCGGGGCTGGGGCAGGGGAAGCCCGAGCTTCCCCCGACCCCAACCCCCAGAACATGCAGCTCTCCGCAAACCATGCGAGCCCAGGCCGGGCTCCCACGGCTTGCGGAGAGCTGCACGAAGCTAAGCCTGGGCGCGCTGCGCCTCCCCGCTGTCCCCCGAGCTTGCGGGGCTGGCGGTGGGGCTCTCCTGAAGCCTGCAGAGCGAGAGGGGTCGGTGCGCACCGACCCCTCTCGCTGTCCAGGCTTCAGCGAAAGCCTGCATTCGCCCCATAGGATGCACACACATTTCCCCTTCATTTTTGGAGGGGGGAAAGTGTGTCCTATAGGGCAAAAAAATACGGTAATCAGAGGCAGCTGCAGTTGCAAATGGCAACAAAATATATGTAAAAGGAAGAGAAGCAGGTTTGCTCAAGTGTGTTGCAGGTAGAAATACTGTTTGTAATGAAGTGAGAGCAGTAGTTTACTTGCTTGAATTAGCAAAGAAGAAAGTTTTGAGAATTTAAATTCTAGATTTAAATTGATTACTTAATTGAGAAGAGGGTTGTAACAAAAACACTGGGGCCTAATTTGAATAGTAGAGTGCCTGGTATCTGGTGGACAATCTCATCCTTTATTTCCACCCTGTGGCTGCAGACCAAATCACCTGTCAGGAGAGTTATGAGATTCAGATGAGGGTCAGATGCCTGGCCAGGCCTTCGCCAGTGACAAGTCGTTGGAGGAGAGTTGTGTGCCACCCTTAACTAGCCTGCTGCCCTCATGTGTGGGCTGGGTGGGGCTCATGGGAGTTGGAGTCCAACAACTCTGGAGGGCCACAAGTTTCCCATCCTTGGACTACAACTCTCTCCATCCCTGAGCATGCTGGCTGAGGTTGAGGGAGATGCAGTCCAACAACAGGGACACAGCTTCCTAATGCCTTTTTTATAGACTCTAAGTCTGAGCCTAGCACTGATGAAGGAGATGCTGGGGCTGAGCTCTGAGTATACTAGCACAATTCAGACACAGGTGGAAGTTGATTTTGTTTAAATATATGGGGCATGGGTTAGTGGCAGATCATCTGCTTTGCCTGCAGAAGGTCCCAGGTTCAATCCCCATCATCTCCATGTACAGCTGAGAGAGATGCCTGCCTGAAAACCTGAAGAACCATTGTAGACAATACCGAACTAGAAGTTCTGACTCATTGTCTGACATAGTATAAGGCAACTTCCTATGTTCCTATCATAGTTTAACCATTTTCAGGATGTCACTGTCTCAGAGGAAGGAGAAAGATTTCAGAAAAAATTAATGCATGTAGAGTCCTTGTATAACAAAGCAATATAGAAATGGTGTGGTAAGGACCTAACAGAAGCAGAAGACATCAAGAAGAGGTGGCAAGAATACACAGAGGAATTATACCAGAAAGATATGGATGTCTCGTACACCCCAGGTAGTGTGGTTGCTGACCTTGAGCCAGACATCCTGGAAAGTGAAGTCAAATGGGCCTTAGAAAGCACTGCAAATAACAAGGCCAGTGGAAGTGATGATATTCCAGCTGAACTATTTAAAATTTTAAAAGATGATGCTGTTAAGGTGCTACACTCAATATGCCAGCAAATTTGGAAAACTCAGCAGTGGCCAGAAGATTGGAGAAGATCAGTCTACATCCCAATCCCAAAGAAGGGCAGTGCCAAAGAATGCTCCAACTACCGCACAATTGCACTCATTTCACACGCTAGCAAGGTTATGCTTAAAATTCTACAAGGAAGGCTCAAACAGTATGTGGATCGAGAACTCCCAGAAGTGCAAGCTGGATTTAGAAGAGGCAGAGGAACCAGAGACTAAATTGCAAACATGCGCTGGATTATGGAGAAAGCTAGAGAGTTCCAGAAAGACATCTACTTCTGCTTCATTGACTATGCAAAAGCCTTTGACTGTGTCGACCACAGCAAACTATGGCAAGCTCTTAAAGAAATGGGAGTGCCTGATCACCTCATCTGTCTCCTGAGAAATCTCTATGTGGGACAAGAAGCTACAGTTAGAACTGGATATGGAACAACTGATTGGTTCAAAATTGGGAAAGGCGTACGACAAGGCTGTATTTTGTCTCCCTGCTTATTTAATTTATACGCAGAATACATCATGCGAAAGGCTGGGCTGGATGAATCCCAAGCTGGAATTAAGATTGCCGGAAGAAATATCAACAACCTCAGATATGCAGATGACACAACCTTGATGGCAGAAAGTGAGGAGGAATTAAAGAACCTTTTAATGAGGGTGAAAGAGGAGAGCGCAAAATATGGTCTGAGGCTCAACATCAAAAAAACGAAGATCATGGCCACTGGTCCCATCACCTCCTGGCAAATAGAAGGGGAAGAAATGGAGGCAGTGAGAGATTTTACTTTCTTGGGCTCCATGATCACTGCAGATGGTGACAGCAGCCACGAAATTAAAAGACGCCTGCTTCTTGGGAGAAGGGCAATGACAGGCCTAGACAGCATCTTGAGAAGTAGAGACGTCACCTTGCCAACAAAGGTCCGTATAGTTAAAGCCATGGTTTTCCCAGTAGTGATGTATGGAAGTGAGAGCTGGACCATAAAGAAGGCTGATCGCCGAAGAATTGATGCTTTTGAATTATGGTGCTGGAGAAGACTCTTGAGAGTCCCATGGACTGCAAGAAGATCAAACGCATCCATTCTTAATGAAATCAGCCCTGAGTGCTCACTGGAAGGACAGATCATGAAGCTGAGGCTCCAGTACTTTGGCCACCTCATGAGAAGAGAAGACTCCCTGGAGAAGACACTGATGCTGGGAAAGATGGAGGGCACAAGGAGAAGGGGGCGACAGAGGATGAGATGGTTAGATAGTGTTTTCGAGGTTACCAGCATGAGTTTGACCAAACTGCGGGAGGTAGTGGAGGACAGAGGTGCCTGGCGTGCTCTGGTCCATGGGGTCACGAAGAGTCGGACACGACTAAACGACTAAACAACAACAACAAATAATAATAAATTTAAAAATACTGATCGGTGCCTTCAACGGGTATTGAGAGAACCTCACAACAGCATTCTACAGGGTTCTTCCTGCATCCCTGATTTTTATTATTATATTTTAAAACAACTTTTAAAATGTTTCCTATTTTCTCAGTTGTCCTCTACTTTATATATCACTCAGCTCTGCTTCTGTTGCATCTCTAACTTCCAATCTGTCCAGATGGGCATTTTCTAGCCAGACCCTCGCTGTTGTTTGTTCGGTCCCAGCAGATGTTTCACAGTTGGTGAGATTACAAAATAATTTCCCCCTTAAACCCAGTTAATTGTGACTTGGCCTTTTTGCCTGCCTCTAATGGGGGGTCTCTTGGTATGCCTCTAATTCCTGCTTATTGCTTCCTAATGCGGTGGTATTTCGCATGACCTCTTTACGTCAGATCAATGGGAGGTGTCGATGTTGATCAGCCTGGTCCTTAATTGGGCTTTCCCAACTAGAACAATGGGTGATTAGCCAAAGTCGAAACAAAAGGCAAGTACAACCCAAAGCATGGCAGATGCTTCATGGTGCCGGCACTTGCCTGCCTTGGGCTAAGAGCTGGTTGTTCTTTTCAAGCGTTGATCAACAAATCCCCTGTGGGGGCACAATTCTTTAAGGTATTTTTGGTGACTGACTTCCTGGACAAGAACACCAGAAATCAAATCCAAAGAATGAGATAGTTCTACTCTAGAGTGTCATTAGTCATGCTGTGGGGTCATTTTGCATACAGTCTATCCTGAAGTAGGCATCAACATGGGCTGGATGCTGGATGTTCTCCAGGGCCAGGGCTGGAGAACATTTCTGTGTCAAGTCACAAAGCACTAAGCAACTTGGGCCCTATGTACGTTAAGGACTGTCTCTGATTCCTCATGTTCCACCTTGATCACTGAGATCCTCTGATGAGGCACTCAGCCTTCACTACAAACTGAGCCTTTAGTGTGGCAAGCCTTCCTCATGGAACCTCCTGCCAGAAGGGGTTCAGCAGGAATTGCCCCTGTCTTCTTTTAGACTTCGCTGAAAAAAATGTTATTTTAAACAGCCTTTTCAAATGTGGTTTTCCTTTGAACCAACCAGCATTTATGGATTCTTGTGACATTTTTATAGTTTCATTATTCATGTTTTATTGTTGTTGTAACATTGTATGGTGCCGTGTGTGTGTATGTGTGCACAAAGCAAAAGTGTGGTTTCTTAATACTTTAATAAATAATTTGATAAATAGGCCCCTTTCAGCCCTAGAGACACATTCCTTTCTGGGTAACCTTCAAAGGGCCATATGACAGTAACGGTTTAAGTAAGGCCAAAGTGGGCAAATCAACGATTGTAAGCTTTTGGGGAACAGAGACCTGTCTACTTGGTTTTTGCAGCTATTACCATGACGATAGAGATGCTTTTAAAACCAGGACAGACAAAACGTTTTTTAAAATAATTGCTTGGATGAAATTCCAAGTACATGCAACTAAGCCTTTGGTGAAAAAAGGCATGGGAGAGAGAAGGCCCCCCAACTACAAATACAAAGAACTGTCTTTGTGGGATACCATTGGGTGATGATCTGAATTCAGCAGAAACTTTACCTATCTTGCCTGATGCAAAGCAAGCTTGTGAAGTCTAGAATCAAACAAGGACTTCCTTTTGGCTGGTAGATATATTTAAGAGAGGTGCCAGAATTAAAACAAATTCTTTTGGAGGGGACAGATGACTTGTTTTGCATATGGGATCAGAATGGGGGGGGGGTGGCAGAGGAGAAGGAAAGAAGCCATTAAGGGATCAACACCTCCGATTTATGAAAATGCAGGGATGATAAAGAAACAATAGGGGTGACAGCATTGTGCAATTGACATTGATTCATTTCAGAACAGGGCTGTTAGCGTCTGGAAATGAAGAAATAAATGGAACAATGAATAGATGCTTTTACCAGCTTGTCATTAATTAGCAGCAAGCACAATTCTTTTATTGTCCTTTCATGAGAAATACAAAATCTGGAGGAAAATACAAGCCCTCTGCAAAATAGATTGCTCAGTGTCACCAGGCTGACATCTATATTTCCTTCCTCCCCCAAGAGCTGCTCTGATACAGCTCTATATTTTTGCTTCCCAAACAAGATCAAACTTCCAGGCTGGCAGCTGAATTTCATCTCCATGTTGGCTTCCCAAAAGACATATTTCCAGCTATCAATTTTTATCCTTTAAGGGATTGTAGGGCATAACAGCAAAGCCCTTTTAATGTGACATGGAGAGCTGGGAGAGATTAAATGTTAGTGATCGATTATTGGCCAAGCATCCAATATATAGACCTTTCTGCTGTGGTGTTGACTTGTTGTCATTCTGTTGCCAAATCATTATGGTGGTGGGCTCAAAGCAGAAGATCTCTGCTTGATTAAATGAAGGCTCCATCCTATTTCCTTCATCAGTCAACCAGGTGCCTCTGGGAAGCCTGCAAACCAGGGCTTGGAATTAATGGCCTTCTCTGGAGCTTGCTCCCCAACAACTGATAAGGATGAACAGATGTGCCCATTTGTGGTTTCTCGGTCTTAAGTTCAGTTATTCACATTTCCAAATTGGTTTGCAAATGGGGGAAGGTGAGGAGTCCTCATGAATATCCATCGGCATTTTACTGTGAATTTCTCAAAAAACAAACAAACGTGAATTTCTGTATATTCTTTTCAGTAATATATGCATTTTTGTACATGTTGTTGGACTGAAAAACTGCATTGCAAAATTTTGAGAAGTACACATTTTGAAGGATGTCTGTTTCAGTTTGCATTTTGTTTCAAAAACTGAAAATTCATTTAGATTGCTGTAAGTGTGAACTGAATTAAATTCCTCCTTCATTCCTAGGTGGTGTTGGTCTCCAACCATCAGCCCATCTGGCCTAGTCAGCATGGCCAACAGTCAAGGTTGATGGGATCTGTACTCCTAATTCGTGGTATGAAGCAGGCTTGCCATTGTGGTGATTCCAGGAGGCTCTATTCAATGGGTTCCCTGTTGGGATGTGAGCTCTTGGCAGATTCCCAACCATGCTGACCCCTGACTTTGGCCCCACGTATACTGAATAGATCATTGCTGCAAAAAATCCATTGTTGCTAGCAGCAGGTCACAAGCATGTTGAGAAAGATCTTTCTCCCTAAGGTCCTGTAATTGATCTTGGTAGGGTTTGACCTTGTGGCCTTTTGCACACAAAACATCCACTGTAACATGGTGGTGCTATGGCTCATCTTCAAAATGTACATATATAGCCTAGATGTTGTTGGATTACAACTCCCATCATCCCTGAGCATTGGCCATGCTGCCTGGGGCTGATAGGAACTGGAGCCCAACAAGGAGGGTCACAGTACTCCACCCCTGATCTATGGGATCAGAAGCTTAAGTTGAAGGCCACGGCTTCCCATCAGAGTCAAGACTACTTTCCTATGAGCAGCTAAAGCAGGTGGAAATGTAAATGTTTAGAAGATTACAGAGCAATGCTTTCCCCTACACTTCATTATCATGCATGCATGAATTATATATTGGTGTCTTACATACTTGAGTAATATGAGATAGAAGGTTCTCCAGTGCTTCAGGTTTCCTGGAGCTGCATAACAAGATGTCATTAATACCACCATATGCTCTCTTGATTCCGTCTTTAAACACATAATTGACAAATGAATCTAAGGTAGCAATATGGAAATACCGCAGACATGATGAGATGCCCATCCGCTTTGGTGTCAGAACAGAGCTATTTCTCATTTAGGAAAAAGAAGCCATTGCTAGTGATGGCCCTCAAATCTTCCACTATCAAGGTAAGGGGTACCTTGGGTGATTAGGAACGGAAGCTCTAGTTTCCATTGAGTTTCTGCATTTAGTATATCGGAACATAGGAAGCTGCCTTATATTGATCCAAAACTTTGCCCTATCTAGTTCAGCACTGTCTGCACTGACAGTTTGTGGCTCCTCAGGTTTCAGACAGGATTCTGTCTCATGGTGTCCCAGCTGTACCTGGATATGTTGGGGATTGAACCCAGGGTCTATTGCAGGAAAAGTATGGCCACATTCATACTATACATTTAAAGAAGCATCATACTGCTTTAAACAGTTATGGCTTCCCATCACCACCAAAGAATTATGGGAGCTGCAGTTTGTTATGGGTGCTGAGAGTTGTTAGGAGGCCCCTATTTCCCTCACAGAACCACAGTTCCCAGAGAAGTTTAACAGTCAATCCCTCTCCCCAGGGAACTCTGGAAATTGTAGCTCTGTGAAGGTAAATGGGGGTCTCCTAACAACACTCATAATGCCTAACAAACTACAGCTCACAGGATGCTTTGGGAGAAGCCGTGGCTGTTTAAAGTGATATCACAGCCCTCTATGTGTATGGTGCGAATGTGATCTGTGTTAAGTCTTTAAGGTGCTATGAAAACTCTTTGTTGTCAAAGCATTTCTATCTTGGGAAGCCATTCCACACAACAACCCTGTAATAGTACAGTGGTCCTATTATTTCCTTATTATTGATGGAAGAGTTTCTTTCTTATTTATTTATTTTCCTCAGATTTCTGTTCCACCTTTCTTTGATCATGGAACCAAAGGAAGCAGAAATGTGGTTCCCAGGGAGAACTCCCATTCAGACACTAATTGGACCCAGTCTGACTTTCAACAAGATAGTAGTTTCCTGTGCCTTCAGATTATATCCTGGTGTGAAATATAGTGTGTTGCTGAAAATCACCTGTTGTTGTTTAGTCGTATCCGACTCTTCATGACTCCATGGACCAGTACACGCCAGGCACTCCAGTCTTCCACTGCCTCCTGCAGTTTGGTCAAACTCATGCTTGTAGCTTCGAGAACACTGTCCAACCATCTCGTCCTCTGTCATCCCCTTCTCCTTGTGCCCTCAATCTTTCCCAGCATCAGGGTCTTTTCCAGGGAGTCTTCTCTTCTCATGAGGTGGCCAAAGTATTGGAGCCTCAGCTTCACGATCTGTCCTTCCAGTGAGCACTCAGGGCTGATTTCCTTAAGAATGCAGAGGTTTGTAGTCCATGGGACTCTCAAGAGTCTCCTCCAGCACCATAATTCAAAAGCATCGATTTTTCAGTAATCACCTTGGAATGCTTATATTTATCATCATCATCATCCATAGTTAAAACCATGCTCAAGGCAACTTACAACGTGAAAAGGTTTATATGATTACAAACAAAACAAAAGTAGGTCATGAACAATAAATATAAAACACTTTACAAAGTACACCCTATGATTCTGTTATTAAAAAAAACAGCAATGGATACAAAGCGCGCCAACTGAAACAGAACACGACTCTTATTCCAACAGAACCATATCCAATGTGGTGCAAAGTGAAAGTCACTTAGCAGTATCCACACCCCTTTCACACCACTAGAACATTGTTGCACAAGGGAATACACCAGCAGGTCGCTGGTAATATCATTGTGCAACGGATTATGCAATCTGTCAGGTGATGAGTTTTTGCTAGAGCAAATTTTGCATTGGATTCTCCTGTTGCACATCATTAAAACCCACCCATCCGCTAAACATCTAAGCCAGGGGATACTCATTACTCCAGATGCTTATCGACTACAACACCCATCAGTCTTCAGTATTGCAAACAATTAGGGATAATGGAAGTTGTAGTCCAGCAACCTCTGGGGGACACGGTGTGGTCTAAGCTATGGCCCTCACCACCCCACATGCCTTTCCTACCACTTCAGATGCAATGTTTTCCAGTGGAGTCCATTCACACATTTCAACTCCTTCCCTGAATGATCAAGTGATCGAGATTCATACTGACATGCATATGTCTGTGAGCCAGTGCTTGGCATTCTTTAATCTACAAAGCAGATAGTGTTTTTATAAGAATAAAAAAAGACTCAGGAAGAATTATTTTTTAAAATCATATTTACATTTATGCCCTCCTAGTTTCCTTTGTGCCCTCATAAATAAGTTATCTTTAACTGCAGCTAGGAGAGGCGGAGGAAGGGGGGGTGAAGGATGTCATACAGTTTAGTACCACTTTATGGCTGACATTGATTTAAAACACTCCATAAGGGGCGCAGAGCTGCAGGATCAATTAAAAGTAAATGCGGTCATGAAACTTGCATGAACAGCGGCCTGCTGAAGCCATGCAGACAACATTCTTCGTGTGGCTGTTTGCCGCTTGAACTTCTCAGGAGGAGGAAAGGAAAGACAAAGATGCTATATATTTTCTTTATATGATAGTAATTAAGGGGAGCAAAGCTCCCCCAAAGCATCACACCATCCCCTATCAAAGAGCAAAGTCCTCCAATAGACTTTGGAGTCACTTTGATAATTCCCTGGAAAATATGTTATTCACTGATGTTGAAGGAGTGGGTCTCAGGGTCGGTGAGGGATGGGGCTTGGGGAGGGTGTGTGTGGCCTGGGCAGTGGTGGCACCAGGAAAAAAAATCTGGGAGGGCACAGAATGGAGAAAGTATATTTCTTGAAGGGTGAGAAAGAAAATTAGGAGCATATGTTAATGACAGGAGTTCAGAAATGGGGCAGGGGAGTGAGGGTGCAAGCTCCTTGTTTGGGGAGGTACTTTCACCCCTACCCAGCTCTGGCAATGCCAGTGGGCGTGGGGAGAGTTCAGAGGGCTCTGAAGTCCCCCACCCTCTCTCCAGGATGTCAGTGAATAGTCTAGCTCTGCCTAGAGAGATCCGTGATCAAACCTGCAAAGCAAGCACTCTACTCCTGAGCTACTTCCCTTCCCGTAGAGGCCTCTGGGTTTTCACAAGCCTCTGTCTGTTGAACAAATACCTCTGGCCCTCAATAGGTAGTTGATTTTTTGGTCACCTGCTACAAGCTCCACTACCTAGAAACCATTGGTCTTAGGCCGCAGCTCAGACGCATCAACATGCATCAACACCAGTTCCTTCTGCTATCCTTCGGAATGGAAAAGTAAACACACAGTTAATTCTGTCCTCCAGACCAGATGGCACTCTGGGTTACATGGTAATTACTGTATATATGTACTTACTTGGTTTAATTACTAGATAATCAGGAAGAATATGCAGATCCTCGGGCTGCTGTAAGAGGATGCAATATGGGCTAAGTTAATCCAGTGGACTTGGATTTCTGTATGGGTAATGCAAGGACTGGCACGATATCTGATCACAGTCCGCTGTAACTGTGAAAATGAATCTTTTGGGAAACTTTCATCCCTTTCCATCCACGCTGAATTGTATTACACTCCCGCTGCTTCCACTAGCAGCAATACCAATGCTGAAATGCCAAGTTTAGGGACCCTAAACTTGACAAAATCATATACACTAATAGCCTGCCCAACACACATTTAAATCACATGACTTCTGCCAAAGAATCCTGGGGACAATCATTTTCCCACTTGCGGTGCTACAATTCTAAGCATCCCAAACAAACTACAGTCCCCAGGACTCTGTGGGGAAAGTCATGTGCTTTAAAGGCATGTTGGATTTGCTTTAAAGGCCTGTTTCTTTGGTGTGTGGTTCCCCTTACATAGATGAGATGGCAGCATCTATGCAGAAGAAGGAGGCATTAGCAGGCACCAGGGAACCCCCAAAGTTTGCCAAAGTACAAAACGTTTTAGTGGGGAGAAGCCATAAGGAGTGTGTGTAATGAATGTCTGGTACATAGTCCCTTTAAGGGAAACTGCTCTATACCAGGAGGACAGCTCCTACAGAGCTGACACGGAGGTGTTGCCTGGCTGGAGGAATTATTACTAACCTCTGCAGGCTCCCAGGCCACATCCAAGAATACATATACATTCGTTTCTATCATTAAATCTGCTTATAGTAAGTTTCTCTGTAAACAGCAGAAGACATGGCAGCAGGGAACCCCATCAAAATAGCCAAAGAACCCTGAATGAACCCAAGTTCTGGAGAGGACTGCAGGTGCATAATTGTTGTTTTTGTTTTTGTTGTTGTTGTTGGAGGTGCTCCAAGATCCATTGCTGTAACTTTGGTTGGTGTGCCAACTACTCTTGCTGCTGGTCAGGGACAGCCTTGTCCACGGTGGTCCACGCACTGGCAACCTCACAATTAGACTACTGTAGAGCTGTGTATGTGGAGCCACCCTTGTGCTGAGTTCAGAAGCTGCAGCTCTTGCAAAATCCAGGTGCTGGGATGTTTAGTGGGTCACCTAGCTTTACACATATTGCACCAACATTGTAAGCTCTGCACAAGTTGCCTATTAGTTACCGAGACAGGTTCAAGTAATAGTTCCTGACATTTCAAGCCACACCAAGTCGGGCACCTATCAGACCACCTCCCCCAGTACAGACCAGGCTGAACTTTAAGATCTTTCAAGGAGACCCTGGTGGTCATGGACATAGTTTTCAGGAAATTGTATTGAATGGAAAGTTTTATGGCATCAATTGGTTGTATTGATTTAGTGCTGTTCTTGTCTGTATTTATGCTGCCTTTCAAATGTATTGGTCTTTCATAATAATAATAAAAAAAACCTGTAAGGCAGGGGTTGGGAACTTCAGGCCTGGGGACCAAAATAATTTTTTCTAATTTTATCAGCGTCGACATCAGAAGAGCTTGATGGAAATTAATCGTGCCCAAACCGATGGTATTGGAAGCCCTACCACAAAGAGCTTATAAACTATGCAGTGTTTTGCTAGTATTTTTTTTCAAGTTTTGTTTTGGGCCATGACTGAAGTGAAGGCTTCTCATTAAGAGGCTACAGAACAGAATGAAATTAAAGAGGAAGGCATTGCCAGAAGCTCTAAGAATAGGAAGGGTTACTAAAACCGTTCTATCCACACACGATGACAAAGATTACAAGGCAAGGGCAGGAATTATTATACTTCCTGCGGGTCAAAGAGATAACACAACCTGCTTATTTATTTTGACCAAAGCAAGAGAAGCGTCATGGATTGAAATGAGAGCCATTGGAATGGACGACAAAGAATTATAGTGGAGACTTAGGCATTGCACCTGACCATCCTACAATTCATATCATATTGTGATGGGGAAACTGTTGGTGGACTCCAGTTCTTATCAGTCCTATCCAGCATGGCCAGTGCTGTGAGATGATGGGAGTTGTAGACCAACAATATCTGGAGAGCTGCAAGCTCCCTATTACCAACACAGTGCATCATGCATACCAATTTCCCTCCTCTTTTTTTGTATGTGTAAGGTGCTTTAAACTATATATTGGCTGAAATCCTTTGCACAATCCCATTCCCATGACTTCAGTGGAGACATAAGCAGTATGGAACTGTCATTTCTATTCATGATTACACATGACACAGCATTAGTGTATTTGGCACCTTTCAGAATCGCTCACAGGGCCAGCGCTGCCATGTCGAATCCTTGGGCAGCTGCCAGGGATCCCAGACTTCAACACAGGCCTACCATTGATGCCTGCCTTGATCCCTCTTCAATTAATTTTCTGGGCTGGCACTCTAAGCCTTGGGACTGGGCCTAGCATCCCTTTTAATATACCACAATGCCCTGGCATGAGGGGTTCAGGATTAGAGCACCTGCTTTGCATGCCAATGGTCCAAGGTTTGGTAAATGACCCAATGTTCTGATTTGGTATAAGGCAGAATGGAGAACTTATGGCCCTCCTGATGCTATTGAACTAGCTCCCATGAGCCAGAATCAGGGATTCTGGGAGTTGTAGTCCAGCCCTGAAGGACCACAGATTCCATATATTCCTATTGAGTTCAGCACCTAGGAATAAGCCCCCTTGACTGGAATTTATTCCTGATTAGACATTATATGATTGCCTACAAGGGTTTCCAGCTGTGGTCCTAAACAGCATTGCTAGGGAGTGGGTGTCACGGACCACCTTGCATGGTGATTAATCTGTTATGTTATATTTGCATACATTTGTTTTTTTTAAATTAATTTTTAATTTTTAAATTTTTTATTATTAAACTAATTCAACATTAATACACATACAAACATACATTTCATACAACATACCTACCTACATACAACATACCTACAACATACCTACACTCAATCCCACAGATAATTCCCATCACCATCTACCACCCCTCACCCTTTGTGTTAGACTTCCAATCTACTCAATTGCAATTTCTTTCCACTTCTATTACTTTCTTTCACACACCTTTAACCTGAAATTAGGTTATTTGCATACATTTGAATATGACCAGAAACATATATTCTGAAGCAAAAGCTACAATTATTTTGTTCTTCAACCAGGGTTCAGGAACCTGTAGCCCTCTAGATATTGCAGGACAGCAACTCCCATCATCCCTGACCATTGGCTACACTCATTGGGGCTGATGGGAGTTGAGGTCCAATACCACCTGGAAGGGCACAAGTTCCGTACCCCTGTTTTAGATGATGCAACCAAGTTTGGCCAAGGGCATCCTTTTGGAAGAAACAGCGCCTCTTGTAAGAGAATGAAGCAGCAATGTCTCATTTCAAGGTGCTTGCCATTTGTAGGTTCTGTAAGCATTTGCCTTTGCAATCATATGTTTTAAAAAGAAATATCTGTGGCCCAATTAATTGGAGAAACATTTTTAGCTGATCAAGTGTTTCTTAATAAACCATGGTTGGCATACCCGTGGTCCTCCAATTCCCATCAGCCCCAGCCAGCATGGCTAACAGTCAGGGATGATGCAAGTTGCAGGTCAACAATTTCTGGAGGGCCACAGTCTCCCTCCCCATGGAGTCATCTACTCAACTGTTAGCTTGTTTCAGTCCTAGCAATGATCAAGTGACAATTTCATTTACGTCACATAGGAGGAACAGTTTTGTAAATGATCCTTGCCCCTTCCTATCTCCCCACCTCATGTGTTGAAACAATACACTTTGTTATTTGTATAAATTGGAACATGATGGCATTATGAGAACAGTCACCATCCTGCCAATAAAATTCCCAGAGTACATCTCTGTTGGTTTAAAAGAAAAAAAACCTTGAAGAAAATCCATTGCCAATGGAAACCAAAGTCAAACCGATGGGTATCACATAGCGCAGAGAGGTGTTGAAGTGCATCTTATCTTGGATTTTTAGCTATTATTTTTCGCTCTATTTTTATTTGTTTGTTTTCAGCTTTGCATAATTAATTAGAAACTTGAGTTAATTAATGCAAAAGCCGAAGCATGTCCAACTGTTTCTCACAGATGTCACTTGAAACGAGCGATCAAATTAACACCATATGACAATGACAGTTTTGTAAATCATCCGGTGACCCGGGTTGCCGCTGAATGCATTTCTGCCACATGCACACAACAAAGTGTTTATTGGAATAAAACCACATGCACCAGCTACTTTCCTCTGCCCCCAGAAAAGGTGGGCACAAAAATTGTGATACGGGGGGAAATTAGCTTGTTTGTTTGTTTGTTTATCTGCAAAACATACAAGTTGCTTGGTGTCCATATCATCAGTGTTTTGTCATCATGCAGACTGCAATGTGAGTAACCAGTATGGGGTGCTCTGCAGAAGGACAGCAGCAGAAAAAGAGAGGCCTCTGTCCTGTGAAAGTGTCTTTCTTTGTTTTAATGTGTGGCTGGACATAAAATTTGGAATTGGGGAAAAGGTATGCATTTGGAAAGCTGATAATGTGCAGTTTGAAGAATGGGTGGAGAATCAGACACATAAGATACATGGTTTGTTAAACACATAATATCAGGGACAGCATATACACAGATTATAAAATTGTGGCATTGGAAGGGGCACAAAATGCCATCTAGCCCAACCCCCTGCAATGCTGGATTCACAGTTGAAGAATCCTTGTCAGATGGCCACCCAACCTCTGCTCAATGAAGGAGAGTCCATTGCCTTCCAAGGTAGTCTGTTCCACTGTGGATGAGCTCTTACTGTCAGAAAGTTCTTCCTAGTGTTTAGTTGGAATAGCCTCTCTTGTAATATAAGGGTAGAACATGCCTAGTTTCCATACTTAAAGCAAACTACCTAAACCACATTAAAACATCTTCTTTTGGTCCTTTTTCACAATCTTTGGGCAGATTGGTTCATCTTTGTTGCATCCTTGGAAATACCCAGAATGTTTTACACCTGTAAGTTACTGAACTAAGGCAGATTCATAAAGGAACCATCACTATATAGTAGATAAGAGTGACTAACTCCAATGAAGAAGCCTCCATTGATAGCAGACCCCTATTCCCCTCCCAGGGCTACAAACAAGAGTAGTTTAACAGTCAATCCCTCTTCCCAGGGAATTGTAGCTCTGCGGTGAAAAATAAGGTAAAGGAACTCCTGACTGTTAGGTCCCAGTTCTGACCAACTCTGAGGTTGCGGTGCTCATCTTGCTTTATTGGCCAACGGAGCTGGCGTACAGCTTCCGGGTCATGTGGCCAGCATGACTAAGCCGCTTCTGGCGAACCAGAGCAGCGCACGGAAACGCCGTTTACCTTCCCCCCAGAGTGGTACCTATTTATCTACTTGCACTTTGACATGCTTTCGAACTGCTAGGTTGGCAGAAGTGGTGAGAAATAGGGGTCATTTAATTCACAGCACTTTTAACAAACTGCCACTCCCAGAATTCTTTGAGTGAAGCTATGGCTCTTTAACATAGTGTCATAGCATTTTAAATATGGTGTAAATGTGGCCATTGTAGCCTACCAGACGCCTATGAGAAGTCCACAAGCAGGCAACTCGAGTTGTTATTTCATTCTCTGCCGCCTCAGCCCCTTTCAAAAACAGGGAAAGAACTGAATGATTTTTGCTCATATTTTTAAAGTGTCCTGTGATGTTGTTAAAAATGGAAATTTCACAGGGAAGCATTGCACGAGGAAAGTGTGATAAGAAACAACGTGCATACTGACATTCACTTTTCTTGTGGCAAACTGTGTCAGATGGGCTTTGGTTCCTGATATTCCCTCTCCCTCTTAAGGTTTCCCTGAGTGTGTTGTCTTGCTACAAATAAAAGGGAACAACAGCAGTGCAAACTGGGCTGCATTTTGCTGTCAATTCCCCACATCTCCAACGCTGTTTGAGTCAGTCAGAAAGACTGATGTGTCAGAAGGATATCAATCACATCCCAGTTTTGTTTTCTGCCTGCTGAAATAAAGCACGCCGCCGTGGTCCTGAATAAAAATGCACCATCTCATTACTTTTGAACGTTTTCTGCAAAAGCTACCATCATATTTCCTGTTCTTCTGTCTCCAGGGTGGACGCTCCAGATTTGGCTGACATAAAAGGAAGGTTCACTTCACTTATTTCAGGCAGGCATGATAAGTGGCTCAGCTTGGCAAATTGTGGTGGTGGCAGAAATATAGATGGGTGTCACTAGGTGCATTGAGAGACAGTGCAGTGTAGTGGTTACTGTTGGACTAGGATGTGGGAGACCAAGCTTCAAATCTCACTGGGAGACCCTGGGCCAGTCACTACTTCTCAGCCCAACTTACTTCACAGGGTTGTTGTGAGGATAAAATGGGGAGTAAGAGAACTAAGTACACCACCTTGAGCTCCTTGGAGGAAAAGGTGGGACATAAATGCAATAAATACATAAATCTGAGGCTACATTCACACCATATATTGAATACACTGAGATACTGCTTTAAACAGTCATGGCTTCCCCTAAGGAATCCTGGGGGTTGTTGCAGTGGTGTAGCGCAGATTGCCAGTGCCCAGGGCTACACAGAGGAGTGGGGGCAGGGAGGAAGGGGAATGCACAGAGTACATTCAACTGCCTAATGATGTCCATGTCACCCTGGAGATCGCAGCCACAGAGATAAGAAAAGAAGAGTCATTCCATTGTCTGGAGAGGTCACTTCCTGGTTTGCATGGAGAAGCTGTTTTCAATGGAACCCAGCGACAGAAGCATGCAGCTGTATTGAGGCAGCACTGGGTGTTGAAAAATTGTGCCTCTAACAATTTTGCACCCGGGACAACCGCCCTGTGGCCCCCCTCATGCTATGCCACGGAACTGTTGTAAGTGTACTGAGAGGGTTTTTTGGCAATCCTTATTCCCCTCACAGAGCTACAGTTCCTGGAGTCCCTTGAGAAGAAGGGTTGGTCCTTAAGGCACTCTGGTAATTGTAGATGTGGGAGGGTTGTTGTGAGGGTACTATGGAGAGAGGGGAGAACCATGTACACCACCTTGAACTCCTGGGAGGAAATGTGAGGATGAGGAGACTTGTAATATAAGCTGCTTTGAGTGTTATTGTGATAGAAAAGCATGGTATAAATATTACATGTGATCTAATAATGACTCAGCCCTTTTTTGCTGTTATGCTATGTTCCTTTTTTGCTGACTCAGCATCACTGATGAATCTTGTTTCTACAGCGTGTGCCTTGTGAATTGGCCTGGTTGCTGTTCCACTCAAATGACCAGCACTGCCAGTCTTCTGCCTTAGTAAAACTGCACATTAAAAAAAGAAGAACAGCTGATCTATCCATCATGCTACAGCAGTTCTGTACTGTTCAGACTCCCAAGACTGGTCCTTTAGGGGATTCCACCCCCTTCTGAGCTCAGCTCTTCAAGAGGGCATTAATATTCTCTGAAAGGCATCCTCTCGTCAGTAGCTCCGCTAAGACCACACAGCTTTGATGTTTGCCTCCGAAATAGAACGATGAGGGATAAGAGTTCAAAGTCTATGAAGAAACTCAATATACAAAGAATGTATCCACATCTTAATAAGTAATGAGAAAGTCATTTGTCATCCTTGCAGAGCAAAAGGACAACAACAAAAAAGAGAGTTTATTATCTTTCTGGGATTAGGGTTCCACCGTTCTCCATTAATAAGTACCCAAAGTTGTCCAGATTTTCCTCATGCAAGGCTAGCCAATGTGATTCCTTCAGGATATTGTCAGATTCTAACTCCTATCAGCCCCAGCCAGCAAGGGCAAAGGTCAGAGGTGGTGGGAATTGGAGTCTGACAATCTCTGGACAGTGCCTTTAGCAAGCCTGATGGAAAACAAAACAAGAATAGGGTCATGAAATAGCACTCACCACAACAGCCCTGTGGGGTAGATTAGACTGGGGGCATGGCAGGCCCAGGCTCACCATGTGGGCTTAGTGGCTGAGCAGGAATTTGAACCTTGGTTTCTCCAGTCTATCCATTTAGGGTAGCCACAAAGATGCGTTCCTGATATTTTGGACTACAACTACTATCAGCCCCACTACCAGCTTGGCCATTGGTCTGAGACAATGGGGGGCAGGATTTTGGCTGCCTCTGCTACCTCTACACCACACTATCTCTCTTTCTTTCTTTTTCTGATAGTGCCTTTTTTGCTGTTGTGTTGTTTTTAAAATTATTTATTTTGGCTTTTTAAAAAAATCAGTTGCACTTTCCACTGTA